>NW_021939798.1:5402004-5448650 GCF_001715985.3 Manacus vitellinus | reverse complement strand
CCCCCAGGGTCACATCCTTAACCCTGTCCCACTCACATACCCTGGTATTGACCCTCAAATTAGCTCCCAGGGTCACATCCTTAACCCTGTCCCACTCACACACCCTGGTACTAATTCCCAAATCATCCCCCAGGGTCACATCCTTAACCCTGTCCCATTCACATACCCTGGTACTGACCCCCAAATTAGCTCCCAGGGTCACATCCTTAACCCTTTCCCACTCACACACCCTGGTATTGACCCCCAAATCAGCCCCCAGGGTCACCCCCCCAACCCTGTCCCACTCACCCCAAAGAAGATCCACATCAGCCCCCAAAATCTCCCCCCTCCCACTGCCTTTGCCCCCCTTGGGCTGTGTACCTGGTTAAAGAGACTCTGTGTTGTTACTTCAAAGCCCCAAACACACCCAAATCCAGCAGCACTTCCGCTGAGCTATTTAAAGGTATCAAAATGGATTTGTGCCCACCACCTGGGAGAAGCGCTTAAAACCAGGTCCTCTTGCACACGGGTTTTAAATATTTGAACCAAGCTTGGAGATAACTCGTTAGGGACAAACCCCAAACTGTTTTGAGTACCTGGTGATAAATATTTACACAAACATAGTGGTTATAATAGTGAGTGGTACACACTGCTCTCAGAGCTGCTCTCATCAGGCCCAGACCTATCTTTGCCAGCCTGGGCTCTGCCTGCCTGGCTGCTCTTTGCTGCTGCCACACTACAACGAGCAGCAATTTTGGCTCCTCTCCCCTTCCAACAGCTCAGCTGTGATCTCTTATTCCTGGTTCCAAAGTTCTCCTTTCTTCTCATGGACAGGAAACTCAAAGGGAAAAAATAAAACAAAAAATCAACCGTGTCCTCAAGCTGCAGCAATCCTCTTAAACTGTGTCTGTCTGCTCCAGGTTCCCAACACATCTCCCAGGAATCCATTCCCTCTCTAAACCAAACTGTGCTCCAGGATGATGCTGAACTAAGCAGACATGGCAATTAAAGCCTGTTCTACAAACAACTGCTCCTCTCTGTGGTTCAGACAGACTGATAAAGGCAGCACCCACCTTCAGGTGCCCCACATGCATCTCACCCCCAAGGGACCCACTCCAATGCCAGAGCAGCCATCAGGTGTGGCACGGGCACATTTCTTTCTCATACACTGACACGAAACTTTGCTGCTCCTCTGGAGCCTGTAAATGGAAGGATAAAGCTGCCAACCACTGGCTCGATGTGTAGATTCCTGCTGCAGGGCAGAGGGAGAGGAGGACCACACAAACCTGCATCGAGCAGAGCCTTGGTGAGAGCCTTGCAGCAGGGCTGAGCTGCCTTTGGTGTCGCAGGGATAAATCCAGTGAGGGTTACCAGCTCCAAACACTCACACCATGCACAGACCCTCCCCGTGCTGCCTGCCCCTGCAGTCTGGGAGGGCTGGTAGCCTTATAATGTGACTTTTCCTTTTGGGGGTTTGGAAGCCAGATCCCCATGCTGCTGCACCCCTGCCCAAATAACCCATCTATGTCTCAGGCCAAGAACTTATTTTGCAGTTTTTGGATGAGGGATTCTGTTACTAATCTTTGTGTACAGAGCTGCAGGTTGTGAGTTGTGCTGGTGTTCAGGAAGAAACTGGGTATTTTCCTTGGTTGTTTTTTTTTTTTAAATAATCTCACCCTGCAGCACGAGGGTGGACCTGGCCTATCTGAGAGCTGACCACAGCTCAAGGGAGACCAAAGACACCACCAGTGTCATCACCCAAATGCCAGTGCCCTGCAGTGGGTATCTGAGGACACAGGGCAGATCCCATGGGGCGAAACCTCCCTGGAACTAGGGCAATTTCCCAAGGGTAAAAACTCCCTGGGGCTGGGCTTTCCCCACGAGCTGGCCCTGCAACCTCCATGGTCATGGCTGGGGATGTGGCTCAGCCCTTGTTGAGGCCAGGAGTGATTCCCTGAGGGGAATGTGGCCAGTCTGGGATCAGGAGAGGGAGGCAGAGCTACACCCTGTGTCTCAGCACCTCCTTGAACCCTGTGGGATGGCCAGTTTCCCGCTGTGCTGCTCCTAATTGCCTGCAAGATAATGTCAGGATCATCTCATCCTCACACCAAAGGGGTCTATCCACTTTCCCATATACCTTGTCTGAACAGGAGCTGGCTTTGTGGGGCTTCTTGTGGGCTACTGAGGGTGGAAAAGGGCTCTGTACCCTATACTGGCAATGTCACAGGGCTGTGAGTGTCCCCAGAGCTCCCAGCACTGCCAGCAGGCTCAGCTCTGGACGTCCGTGAAGAGAACTGGGAAGCTGTGGAGTGGGTCAGTTACAGGAGTAATTGATGCATTAAATACTTCTCTCTCTCCATAGGAACAAAGCAAAGCAGCCTGGGGGCCACATGAAGAGTCCTTGGAGAGCTGATTGCACCGGCCAGTCCCAAGACTTCCATCTGCAAAGGCTCTGAGCAATTTTTGCAGGAAAAGAAGACAAGACGTGACAAAAATCTGTTCTCGCTGCAGTGAATCACCCTGACCCCCCAGCCGTGGGGAGAAACACGGTTTCTCCTGCAAACCTGGGCTCACCTCGGGTGCTTCGGTGCAAGGATTTAGCTGCATGCTGGACACATTTGCAGTCGGAGAGGAACCTCCATTCCTAAAAAAACCAGCCCTGCAGCCCCTAGGGTTGAAAAGCCCTCTCCCAGTGACTGCTGCACGGGGAAGCAATAAGGAAAAAACCCCCAGACTTTGGGTGTCCAGCTCCCTTTGGGGCACCCAGCCCCGGCCCGGGGTAACATCACTAACAGCATATTTACCTCGCACTGCGCGCAAAGCGCCCCCGCCCCGAGCTCCCTCGCCTGCCCGGGAGGCTCCCAGCGGCCAGTGGAAGGGCCCGGGATCCCTCCCCGGGCTCGGCGTGCGATTGCGCGCGGCCGGCGGAGCGCGCCCCGCCCCCGGAGCCGGCCCCGGGGCCCCCCGCCTCCGGCGGCGCACGGAGAGCGCTGCGATCCGCACCGCCGGAAGCCGCACCGAGCGCCCGCGGCGGCTTCCCGCCGACCCCGCGAGGAGGTGCAGCGCCGCCCGAGGCTCCCCCTGCCACCCCCCGCGCCGGGCTCTCCCTGCCACCCCTTTTCCCGGGCATCTCCCGTGCACTCTCCGTGCGCCCCTTTTCCCCTTCACCCCTTCCCTGCGCGTTCGCGGTGCGCTCCTCGCTGACCTCTCCGTCCACCCCCTTCTCCTTTGCATCCCTTCTGTGCTCCCCACCGCCTTCTGCCTGCACCCCCTTTCCCCGTGCATCCCTTCTGTGCTCTCCAGCGTGCTCTCCCTGCACCCCCTTTTCCTTTGCATCCCTGCTGCACTCCCCACTGCACTCCCTGCACCCCCTTTGCCCCTATATCCCTTCTGCACTCCCCAGGTGCTCTCTGTGCACCCCTTCTTCCGTGTAGTCCCTGATCCACCCCTCGCTGACCTCTCCGTGCACCCCTTTCCCCTGCACTCCCACACCCTCTGTGCCTGCCCAGTGCCTTCTCCACGCGTTCTCCCCCCATCCATCCCCTCTCCGTGGACTCCCGGCCATGAACAGCTCCACAGCAGGCTCCGAGGGGGGCTGGCATCCCGAGTCCGTGATCATCCCCCTGGTGTACCTCGTCATCTTCCTCGTGGGCACGGTGGGCAACAGCCTGGTCCTGGCCGTGCTGCTGCGCAACGGGCAGGTGCAGAACACCACCAACCTCTTCATCCTCAACCTGGGGGTGGCCGACCTCTGCTTCATCCTCTTCTGCGTCCCCTTCCAAGCCACCATCTACACCCTGGAGGGGTGGGTGTTTGGGCCCTTCATGTGCAAGGCTGTCCACTTCTTCATCTACCTCACCATGTACGCCAGCAGCTTCACCCTGGCCACCGTCTCCCTCGACAGGTAGGAAAAAGGGAATGGGGGGGGTTCCCTGGACCCTGAGGGTTCCCTTTCTCTGGATACCTCCCTTTTTCAACACCTCAGTGCCCAGCTGGAGGAAGCTTTCAGACCCCAAAGCTGTAGGACTGGGCTCTGGCAGTTGAAGTGGAAATGGAAAACCAGAGAAAAACAAAGCTCAGTCCCTGTGCAGCTGTGGCTCTCCCTGGGATGTATGGAGAGAGCCCTGACCCTCCCAATAGCCCCTGGCAAAGCAGGCTAACCTCGAGGAGGAAAAGCCACTGGGATATTTGAGCTGAGACACTGATTTTCCCACCCTTCCCTTTCATTAGCAAAAAGCCCCTTTTTCTCCCAGTGCTGTCCCTTTGCTCCAGTGGTTGTCCCTTTTCCAGGGTAGTTTTTAGCCAGGAAGGCTGTTATTCCTGCCTGAGCTTTACCTCATGCTCACTCAGCCCCTGACTCTGCAAGGGCCGGTGAGTTATGAACCTGCAGTGAGTGAGAGGCAGGGAGCTCCTGGTGCTGCTCTGCTCTGTGCCTGAAACCTGCAAGATGGGATGTGGAAAGTCCATGGAAAGAGCCATGGCAGCCCCAGAGCTGGGCTGGATGTGTTCTGCCATCCCAGCAGGTGCTGGGACAGCATCCCCAGGAGCTAAAACATGGCCAGGGGCTGCCTCTCCCCCCATGTCCCCCTGAGCTGGGGGAACAGAGGTGCCAAGCTAGGGAAGTAGCATAGGCCCCCAGTTCTGGGTGTAATTAGGGAACCAGTTAATTACAGAACTGGAAAGGGGTGATGTGCTTTCATGTGTGCCAGTGTGAGGAACACTGTCTGGGGATCCTGGGGACTTGCTCCTGCCTTCGTATCCACACTGCTGCTATCATTTGTGCTCTGCCAGTCAGAGTGATGATCAAGTGAGGATCTGCTGGATTAGGGAGAGGGACAGAAGGGGACCATACCTCTTGTCCCCACAAGTACTGCTGCGAGCAGAAAGGGTGACGGGACAGGGTTGGGTGAGCATCTTCCTCACTCTGCACTGTACAGGGACCCTGAGAAGCACCAGGGAATCAGTTGTGTAACTAATTGCCCTGGAAAACTCAAATCCATCCCTTGTGCCCTTCCTCCAATCGGTCCCAGAGATGCTCTCTCTGTGTCCTCCCCAGGACTGCAGCTGTGTCCCTCTCCCTTTCCCACACAGGTATTTGGCCATACGATACCCCCTGCACTCGAGGGAGCTGAGGACGCCCCGGAACGCCCTCATGGCCATCGGCCTCATCTGGGGGCTTTCCTTCATCTTCTCGGGCCCTTACCTCAGCTACTACCAGGAATTCCAGCTGGCCAACCTGACCGTGTGCCACCCCATCTGGGAGATCTCCCAGCGCAAGGTCATGGACATCTGCACCTTCGTCTTCAGCTACATCATCCCGGTGCTGATCCTGAGCCTCACTTACGTGCGGACTATTCGCTACCTGTGGAAGTCCGTGGACCCTCTCCAAGACATGTCCGAGTCCAAGAAGGCCAAACGGAAGGTCACCAGGATGATCATCATTGTGGCCGTGCTGTTCTGCCTCTGTTGGCTGCCCCACCACCTGGTCATCCTCTGCGTCTGGTTCGGGTACTTCCCCCTCAACCACTCCACGTACGTGCTCCGCATCCTGTCGCACGTCATCTCCTACGCCAACTCCTGCGTCAATCCCATCGTCTACGCCCTGGTCTCCAAACATTCCGCAAGGGCTTCAAGAAGATCTTCAGCTGCCTCCTGCACAAGAAGGCAGCCCACAGGGTGCACGTGGCCCAGGTGACCAACACCGTCAGCACGCTGGAGGCAGAGCTCAGCGAGGTGACCCAGCTCAGCGAGGCCCTGCCCGGCCGCTCCGCCACACGCTGCAGGGTCCCAGCCCAGCCCTGGGGGGAGGTGGAGCTGGTGGGACAGCAGCACAAAGCAGATGGCTCCTTCGTCACCTTCAGTGTCAGCTAGCAGAGCTTCTCCCCGCCCCACGGCTTTGCGGGCTCCTGCAGCAATGGCAGGCCTGGGGACAGGCTACGTTTTGGGCTGAAATGTGGCCAGTCGGACTCTTTCCATTCAAGTGCACCCAGATGTCATAACACTGATCATGCTGCTGATACAGACTCAGCCAAGCAGCTGACCGAGGATCCAAGGTCAGGATTTCCTTCCACCAAGCACTTGCTGAGAGTAGAGATCAAACCCCCCAAATCCACTCTGGTGTAATCACCTGTTCCTCTGTCACGGACAGACTTATGCCCTGTTGCAACTACACCTGGAGGTTGTTGAAAGCTCTGGTCCCTCCAACCAACACAGCATCTGGCTGGAGTTAGTGGGGTGCTCTTTTAGGGATATTTGGGAAGTCTTGGTTTGTTTGTGACCTGGTACAGGAGCTGCATCCCACGGCAGCTCTGGGCACAGCCGTGTGGGCACAAACCCAGCTCAGGTAGGAAAATCCAGGAGAGAAGCATAGAAGGTCACCAAGGACCAGAAGGGAGGGAGGCTGTTTGCTGAGGGAGCACAGCCATGGCCCTGCAGGAGGGGAACCTGAGTGGGACAGGACCACACTGGGGGAGGATTTGAATGCCTTGGACAGCTCAGGCACGGCTCAGCCTCTCATCAAAGCGAGGTGATTGTGGAGAAGAGCAAAGCAAAGCAGCAGCACTGCTTCCCTGGAGCCACGGTGAGGGACTGGACAGCCAGAGCCGTGTGAGAGGTGGGGGTCATCCCCAGCCAGTCAGGAAAGCCTTAATAAAGCCTCTTCATCTCACCTCCTGTGTTCAGCTCCCTTGAGACACCCCACAGCTGCAGGGGAGGAGAGAAGGGTGCTGGAGGGGTGGTGGGACCTGCTGGATGGAGGGAAGCTGAGGGTGGAAGGGATGGAGGATGTGGACTATATCCAAGCACATCCATGGAGGGGGGTCACTGTGGCACAGGAATGTCACTGCACCCTCTTCATATAGCTGTACCTGCCCATGAGAGGCTGGTGTGACTCACAACCTCCTGCTCATTACACTGCAAAGGCTGTGTGAGAGCAGAGCCCTGTGACCATCAGCAGCCAAGGGCCTTAAATGAAAGCCCTCTTTTCTGTACCACAAGAGCATCACTGGAATAGGATCAATTAACTCTTTTGAAAACCCTGTGGCAAAGCACAGCCAGAGGTGGCAGTGAAAGTGCACAGGAGCTGGGATGAGCTGTCTGCACGGATTTCCCTCTTGTGAATCTCTAAGGCAGAACTCTCCAGGACTGGGCTGCATTGCAGGAGGCTATTTCTGTCCAGGACCCTGGTTCTCCCTGGGTGTCTGGTCAGGACACAGCCCTCCTCCACCCCTCCCCAGTGCTTGGCCTTTCTTTCTGAGAAGCTTTTGGCTGTAAATAATTTCTTTTCCCCTGCTGAGTGTTATTATAACCAGATCTTCCTGCCTCAATGCAAAGGCCCATAAATCAGCCACTGCCTCATATCAATAACTGTGATATTTAGTCTCGGCTTGCTTGCAGCATAAGTCACAGAGAGCAGCATATAAACAGCTCCATTAATTATATCTGGATTTATCTCCCTGTTCAACCCTTTACAGCCAGGGAAAACATTGGATCAGCTGCACAAACACAGTTAAAGCCTTATCTTCCTCCTGCGCTCATCTACCTCTGCTCAGAGGGCTGCGGGATCTGGCTGTGATGGATCCCCCACACACCAAGGGGTTCAATCCCCTCTCCTGGACAGTTATCAGCTCACCTTGGGGATGGAGATGTTGACCCATCACCTCTGCACTGCCCAAGGACATGGGTCCCTGTGCTGGCATGGCTGTCCCCTGTCTGCTCATGACAGCAGAGCATCCCAGAGCAGACACTGACCCTGCTCCCCTCCTTCCCACCCCAGCCTTTCCAAGAGCCCTCCAAGCCCACAGCTGAGACCTGCCCTACCCTGCTAACTGTTCTAGAGCTGCTCGGCCACCCATGACCACTTTGAAGGCACATCCCAGGACACCTCTAACTCAGCTCCCAGGGCACCAAAAGGTTTTTCTGCCACACAAAAACATGTTGGGAAGTGACTTTTCCCCACAAATAACAGTGCATATCAGGAAAAGACAAGAGTATCACGACCTGCTGCTACTCAGCACCCTCCCAAGGGAGGCAGGCTCCTGGTCTGTTCCCTTGGGAGGCCTTGTCTTAAATTAAGATCAGTGCAAGTCCCCCTGTTCCAGTTAAAATTTAATAAAAGCATATTCAATAGGGAGAGGAAAATAAATAGGCTAAAGTCAGCTCTCAAGTCCAAGAGTGCACAGGGACATGAGGGACACTTAGCTGAAATCTCAGTTAATGTGAACTTTGCAGCACATGGATTTATCACTGGAGTTAAAGAAGTTGTTTTCGTTTGTGGTTTTGCTTTGTTTTCAAACACTTACTCTGCCAAATTTGCTCCCCAGTATTAGGAGGCAGCAGGTAGGAGACACTCAGATCCTGGCACAGCCCCAGCATGGGCCTCTGTGGAGCTACAAAAATAAACAACAGAGAAATGGGGCTCCAGCCCCAAAACCTTGGAAATCAGAGAGTCTGTGTCAGGCTGAATGGGAGGTGAGGGGAGAGCATTAAACCTTGCAGGAGCCTTGGAGAAAGCAGAGGGGGAGGCAGAGGGGTTCAGCCCCATCCGTGGCCCCTTCCCACAGTCTCAGCATCACTTGAGGCTCTGCAGTCAGCTCTTAGCAAGGATGTGAAGGGCTAAAGTGTGAGAGGGCCAGGCTGTGCTGGCTGCCATGATCACTCTTAATTAACATGTTGCAAACACATTCCTTACCATAAAAAGCCAAGGAGCACACGGAGCCGTTCCCTGCACTGTGCAGTGTTGGACAAAGCCAGTCTGGAGGGGGCCAGCAGCTCCTCCTGCTCCCACCCCAAGGGAGGGGTGGCTCAGCCTGAAACATGCTGCTGATCCCAAAGCAGGTCTGGTTGCTGCAGGGGCTGCTCAGCGAGGCTGAGAGCCTGTCCAGCTCCCCATGTTCATTCCCTGCACAGGGGAGAAGGAGGTGGTGAGGGAATGGTTAGAGCCAAGGGTGAGTGGGAGGCTGGATTTAAGAAACAGGGACTGGATGGCTCAGTTTTCCCTTTAACTCAGGGAAAATGAGGGTCTTGATTCCCACCTGCTACCTCCTCCAGCTCCTCTTCACTGAATAGCCTGCACAGCCACCAGCAAGCTCAGCTCTCAGTCCCCCAGCCTCTTACCTCCATTCCTTACTCCAGATGCAGCCAGGGCATCCCTGGAGTAGAAAACAACCCAACCAGCTACTGGTGCTGGTAATGGAGAGCCCAGGAGGGAGTGGGACATTTTGCATCCCATCTCTGACTGCATCTCCCCACCAGCCCTGGTCTGTACAGCTTTCCTGGGGGAACAGGCTGACAGCAAAACCCAGAAATGCCTCTTTTGGCATGGGTCATGCAGAGGCATTCCCAGAATCTCTGGAGAACAGGATGTGGCCTTGTCCCAAACCCTAAAGGATTTCATGCATTTTCCACAGGCTCTGGTTGGCACAAGAGCATCAGCATAGGGAGGATTCCAGCTCCTGCACACTAAAGCTCAGGTGCTCCAGAAATGCTGCAGGCAAAGCTCCCTCTTCCCTCCCTTGGCTTTGCCTGTGACCGTTCTGGGTGAATTGCCTTGCCCTGGGATCAGGGGCAATAAAACACATTTTACAGCTCAGCCTGAATTCCACACACTCTCCTGGAGAAAGAAACTCATATCAGCCTGCTGCAGTGGCAGAAACACATCCAGAAAGATGGAATCCAGGCCCTTCTGGTGAATGTCAGGGTGTGTATCCAGCAAGCTGGACACTGCACACAACACAAGCCAGCAGCACTTTGCTTATGCTTTCCAACACTGTCTGGCGCCTGCTGGCCTTTGGAGGCTCTTGGAGCTGGCAGAGGTGAAAAACAGCAAGTGCTGAGGTCTCAGGTGTCCTCAGACATTTGAGATCTGAAAGCAGGAGGGAAGGTCCCTGCAGGGAGGGCTCTGGGGTTGGCACTGTGAGCCTGCACAGTCAGACACATAGGAACGGCCAGGCTTGAACTCACATCGTGGTCCAGCTCTGGGCTGGACAAGCCTGTCCAATCTGCTGGTTTTCAGGCATTTGTTACACCAGGTAGTGTTTCAGACCAGGCTGAGGAGGAAGAGGAGGTCAGGGGTTTAGAAAAGCCAGGAGCTCCCTGAAAAACATCTGTCTGAGGAGGCAGCAGCTGAGGCAAGATGCTGGGTCGGCCACAGCAGGACCTGCACTAACATCCAACAGCTCTGCCACTGCTGGGCTAATCAGACACCAGCAAACACTCCAGCAAACACAGCTCAGGTGAATAATGGATTTGCTCCAAATTACAAAGCAGCAGCTATTGTGAGTGCTCCTCACTCTATGGAAACCCTGTATTTCAAGTGTTGCAGACAAACAGTGGAGCAGCAGCAGGAGAGAGGGAGGTGGGAGCAGGAGGTGCCTGGCCAGAGACCACAGATACAACAGAGGTGTTCCTCTGAAAGGCTTTGGTGCAAAGCTGTCAGAGTCCAGTTCCTGTATCAAAGCCTGCCAGGATTGCTCCAAGGCATGTGGGAGAGCACTTGCTTCACACATGCCTATGGGCTGAACAGAGGGAACAGGCTTGGATGCTTGCAGGGAAGAGATGCATCAGATTTAAGACAGGAGACAAAGGAAAAAGAGGGATGGGAGGAAGATGCTGAGCAGAAATCTGTACGTACACTTCTGCACGTGCTCTGCCTCAGGTCGAGGGGCAGCACTCAGCCAGGCCACCACGGAGCTCCCTCTGGTTTCCCACTGCTCTGTCATGACTCCAGACTGCCTTCACCCCACCTGCCACTGCCAAATTTTGGGTAAAACACGCTGGTGCATGACTAGCCTGCACCACCACGGCCACACACCACCACAGCCCAGAACTGGCATCGCAGCCCATCACTGAACTAAATAACAGTCAAGAGTAACCATGTGAAAATCCTTTGGGATCCTACAGAACTGAGATTCCCAAAACCCATCAGGGAAGCACATGGCACCATTGGAGCTCACAGCTTCCTGCTCCAAACAGAAGGGTTGTATCCATAAGGTTAGGGGGGGTTTTGTGTGTGTGTTTTTCTTTCTTTTTTTTTATAAAAACACACTCCCCATGTCTGTTGCACACCAAGGCATTAACACAAACCCAGGTGAGAAGATGCCCAAATGTAAGAGCCCACATGGCAGACTTTGCCTTATCCCGTGGATCCGGAGCAAAGACAGCCAGGAAGGAGTGTTTCCACAGGTTTATAAATCTGATAAATACAAGTATAACACCCTGCCCACCACAATGGGGCAGGGGAGAAGGGAAGGGAGTCCCAAGGGTTGCTGAAAGAGCACTGGCTTGTACTTGGCAGCTGGAGAGTTCACGACAGCTGGAAATTTATGCTGATGTGTCAAACAGCTTCTCGATCATCTCCCCCACCTGGTCAACCTGGTATTTGATGTACTTCTCAGGGTTCTTGGTGAAGGGCACGTTGCCATATCTGCAAAGGAAGACAACCCTCAGGTGACAAATGACTGGAACGCAGCAAAGAGACCCACTGGCCCCTCCTCTGTCACAAATCAGCTCCACTCCAACACATACCACCTGAATCTGACAGGGTATCCTGTACAGAGCAAGTGACCTGGTTCCACTGGTCTCACAAGTTTTACATGAGCAGCCCAGGGGGGCTCAGAGCTCTGTATTCACTAGAACAGCTGTGCTCACCCTGACTGAAGAATCGAGGTGACGGCACGTGTCTGCAACTGGTAGAGATCAGCTTGGGCGTGTTTGAGTGTGCAAGGTAGAAAAGCTGAGGCAGGACAGCAAGGAAGTGCCTCAGCTCAGGCTACACTGGGCCTCAAAGACCTCTGTAAAGCCACAGAAGAGAGGACAGTGTCACAGGAGGCCTCACCTGTTCAAGAAGGCACCATAGGTCTCTTTCACAATGGTTTTCTGTGCCCGGCGGATTTTGTCCCGTTGCTCCATGTCTGGAATTGCCCAGGCCTTCTGGATCTTACACAGTTCCTCCAGCCCATCATTAAAACCCTGTTCAAAGTAAAACTTGGTGAGCATCTCATCTCTACACCGAATCTGATGCTCTTTCCCTCTGCTGCCAATCACCCACAGTTCTCCTCCTCAGGCAGATCTGTCTGTCCCAGCCAACCAGGGGATGTTTTTATACCATCCAATACCTCCTTACCTTAAAGCGCTCCTTTATCATCTGCCTCTCCTTGTCCTTGAGCTGCAACAAGGAGGGAAAGGATTTTATTTCATCTCCAGGAATAAATATCCAACATCAGTGCTCACCCACAATTCCCCATCCAACCTAAGCAATAGGCAACCTACTTGGTTTGGATTCCCTCTCCTAAAGCAGTGAGGAGAGCTGCAGAGCAGCACACTCTACATTCAGCAAGTGGCTTTCAGCTGAAGTAGTTTTAACAAGAGTAATTTTCATCCAGAACAGACATAAAAATAGACTTCTTTATGCTTTCAGCCCTTTCCAAGGGAAGGTCTCAGGGTTTTGCAAATCCAAAATAGAAGCATGTGAAGATATAAGAATGGAGGCAGAGATTAAAAGACTTGGATGAATCTGGGGCAGGGGAGATCAGAAGGCACTGCTGCTCTCCATCTTGTGCCAGCCACAGCTTTCGCTCTGCAGAGTGATACTGGCATGAGATATAAAGAAGGTTTCTGAGAATTTTTTAATATGATAAAGGAGAAGATGTTTCTAGCAATTTCTGTCATCTCAAACCCATTCTTGCCCATCCTCTCACCTTCACTCCTGGTTGAAAGACAGGCAGGTTTCTCTCCAAAATGTAATCTGTTACCTTCAACCAGCTGCACGTGAAATGAGATGGGAAAGAGGCAAAGAGGAGTTACTCATACCTCACCAGAGCTTCTGTGCCTTCACCCATGACCCAAACACACACTCCAAAACTTTCCACAGTGACCCCTTCCCAAATTAGATTAATTGCTTGAGAACTAGAATAAGTGGTTTTAGACAAGTTTCTGGTTTAGGCTAATCTCTCCCACTGCTCCAGCAGCACTGGCTGCCAAGGAGCTCCCAAACCAACCAAACCAAGGTAAAAGCAGAGGATGTCACCTCACCTGCGCTGGTATGTCTGGATCTGCTGCTCGATGAGCTCTCGGTAAGATCTCTCGGCTGTTTTTTGTGTCACGGCCACCAACTGGATCAGCTCGGACCTGGAAGAGCAGAAATCCTGAGGAAACACCTGAGCCAGCTGCCCTCCGGGCTGCTCTCAGCATGGCACCGTTTCAGCCCCCCCACCAAGTCCTTTTTTGCTCTTCACAATAAAAGAGTCCTTGAAACGTGCAAAAGAAGCGACTCAAAGTCACTTTCCAGTGTCCTCAGTCCTCCAAAGATCAAAGGATTCTCTACAGCATAAGGCATCTCAAATGCTCTCGTGTAATGTGAGATGTGTAATGCAATACTGCAAAACTTTCAAAAAGGCAGTTTCAAGAATAGAAGATAAAGCAGATCTGAGACAGGCTGGCAAGTGAATGCTCTTAATGCAGAGCTCTGCTCCAAAACCAAGCCTTGGACTTGAGGGAGATTTACCCAGACACACACTTACTTCTCCAGAGATTTCAGAATGTAGTTGTAGTTGTTGTGCAGAAAAATGGCACTCAAAGCTGGGTCTTCATAAACCTTGGATTTACTAAGAAGGTTAAGCTGCAAGTTGCCCAGCACTTTGCCTTTAAGAGGGAAAAACAGAGAAAAAGTTTTGCACTGGAACTTCTCATTACTGACAAAACAAACCAAGCTGTGGGCCCAAAGCAAAGTGAACAGCACAGCCCCAACTGCCTGCACAAAGGGTACAATCATGTGTACTTAACAATCCTTACACAGATCTTTCTTCAGCAAGTCACCAAAACCTCTCTGCAAACTATTGCCTTCATTGCACCTGGCAAACGAGCCAAGTGAAGGAGAGTCCACGGGGCAGGAGAGGGAAGGTGAGCAGGGTACTCACAGATGTAGGTGCTGAGCAGCCTCCTGCTGAACTCTGAGCTGTAGCTACTGGCTGAGGAGCTGGTCTCTGAAAAGAAGAGAGTTTTAGGCCAGTTAACATGCCCTGAGAAGGGGGGGTATGTGTGGCCACCCTGCCTCTATTCAAACAAGCCTCATCCCTCTGTTGCTATGGAATTAGTGCAGAGCTCCCATCAACAGTGAAATCAGCTCCTGTTTCAGAGCTGACTGTCAACAGCTCATCCACGGTGAGGGTGGGAGAGCCCTGCACCCCTCAGTCCTTGTATCTGCATCAAGTGCAGAGCACCCCACCAGAAATCTCTCCTTTTCTTCTAGTGCTCAGAGGACACTCCTCTGATCAGAAATAAAAGTCAAGAAACTCATCCACCCCATCATTCCCCCACCACCTGAAAAGGTCTGTAAGCACTAGAAATCGGCAATCAGAGAACAAAAAAGCTGCAGCTGTTAACAACAAGCACACAATAGTAATTGAAACAAGCAGAAGGGCTCTGGAAAGCTTCAGCCATCCCCATGGTTGCTGACAGGACCTGCCTGGCTCTGAAGGGGACTGTGCCAGCATGGGAGCCTGCCCTTACAAGCAGTGATTCCAGGTTGGCACATGCTCCTCTGTCTGTGCATAAGGGATGGCTTTTTGCCCTCGAGGGCTTGTGGGCATGGGGCCCAGGGGACACGTGGGGTGGCCACCTCCTCCTGCCCCCACCAGAGAGTTTGGCAGTCGGGCCTAACTCGGGTGGTCCGAGTTCACAAGCACCCCATGGGAAAGGCCTCGAGGCTCCTGTTGCTGGGAGCTGGACAATACGGAGCCGAGTGCACATGGGATAAAGCATGATCCCAGCTGGGCCAACGTGCCACCTGTGCCAAAGAGATTCAGTGCCATGAGAGTGTCTTGAGCCTGTTTCAGCTCATGTGGCATCCCTCATTGTCTGCTGCTGACAAAGCCCTCCCTATTCTCTCCGGCCCACTGGCAAGAATTACCTACCCTCCCCTTCTCCCCCTCTTCAATAACATGTTAATTTATTTACCACTGCTGGAGGATAAAGAATTAACATACATCACCAGAGTCCGAGGCAATACGAACAGGTACGTGTGGGTAAGTCTGCTTACCTCTGGGATCTAAAGGAATATTGTATGTGTCCCCAAGAACTACAAAGATTAGGCAGAGCAGAGAGAAAAGGGGAGGGAGGAGAGAAAAGAAATGCAAAGTGCAAAAAGACATGTTAGAGACCACCATCCCTTTGAGAACAAAGCAGATATTAACACAGAGCAGCCACAGAGAGGTACACAGGAGAGCAGGCGGGAGTCCTTCCAAGGCCTCAAATGGAGTGGAGATCACAGAGGAAAGGCAGAGTCCATCCTCCTTCCCCTGCTAGAGACATTGTTTGCTTTGTTACTGGTTGTATTTATCAGGATACCTCATTCCAAATCTGTTCAAACCCCTCTTTCAAGGCAAAGCTACCTCAAGCCTATGCTACCTTTTCAATCAGCTCCTAAGACAGATCCCCACTGCACGACAGTATGTCAAGACTTCCAAACAACAGCGCTGAGGACTACATGGGGAAACAGTTGATTTTTCCAAGAAAAAATTAAGACCACTTCTTTGGCCAAGGAGAGAGAGCCAAGGCCCAGGAGGATCTGAGCACACTGAGCTTGCAGGTAGAGAGGGCACAAGGCAGTGGCTAGAGGAGATGTGGCAAGAAACAGAGACATTGAGTTAATTTAGAACTGACAGAAATTTCCAAGGAGGAATTTGCAAATAACAGTCTGGAGGCAGCTCTAAGCTTCCCTATATCTCTGCTTCAAAGGGGCTCCCTAACCCTCCCCAGCCTGTGCCTCCTCAGGGCCCTGGGCCCCCTGAATCTCCATTCCTCCACCTCTCCAGCCTGCTCTATTCCAAGCTACCTGAAAGCAGGAGCTCTGCCAAGGTCGAGAGCTCACTGGAGAGCTGGGAGCTGCTGCTCTGCACAGAACCAAAATCACACTCCAGCTGATACACAGCAGCATCCTCCTACACAAGGCAGCAGCTCTCGGCTTCTGATCTAGGCATTTATTCCTGGAATGAGTCTCTTCAGCATCCTGGAGAGCAGAGCTAAAGCTTGTCTCTCTGATAGAGCACATGGTACACAAACAGCTCAGGAGACCCAGCTTGCCCATGGCTGGATGCTAAGGAGATTCTTGCTGCTGCTGTTGTATTCTGAGCTGAGGAGCAAGTGTGGAAGGCCAGCAAAGAAACTCTGCATCCCTTGGAGTTCTCCAGATAACCAACTATGTGGTCATGGCAGATTGGAGGACAAGACAAACCACAGGGTGAAGGACAGGAGGAGAACAAGCTCACAGTGCACGCTGAAGTTTGATTATTTTAAAGAAGATGTCCAGGCAATTTGAGGAAGGAACTGCATGCCCAGCCAAGCCCCATGCTTGTATGTACCTTGTGATGCCAGCATGGCACCTGCTGTCTCCTGGAAATCCAATAATTGCTGTAGGAAAAGGATGGCCTGGAAGCAAGGAAGGGAAGTTAGGAGCAACCAACATTGCATCTCCTATGCTCTGCTATGAAGAATCATGAAGGACCACTTGCTCCTCCACACTTAAAACCTCCAAGAAACAAATCACTACACTTCTTTGAGCTGGTGGGTTTTCTAACACAGTCACCCATGGCTGAGCCAGGGTCACCAGCTCATCTTGCCATGGAAGCCAGGTAATTATTTAACTGTTAATACCACGACAGTTTAACTTGAGAAGTTTCCCTACTGCTCTTTTTAAACACTCTTCAGAAGCCATTTTTCACAAAGGATGGTTCAAACCATCATTACTTACATTGCTGGTGAGTTCGTGAACTGTCCCATCTTTTGGCATGTTATATTCCTTGTCCGGATCATTCTAGGAAAGGAAGAGAGACATATGATGAGCATGTAAAAAAAGTGAAGACACCTACAATAAAACTGCTGCTGCAAGTGAGCTGAAGGCTTGTTTATCCAGCCTCTCTCAACACCCTCAGACCTGGCTCTTGCAGTGCCATCTCCTGGTGCTCAGAAACCACAGCTCACACACACCAGCAGCTCAGAACCACAGGGGTTTGTTCAGCATGTGACCATCACACCTTCAGCTCACCTGCCTGGCAGTGCATTCCTCAAGCCCACCTTACATAGGGACAGCTTAACGTGAGTCCTCCAAAACTTTTCAAGGCAGCAGTTTTCCTTTCTTTTTAAATAGGATTAAATTCTGAGATTGATACTGATACCTGCAGAGGCCTGGAAGCTTATGTCAAACTATTTGTAGTATGCCTGTTAAGAGTCTTAGGCAGAAGCCTCCTGTAGTTGAAACCAGCACCAAGCATTTGCTATTTGAACATCCACAGTGACTCAACAGGTTCCTGCTTTAGTCAGAATCTGCACAGTCTCATGGAAAGATGAAAGCTAAACTAGGGGTTCTGCTCAGAAAACCCCTCTTCCAAGCCTGCCAGAGACAACACTGAGGAGAATCCTACCTTAATGTTGTCTGCAAACTCTTCCAGTGCCTTTGCACCAGTGGTCTCCATGGAAGTGATCAGCCCTGGCAGCTTGTTCTTAGTGCCTGCTGCAGTTCCCTGGAATGGTTCCACAGATCAGTGAAGGAAAACAAACAGTATCTGAACTTCCATCCAGCACCTACCCTCTCTCGCCTCCCATCCCAGCATCTCATTCTCATTTTTCCACGTGCCAGAAGAATATTTACAGCACCATCAACAACACATGAAATCCTGCCAGGCAGAAAGGGAAGATGTTGTGACCCTAACAGTAATTAGGACTCGCTACCTCTCATGTTTTGTCTTACACATTATCTGACACAGGAGATTGGTGCATCACAGCTGGAAGCAGATGGAAAGGAGCCTTGCTAAACCTGGGTGCCATGACTGACACCTAGGGAACCTTGCAGCGTGGTCCAAGCAGGCTTTCCTCAGAGCAGCTCAATAGTATCAGAGTTGAAACACCTCAGAGGCCACGAAAACAGGAGAATGATGTAGGTGGTCCATCATGGGGTCAGAACTTGAACTGCTGCTGAGAGATGCTAAACTGCTGGTTCACCATCACAGAAAGAAGCAAGGTGCATCTGTGTCACTTCCAGTCCATGCTGGAGGACAGAAGCAGCATGGCTTTGCTAAAAGCCACTGGGATAATCCATTTCAAAAAGTTCTCCAGACAACCCAAGCCACAGGAGCCTTTCCAATCTCACCACACTTACCTGCAAAACCTGGTCAAATTCTGGCTTCATCTGTTTAAGATGCTTCAGGATGGGGAAGATTGTGAGCACAGCTGAGTAGTCGTGTCGGATGATGGCTTTCCGGGCAGCTGAGACAATGTTATCCCCCTCCATGATCAAGTTATCTAATGACTCCTGCAACAAAGCCACAGATCAGGAGGAAGCAGCACAACTTTTGCCCAGGCAGCACAAGGAGCTCGATGCAGGACACATGTTACAGATGCCCATTTGGCTGATGAGTCATTTGTGTACCAGTGAGAAACTCTGAGCACGTGTTCTCCAGGGCCTGTGCTTGATCCCATGCCCTGAACAGGTCCTGTAGGACAACCCCAGCATCCTTTACAAGAGAAGCAAAACAGAGAGGCTCAACTGACCTGGATGAGAGAATCAAAGGTCTTCTTCTGGTGGTGCTCTGGGACAATTTCTGTCAGGAGCTGGTACTCGCTCTGGGCCAGTTTGACAAAGGCACTGACACAGTGGATGTAGGCGTCGATCTCGATGTCGAACACGTCGTCCCTCCCTGCAAGGGCGAGAGGGATTTCAGAGAGGACAAAATCCACACTGAGCTTCCAGCAGCTCTGCTCACTCCAAGGCTTTGGTTTACACAAGGCTCTCCTGGAAAAGTAGGCTCTGGCTTTGCACCCATCGGTGTGTGAGAACAAGAGCCGTCTTCTCACCACACCTGCCCTGGGTTTGTGCATGGGAAGCTCTGCATATCCTGCAGGAAGCAGGAAAAGTCATCTGCAGTTCAGGAAACACGCATCAGGACACCAGCTCTTTCCAGCCTCATGACAGAAGGGAAGTTTGGAGCTCTTCTGGGATACAGACTAAATTTAATCAAGGGCTTGAACACAGAGTACTAAACTCAGGAAGGTCTGAGGTGAATTATTCAACATCTCTGCTTGTATTTTTAGAATTCCTTATCTCCATCCATCATGCAGATGAAGAACTGCCATTTTGCATCAATGTTTCTGGGAAATAAGGGCTGTCCTGGAAGGCAGCCTCTTCCCACAGGCAGAAAAGGAAGATAAAAACCAGGCAGATGAACATTTACATCCTATGAAGCAGGAATATCAGCACAGATAGGTGAGTTATCTGCCACACAATGCTGCATACAAATGAGTCCTAGACTACAAGTGTCTTGGACAAAGATCCATCGAAGATCCTACATGGATCTTTGTGCCAGTGTGATACAAAGGCTGGCACCAACTCATCCCAACCACTGCTGGATCTGTCTGCAGGACAGACACAGACAGACACTATCCTGCAAGACAGTAAGATGACACAGAGGCCTTCTCTAAGCTATGGGCTGCTGCTTCTCTCCTCACAGCAACTTTTGATGGAGAAAGAACCAATTCTTCCCTACACTGACAGGTCCCTCAGGCTGATATTTTAAAAGTTCTGGTCAGCAGAGGAAGCACAAATGTGGTGTGCTTTTACAGATTGCCTACAGTGCTATGGCCCACTATACTGTAATGCTGCACGTGATCCCTTTCCTGTTCACTTTGCTTCACCACCAAACAGGCCAGTAGCCATCAAAGTGCCCCTCAGCATGGCCTCAGTCAGTCTCTGGTTGGACAAAGTTGGGGCTCCCTGTCTGAGGGCTTGGGGGGGGTGTGTGATTAGTGGGAGTGAACTCTACTGAGAAGAGCCAGAGCTTCTTAGCCAGAGGAGGCCCATGCTTCAGGACTGCCCACGGAGGCGAACAGCCACTGGCTACAGAACACCAGTGCAGCATGCTGGGAAGAAGGGATGGATGTTAGCCAGCTCATTACGGAGTGACAACACGGTACTTACCCGCAGCCGGCCCGTGCTTGTCGCTCAGGGTATCGCAAAGGTGTTTAACTCGTAAATCATGCTCATGACCTAGTGAGATGTCAGCCGGCACAAACAGAAGGCGCAATTTATCCAGGGTGGTTACAGCATGGATGCTCACACTGGGCTGGATGCTGCTTCAAGGCTGGCTTATTGGATCTGATGGACACCATTTTCCCTACACAGTCCCAGGAATGCTTCCTGACCAAATCCCTTTGTTGGGCTATATAGCAGCAGCAACCCTTTGAAACCTGATGAGAAGTGCGAGTTAAGTCGTTTGTTGGGCCACAGAGTCCCTTGAACCTCCTGCCTAAGTTCTGAAGGGGATTGCAGGCACCAAGTCCAATTTGTACCCACAACCATTACAAATCCAAACTCAAAACCCTGTTCAGCATGAGAATTTTCCCCCAAATAAGTGATGTTAGTCACCATCTGGGATTTAGGAGACTACAGCATAGGTGCTGAAGAGAACTGCTTTGGATGCTTACATAGCAGGAGGCAGGAATTTCTTATGGATGCTTTGAAGCAAATGACCTCTTCTCCCTTATCTGGCACAACTTCTATGAGCAGAGGAGGTCATAACATGGAAGATGGCCATTTAGGGAGGTGTACAGGAACAATACACTGGCTGTGGTCCAACACTTCAGCATCAGGTTTGGAAAGGTCACTAGGAAACTGAATGTCTCAAAGTCCAGGCAAAAAGAAAAGAGAACAGGAACACCACAAGCAGATGTCAGCAGAGCAGAGCTTCCATTACCCAGGTGGCTGTGGTGGGTCAGTGTTAAGGTAACACTCCTCTCCACCTCTACTCATGTTTACAGACACCTTGAAATTCAGACACTAAATTCAGAAAAACAATTTGGCTCTCCAGCATCTCCTTGTTTCCCCAAGGATAGCTGTACCTAACCAATGCTGTCCACTGAGCGTTGGACTAATGGAAGCCCCACCTGGAAAAGCAAGACTGATACACAGAGAAAGTCAAGGGTGATGTAGCCAGAGCTGTGATTACCTTCCATAGGAATGAGGTTAGAGGCCCCCTTTTTCCCATCTAGACCATGCTGAGAGTACTGTTTCAGAAGGTTCTGAGCCTTACGGATCGTGCCTGTCACCAGAACCAGAGAGAAGAGACAAGAAGACCTAGAAAATGAGTGAAAGAAAACAAACCCAGAACACCAGCCCTCCACCAGCATCACCTGGGCCCAGCAAGAGGACGCTGGGCACCAATGAGCATGCTCAGCACAGGAATGTGAACCCCAAAAATCATGTCCAAGTGTGCAGATACAATGGCATTTCCAGACTGTTTCCCTGCTTTCAGGCTGGAGGGATAAATTCCAGCCAGGTTACAGAACCAGGGAGTGCTCAAATCAGTTTGGAGAGGCAGGTGAGAAACACTGTCACAGAAGGGAAGCAGTGAAGCTCCCTTCCCTCTAATGGGTTTATTTAAGTTGGTACTCTGCATCCAAGCATACAAGGTCTGTTGCTTTTCCTCAGCTGTGGAAGCAGGGCTTTGTATATGGACAATTCCTGTCTGGCAACACACTGCCTGCTCCTCGGAGCCACAACCGCAGCCACTTGGTAAGAGGTGCCTTTCCAAGGGGCATTTTCTGAGCATAATCAATAAAGACCCATCAGGAGCCCCACAGCCAAGTCAAGGAATGGCACAGGAAGCAATAAAAGGGTGACAACCTCTGGGCTCTAGGGAGCAATTGCAGCAGCAATTCCCATCCCAGGAATCCCAGAATAATGGATGCTGCCCACCCATGTCTAACTCGCATTAAGCCACCCTAATCCCCAAGACACTTCTCTTCCAAAGAACCGCAAATCAATTAAAACCATGGGAAAAAAATAACACTGGGTTAAAAGATTTATACTTAACACACACAAAAACCAGACAGAACTGAACAAAAGGCAATGCTGGATATACAGCTAGAAAGCACAAAACAAAGCATTAATGTGACAACTGAAGACTAGGCAGTGTTTCCACATTAAAAGGTTAGTCGTCATGCAACAAGCTACAATTACCACAAGCACACGGACACCCTCTCACAGCAGAGCTTTGCTGTTGCCTGCACAACAGGGAACTGGAAGTTTTGGGAAGGCAGAAGGAGCTTCCATAGGAGACCCAAATGAAACAGAACCAGGCTGAGCAAATGAAGAAGCCAAAAAATAAAAATGCGGCTGCCAAAATTAAGAATCGTTCTTCCTCTACAAAGTAATAAATACTTCAAACATGCAGAAAATCCCTACTCCCATCAGCCACTGGAAATGAGTGTTGGCTGCCCAAATCCTGAGGGGAAGCACAAGTACACACAGCTGCAGAACAGCATTCTGGGATGCTGGACAGCTTCATCCCATAAAGGGATATATGGTAGGGGAGAGGAAACTTCAGGTTCCCCTGACAGTGCACCTGTAGTGGGGGAGAACAAGAGAGAGCAGCTCCCAATAAATTACTGCCTTAAACTGGTGCACTTACTAAATAACAGAGCATGGTTCCTAAGGCATAAATTTTCACAGGCAACATTTTTCTTCTACCAGTTCAGAGTGTTCTCAACTACTTAGTAAAGAAAAAAAAAAGTCATATCCATAAAACACATTCTTCTAGCAGGAAACTTCTCCCCTCCAGACCCACACCTGGGAGGTGGGCAGACTTACACCCTTGCTGGCTGATGCATTTGCTCCTAAGCTTCTACCATATGATAAAATGAGCAGGCTATGCCTCTTCTTCCAAGCTTCCCAGTGCTCTTCACACCCCACATTTCCACTTCATTCTTAGCTACTTTCAGAAACCTTAAAAACTTGGGCTCAGCAAGTTCCTCTGAGCAAGGAGGGCTGTGGCAAGCTCTGGAGAGATGCACTAAGCTCTTCCTTACTGCCCACGGCCCAACTGATGCAGAGCAGCTCAACCTGGGTAGTGTTCTTCTACCAGTTCTTTGATCTTTCCCACTTTCAAGCATCCAGGGGGAGAGGAAAAATAAAAAAGAATAAAAAGAGAGGGTAAATTGGTGTGAAAACCAAGCAGACAGTACAACTGCTGCTGCTGTCAGCAGGGTCTCACTGCACAGGTATGCAGGGGATGTCTCCACAGCCCACCCTTGATGGTTTCTTTTCCTTTTTTTTTTTTTCTCTCTTTTTCTCAATTTTAGGGGATGAAATTATGCTGCATTTTGTTTGCAAAAACACAATTACCTGTGTTTACTGACACACACCGAGTGTTGGGTGTCCACGGGCATCACTTCAGTGCTGCTGGATCATTCTGACTTAGCATTGTAATTAGGCTTTAATGGATTCTAGTGGAAGCCAAATGCTTTTGTTCCAAGATTGTTTTCCCCTATTAGGCAGCTCCCTAACCAAAGGGGACTCTGTTGCAGCTACTAATGAAAACATCACATTCAATCTAGGCAGTGATCAGTATGGGAAGCAGGAATGGGCTCTTTATTCTGTCACTCAGCCTGCCCTCAGGTAGCACCTCACTACTAAGCCAAATAGGTAACTAGGTAAACTGGAGCATTCAGGCAACTGGAAAAGGGCTCCCCTACAGCTTGTAAAGAGCCATAAAAGTAAAAAAAAAATAATAATAAAAAAAAAAACAACAAAACTTTTGCTTCTGTGGCCTAGTTGTTAAAGAAAGTGGCTTTTGGGCACACACGAAGCACAGTTTTCCTACTTGTTGTCCTGTTTCTCCCTTCCATCAGGCAGTGTTCCATCCAAGCAGCAGGGAACATCCTCTTTACTTAAGCACCAGCTGCAGGAATCTGTATGAAACCAGACAAAGCTCTCTCTGGCTTTTGCTTGTAGGCAATGAGGTCAAGTGGCCCCATCCTTCTCAAAAATGCAGAGCTGCTGAGCTACCTGCTGCTCTCAAGCCAACAAGAGAGCACAGGGTCTACAGGCATCACAAGGAATCTGTATTTTATGTGCATACGTTGCAGCAGGATGATTTGGGAATCTGAACACACCTGCCCTCTGAGACAGACTGCTTGACATTTCAAACAGCAAACTAAAACCAGAAAAAAGCCCACAAATTGCTTCATCTGTTCAACTTGACTTGACAAGTTGCATTTAAAGGGAGAAAACTCTGTTTTAGAAGCATCTCCAGCAGTCAGATTTTAAACTGCACGTTGTACCAACAGGAGACAGCACAGGGAACACCAACAGATAAAACAGGAACAGAGAGATGAAGACCCTCTGAAACCACACATGGATATGGAGCATGTTCTCTAGAATCCAACACAGCACCTAGGAGGGTCTCTGCCTTGTTACCTAATACCTCACCTTCCCTTCAGCTTTAGCCTCTCTTGTGCTTTGTTTTGTGGGTCAAAAAAGCTATAGCACATCAGATTTAGTTTGTTATTTACCCCTTGCAATAGGTTAAAGTGTGCATTGGGGTGTGCACTGGGATATTCTTATTTAAGGACAAAGGAAATCAACTCACTTGTTGGAACTGTGAGAAAATCCCCTTGTCTGAAACCCAAATTGGCAGAACTTGACTTTACTTACTGAAATAAAGTAATAGAACAGAAAAAAGAACTGTCTTTGTCCATAACTGAACAAAGGCTAAACCCAGGGGACTCAAACAACACCAGGTAATATTGCTCTGAAGAGAGCCAGTGCCAGTGTGAAGGGGGTCTGAGACCTCTACCTCAAGAGCTGTCCTTGAAAGCTGATGGAGCTGCAGAAAAAAAGGTGAATCTCTGGTCAAAGACGACTTTTTTCTCCATTTTTAACTTCACTTAAGTACAATTCAGTAGCCATAAGAGATGGTTGGTGTATGAGGTGTAACCACCACTGTCCTTCAAGAGCTACAGTCTGGTTCTCTGTCCTTGTTCACGGAAGACTGGAGACAAATTAGGCACTATTTTTTTTTGAGATTAACAATAACCCAATGGATCATTTGAAGTGCTCTTTCCTTCACACACCATCACCTCTGTAAGTGCATTCAGGCCACGCTCTGTGCCTTCTACCTGGCCCATCTCAGAAAATCCAATTAAACTGGGAAAAAGACATGAAAATCTTCTGGCAAATTTACAGTGAGACATTCACCATGACAAGTAACTCTGGATGCCCAAATGCATCCATGTTGAAGAAGTCCTTCTTGTAGGGAACAAACACTTGTGGCCCTCCAACATGTGGGCTCCTTTCTGTACTCTCTATGTGATCGCTCAAGATCTGAGACTCATTAAAAAGATTCTAGTGATTCTTTTTTTTAATCTGCCCATGAAAAAAACCCACCTAATCCATTCCTGACTCTTTACCTAGAACACAGGGGAGATGTTACCATTTGTAAGGCTGCTCAGAAATGTTTGCTGACCATACTGAATGCACTGCAATCAAAACACAGCAATCTTTTCAGAATCAGAAGATAACTGAGAATTGTGGACCAAATCTGAAGCATCTGCAACCTGAGATCCCCATGGCTCAATTACAGATCCCTACCAGCACCTTTGAAGTGGCTCAGTGTCTCTGAACCCCTTATCAGGGGGTTCTCTGCTGACAGGGGAAAATTCCCTGAAATTCACAGCTGGGCTGCAGTTCACAGATCAGCTTTCAGGAACAGCTCCAGGGCACAGCAGCAATGGCACAGATTGATTTTTAAAAGACCAGAGGGGTGATGTCTGGATGCCACAGCCTTCCCCAGGCAGCCCTCCCTCCTCGAATATCACAGGCACACCCTCTGCTTTAGCAGGAAGAGGCCCAGCAAAGCCTCTCCACACACAGAGCTGAAGAGAGTGAGCACCAGGGCCAGCACACACACACATAGACACACATTACCTGGGATGAGGACTGCATTCACAGCAGGATTATAAAAATAAACACAGCACAATTAAAATGGGTATTTCTTCTTCCTCCCTTTCCCCATCCCATCCATTCCCACTCCCTACCCACATTTCTTACTGTTTTCCTGAACCCACTAAGAGTATTTGGACAACACAGGAAAAAACAGTAGGGAAGGAGAGTATTGGCCAGGTAAACTCACAGAAATGTGGACTTTTCTGACTTGAATACTCTTACAGATGAGACAAGAGGGTGCTGGGACACATAGGGACAATATCCCTGTGCTGCTGTGGGAGATATGTGCTGGCTTTTGCTGGCTCTCCTCCCACTAGATGGCACATTCCAGAGACGGGAATTCCAGCTCTGCACTTCTCTACACCAGAATGACCAACCTCACCAGCTGCAGAAAATGCAGCAAAACTTCATTATGAGGAGAGGAGGAATAACCCATCAGCCACATCCATAGCTCTTCCAAAGACAGGTCGAGGCAAGAGCTTTAAGAGCTTTTCCAAATTCAGACAACACTGGGTCTCATTTTTGCAGGCACCTACCAAGGCCCCATCTCAACTCCTGACTCCTTACTTACCTAGCACAATAATAATTTAATAATAGCTAATGATTAAAGTGATGTATTTTATCAGATATGAGCTTTCTGTGTGTGCTGTGACACAGACTACATTCCACATTCCAGTATTCTCAGATCAAATCCTTTTACAGCCCTCTAGGGTCTCTTTTTACTCATCTCCTTTCTCAAGTCCTTTCCTCTCCCTCTACACAGGGTCCCCCTCCTCCCTTTACAGCACCCAGAGAACAAACCTGATGGCTTGACTGACAGACAGAAAGTGCCTGTAATTCCAGTGCTGAATCCAGGGCAGAGAAGAGGTGTTTATCTCCAAAATCTCAGCCCTGCTCCTGTCCCAAGAGCACATTTTTAGACACAGAGGCTTCCTCAGCAGTGAGAGGGCCTGCAGGTGTGTGTTCAGTGCCCAGTGCAGTGATCCCTCTTCAGGGACTCACCTGGTCTCTTGATTGGCTTTTTGGTGGGGGTGTCCTTCCTTTTGTTCTGGATGGCAGGGGAATAGGGTACCCCAGAGGAAGAGCTGTTCTTACGGAAATGGTCCTTCAGCCCCTTGATGGAGCGGTCGAGCTGGACAGAGCGGATTTGGAAGTAAACAGTCATGAAATCTAAGGAGACAAGGTAGAAACAAGATTATAATTTAACAAGGTGCTCGTCAGTTGAAAGCAGAATACAAAGTGACCAACAAAATATTCTCTGTGCGCTGGAGTTGCCTTTGATCGTGGAAAAATTCTTAAGAAGCTTTTAAGGATGTTTGTCGTACTTGGTAGGCACAGTAATCCCCACTCAGGAGTAAATCATTGAGGTGGGGGGGTTTTCTAGGAGCTACATGTTGCAGGAAACCTGTACTTTCACATACAAGTCCACAGTGATTCACTCACAAAGGAAAAGTCAATAAAGGAGTATAAGGCTCTAGTCAGATCTTGCTGCAGAACAGGAAAGGAGAGACAGATTCAGACTGAAGGAAGTCCGTGCTGTTCTCCCCCTGCCCTTGGTCACATGTCATACGAAAAGTTATGCCCATAAATATTTCCCAAATGGGAATAAATGACCAGTGTCTTGCACATTTATAAAACCTGAGCACTGGATAGCTGCAGCTCCAGCAGAAGGCATTACAAATGCAAGTGCAATGGATTTCTGCTTCATGACAGAATATACATTGAGATAATTTGTGCTTTATTTGCACAGCTCATTCTGAAAAACTCAACTGACAAACCATCGCTTCAGTCTCACTACAAATGCTAAAAACAGCAAGATCTTGAGGTGATGGAAAGACTGAACTACTCACCTAAAAGGTGCCACTAAGGCAGTCACTAGTCCTGCCAGTGCTGCCAGGTGCCCACAGCAGTGACTCATGGACTGGTGGCCACAGCAGAGGCTTCATGGCTGAAGGGGTGTGATGTACAAGCCCAGCTGTGCAGGGC
This sequence comes from Manacus vitellinus, assembly GCF_001715985.3. Taxonomy (NCBI): domain Eukaryota; kingdom Metazoa; phylum Chordata; class Aves; order Passeriformes; family Pipridae; genus Manacus; species Manacus vitellinus. Next base: position 5,420,917 of record NW_021939798.1, on the reverse strand, counting down.
TACACACACAACCCTCAACATCCCCCTCTTGGTCTCAACCACACGTGGGAAGTAGTGGTAAGAGACAGAGCTGCAAGGGAGCACCTGTACAGCACCACCAACCTTGGTTCCTGCCGTTCTCCACCAGCCAGCCAGAAATGCGGATGATGTCGTGCAGGACACTCTCCGGGAGGTGCTCCAGGGACATCTCCTCCTGTGTCTCCATTTCATCATCCCCGCTGATCAGGTCCAGGATGAGGATGGGTGGCACTGGCTTGGTGTGCCGTGTCATCAAGCTGCGGAACTCAGACTCCAGGGATTCCTTGCCCCTCTCAAAGAGGGATTTCTGGCACAAAACAGCAGGACAGAAGCTCTAATCAATCATTCACTTCTGTAATCAATCACTCGAATATTTCTGCGTAAGAACATACTTTCTGCAGCATTTCTAACCACTGCCAAGTGCTTCATGCTTCAAACTCCAACCACGCCTGTATCTGAGAGACACTTGAAGGGAATTAAATTAAAAAAACGCTTGGGAGTCACTCAGCCTTCGAGTGGGATTTAAACAGATCACCCATTCTGCTCAAGCAGCTGAAGGACTGACAAGAGCTACTCAGGAGGAGGTTCAATCAACTCCTCCACAGGTGTAAGATCTGCTTCCAGAATTCCTCCTGGCACAGTGCACAGAGAGCAAAACACCAGGAGCAGAAATGCTGCCGAGGACAGGCTTAAACAGGAGCCAAAGTGATGGTTCCTTCAGCTGTGCCCAGACACCACCTTCACCAGGCAGCAAACCCACAGCCCCTCACAGCAAGAGGACGAGCAGCAGGGTTGTGTCTGTCCCTCTCCCACCCATGCCAGGTTCCAGACCCACGACCTACCACACGGTTCAGCTCCGGGCTGTCCGGATTGTTGTCCTGGAAGTATTCCACTGCCTTCTGGATTTTGTCCATGCAATTCAAGTATTCCTCCAACCTCCCAGTGGGGCTAAAAATAAAACCAAAAGTAAAAAGCAGCGCCCCACAAAGCAAACAAAGAGGATAACAAGTAAGTACCAGACCAAACTTAGGATAAAAATAACAAGGAAAGTTTCAATTCCCTTTTCTTCATCTAGGAGGAGATCATGGAATTCCCTTTTGCCTCCACTCAATGCCTCAGCAGAGTACCCAATCCATGCAGCAAGTGCAGAAGGACTGCTGAAGGACAACACATAACTCTCAGCCTTGCCCTCCTCTCTCAGACAGGCCTTGATGGGAAGGCAAAGGAAACTGCACATCCCACCCCAGAGAAGAGCCACAGAGCAGGCTCCAGAACAGCTCTGGTTCATCCTGGATGCAATGACAACCTGGTGGGCGGGAAGAACCTTTGGGCAAAGGGCAGAGGAAAACAGGCAAGCCATCAGTGCTCATGAGATTCATATGGCAGCATGTCTGCACATCCTGGAAGGGACACCAGTGCACAGTCTAAGCTGTCTTTATCCTGTGGGGATGGAGGAAGGTCAAGTCAGTGTGGACTGAGGGTGGGGAAGGAGTGTGGGAAGGGTACCAAGCACATGAGGATGAGTGTGTGAAGTCAGCTCCCCTACCTCTATCCCAAAAATCCAATAGGATGAAACTCCCCAGCAAGATCCAGCTAGCTCAACTCACCCTTCCTTTATGATCTTCTCCGTGTCTTTGGCCACATGGTAGTAACTGATGACGTGATCCAAGCAGGACAGGGTCTTCTCCACATTCTCCTGTAGGCGCTGCAGGTTCTCTGTCTGTTTGTGGACTGGGATAATTGAGTTCTCCAGCTTCATCAAACGACTTTCAAAGGAGGACAGGATAGAAACCTGCACACCAAGAGAGAAACCAATGGCTGAGGACATCCTTCCTACAGATCCATGCAGTGGGGTACAAGTTAGAGAAGGTCAGGGACCTTCAGGGCCCAGCTTCACTTTCTGGGCTCTGCTACCAGTTTTCCATGGCTCCTTAGCAGCTGTTTCCACCCCTCTACGTCCTGATTTCTATAAACAGTCACAAAACAGATCACCTGACACACAGAGGTAGGCCACATCCCTCAGATGGGCACAATGACAACCTTGAAAACTAACAAACCTAAGAAATTAAGAAAAGTAAATCCAGCCCCAACATTAGGACCTCCTTACCATGTTCTTGGTGAGCTGGTCACTCTTCTCAAGGCTCTCTTTGATAAAGGACAGAGTTTCTTCTTCCTGTCAATAGGATGAAAAAAACAACCTTCAATCCTGAACACTAAGCTTTTAAGTCACTAAACATTACACGTAGGTTTTTACAAGTCCTGGTAAACACTGCAGCAAACCATGTTTGGTCTGATGCTGAGGACACATTTTAACAAGCCACCTCTTAGCAGAAATCAGAGCAAGTGACCCCAGGTGGGGATACATCATGTAACGAGTGAGGTTTTTATGGATTATTTGTTTCCCTTCAATACCACAAGCACAATATAAAATTAACACCTTTCAGACCACACACTTCCCTGCCACAGCACAACACAGGTGTTGCACTGGCACCTTCCAAAAACCCTACATGGGGCAGAGAACTCAAGCGGCCAAAGCAAAGCAGCAACCAAGGGCTGGTTTTAAGTCATTAAAGCCCAAATATATGGAGAGAATAGCAGCCTGCAAGGGCTGTTTTTATGTCACCTAAACCCAGATACAGAGGTGGAACAGAAGCCAGCAAGGCCTGGTTTTAAGTCACCAAAGCCCAGAGACAGAGGGAGAACAGCAGCCAGTAAGGGTTGATTTTAAGGCACCTAAGCCCAGATATAGGGGTGGAAAAGCAGTCTGCAAGGGCGGGTTTTAAGTCACCAAGGGCTGGTCTCCTAGGCTACATCTGAAGAGAGAGACCGCAGCTGCCCCCGGGACAGAAGAGGGGGCCAGAGATACCCCCTGCACCTGAAAACCAGGCCTCGAAGAGCCGGAGCAGGGTGACGAGGCCCTTGGGGGTCCCGGGTCGGCCCCAGGCCCGGTGGAGACCTCCAGGCCCAGCCCCGTCTCCCCGGCAACGCCATGGGGATGCGGGCCCGGGCTCTGACCGCAGCCCCGGCAGAGCCCCCAGCGGGTCCCGAGGTCAGCCCCACCTGCTTGAGCTTGTCCTCGATCTCCCTCCGGCGGGCCGACACCTCTTCACTCGGAATCATCGCGCCGGGGCCTCTCGGCCGCTCGGTACCACCGCGCCCGGCCCGTCACCGCCCCGCCGCCATGATGGGCGCGGCGAGGCACGCCGCGCATGCGCGGGCAGCCCCACCGCCATCTTGAGAGTGGCGCCGCTTGAGGAGGTGCCGGGAGGTAGCAGAAGTGGGTAAGGCGCATGCGCGCTGCTCTGCGAGCGGCCATGTTGGGAGTGGCGAGAGGGCTGCGCCGCCATCTTGGGAGTGGCGAGGTGGGTTAAACAATCACAGACTTCGTTGGGTTGGAAATTGATCTGAGAACATGGAGTGAAAGCTGTGACCCGACGCCGCCTCGTCATACAGCCCATGGCGCTTCGGGCTGTGTCCGGTCTGTCCTTAAACACCTCCAGGGACAGTGACCCCACCACTGCCCCATTCCAACGTCTAATCAGCCTTTATGTGAAGAAATTCCTCCTCGTGTCCAACCCAAACCTCCCCTGGCGCAGTTTAAGACTATGTCCTCTCGTCCTGAGCGTGGCACTGTTGCGTAAAATTTTCTTAAGAAAGGATGTTCTTTGATGTTTGATCTTTGTGTACTTTCAAGCCTAATCACCAAGAAGGGAGATTTAATCAGGGAAACAAGAGAGTAGCTCACAAGCTCTAAGTGATGGCCAGGTGTTAGAAAAACAGATTATTTGTTGGTAGAATTGCCTTGTTAGGGTTTAGGGCTTGACATGCTTCAATAATCTCAGACCTACAGGGAGGTTAACAAAACTTGGGAATAAGGATGTACTGGTGATAGTGAACACAAAAAATGCAGAATTTAAGGGCCTCAAGGACATTTGGCAGAATCCCCAAGATAAGGAAGAATCTAATAAAGCCAACTCAGCAGCTGAATCAGCTCCAACTCAATAAAAGTTAATTCTGGCAGGGGAAGATCTTGACCACCAACCCATGGCCACCAACTCAAAACAAGAGAAAGACTGAGCATGTGGGCTAATTAGCATGAGAAGTGAGAGAATCATTAATCAATAGAAGATAGGATGCTAATTAATGAGAGAACTATGTAACTTGTAGCTAATGAACACTAATTCCTTTGTTTGCTCATACATATAAATAGTAAAATAAATAGTAAATTGATAGTTGGTGTGTTTAATTTGTGGAATTCCACCGAGCACCCAGACTTGTGCAACTCTGAAATAAATAAACAATGTCTCAGTATGCAATTACTGGCTTGCTGCACACCAGGTAACGAGTCTGATTTTTGTGCACAACAGATGTGGAGGGAGATTGCAGGGGTTTGAGCCCAGGGAAATGATATTATAGAAATCTGAATATGAATTATGGAATCATAGGCATTTTGCAGGAGCGCAGGTTCACCCAGCCGTGTCCTGCATTCAGTTTCTAGGGAGATATGTTATCCCACAGGGAACTGCCACCTGCTCCCTCCTGCAGCACAGGTGGGCAATATGGACAGGTGTATCACACACTGCAGGCTCTGCATCCTCCTAAACGACATCCAGCCTGGAGCAGGGAGCTGGTTCTCCCAGTACCTGCAGTCCCAGCCTCCCACCTTCTTGTGCTACTCCAAGGAAAGGCTCCTGCCGTGCAGAGGGACCGGCGTGTTCCCATCTGTCTTCCCCTTGTCAAACCATGCCAGGCTCTGGAAAGAAGCTGAAACAACCCAAAAGGAGCTCTTTTGTTCGACAGCTTCAACGGATTTCATAACCCACCCTGTCCACAGGTGTGCCCAGGCTCTGGCTCTGTGAGGGGAGACGTGTTTTCTGTGTGTGATATTGCCTGGTTATGTTTTGTGGGGACACCTGATAAAGGGGTTCTTGAGAGTATAAGAGAGAAGATCCCTGTCCAGGCTCAGCCCCCCACTGGGCTGGTATGATCGGGAATTGTTTTTTCTCCCTGTACAGCAGAGCCATCTCTTTCCTTACAGCATTCCATGCTTTCTGCCAGCACTCACCCCCTCATTCAAAGGGCAGCCAGAGCCAGAAGGAAACCTCCCCTCACTGACTCTGGGGAACAGTTGTGCCTGCTCCCCCCCAGTAATGCTGTTTATCTGCTGAAAAGCCAGAAAAAAAAGCTCCCTCACCCCTCACGGAGTGGCACACCCCTCAGAGCAAAGAGGGTGAGTGGGATAGAGGCAACCACCTCATATCCCAGCTGCTGTGTAGGGTGGTAAAGAGTGAATAAATGTACAGAAAATACATCATATAAAACCTGCTGGACTCTGCAAACGTGAGGTGTAACACCACATCCAACAGGAAGCAGCAGGAAAGAAAAAATGGCTTTTGGTCAAACGTAAAGAGTCAAAGTTACTTCGGTTAAAAATGAATAAGAAAGGGTAGAAACGCTGCAGTTTGAACTTGTGTTAAAACAAGGTGCAAAAGGGCGCAAGGATCTCTGGGCTGTAAGTCCCCCCAGCTCATATCTGGCTGTTTTCCCAGCGGCGGGTGCAGCTGGCGGGGCGGCAGCTCCAAGACAATCCCGGTCTCCTTCCCGCCGGAGCTGCCCTGGCCGCGCCACTCTTCCCGCCCCGCGGACCGCGGGGTCCCCGCACGCCCGCCAGGATCCATTCCCGGCGCCAAAGCTGCCGCCCGGGATCAAAGACTGATGTGGTGACACAGCAGTGACCGTGGAGGAATGCTGAGTCACCTCTTGCTTCCCACTCCATGAGGCAGAAGAGGGAGAAAAAGCCTCTTTTTCTCCTCTGGAGAAGGGATTTTTCAGTCTCAGCACGGACACAGAAGGTGGAAAACCTAGACAACATGGATGAATAAGGATTGTATCTCTGCAATGCTCATTTGAGTGTGGGTGTGCCAATAAAAGATCTAACGAGTCCCTTTTACAGCGTTTGCCAAGCAAAACAGATCCAAATGCTCTGAACCCCAAAACAGAGGATCAGATCAGAGCCCAGCCTTTGGGGTGTGGAGACCACAGGGTTCAAACAACATCATGGCCCCGTTGTTCAGCAACGGGAGTTTTCACCACCACAGGCATGAGGAAGTGGCACTCCAGGGACGTGACAGTCGCTGCTCTCTGAGGACAAGGTGTTCAGGGCATTGGTCACCCAAAATGCCACTGAAAAGAGAATCAAACCTGATTTGCATGTGGGGAAACTGAGGCAAAGAGAGGTTTTGCTTTTCCTGCTCAGGGCTTGGCAGTAAGTTGCTGAAAAGACCCAGATATCCCCCGAAACCACATTTCTATTGCCTGCCTTCATGGTGGCAAAGGTTGTACAGAAGTGTAATCTTGACAAGATTTGGATAAATTCAATTAATAGTAGCTCTTGAAGCAGGGACTTTCTGTACCCTGCATTGTGGTTCGGTACTACTCAGCCCAGGAACAGTTCCTGCATTAAAAAATAGTCATCTTATTGCAAAAAAAAAAAAAAGAATTATGCCTGTTCACCTCCCTGCTGGTGGGGCTAATCCACTCCTGCACAGAGGGGACAGTGGGGAGGGGACAGGGCAGCAGCATTCCTGAGTCACAGGAGCTGCCTGCAAGGATGCAGTGTGTGGCAGTGAGGGCAAAACAAGATTAATACAACCAGGAACCTCCAAAAGGATTTTGCATTTGATGTGGGAGAGGAGAAAGATCAGAGTACAGAGGACCCAGGATTAACATAAAATTACAAAATTTTCGTTCTGGGCTGCAGGGCTGTCCCAGGCCGTGTAACCCAGCAGTGCCCCAGGCTGTGGGAACACTTGGGAACACCTTTGCCAATGGCACTGCCCTCACCTTCTCCCCAGACACATCCTGTTCTGTCTCCCCTCAGGTCAGCTGGATAGAAAAAGCGATTAATCCTCGGCCAAATTAATCTTCAGACAGAAAAACCAGGAGCTCTGAGCTTCCTGACAAGAACCTGATTTTCCCTTCCAGGTGGTGTTATGAGTGGGGAGCCCCTGCAAGAGGGAGTGAGTGTGCACAGACAGGGCACGGGATGCGCCTGGACATGTGCCCTGGCTGCTACATGTCCATGAACTTGGACAGATGAGACAGGAACCAAATCCACCACAGGACTTTGCCTCCCTGGTAACGCCCCAAGCCCTGCTGACTTTGCTTTGATCCTGACCTGCGTCCAGACCACTGCAATGCACATCCATAGGGATGTGCAGTGCTCCCAGAAAACCAGGTCCGCGTGGAGCAAGAGTTGGTGCTCAGCCTCCTGCAGCCTCCCAGTCCTTTCCACGTGTCCCTGACCAGCCTTGCTGCTCCAGGGAAAGGATGCAGCATAGCAAGAATTGCCCTGAAACAGCACCCAAACAGTCCCCTAACAGGGAATCCCTCAGCAAACTCCCCTGCTTCTTGCAGGAAGGAGTTCATGGGGATCAGCCCCTCCAAGGCTGGCCCCAAAAGTCCCCCCCCAAGCCTTCATCTACCGCAGACACAAGCTGTGCTCCCCCTCCTTCCAGCTTTATTTGCAGAGGGAATTAAGGTCCTGCTGGGAAAACCTCCCCTACACTCTGATAACTGCCTGCAGAGCCAGCTCTAAATGCCTTTTTGTAAATGAAAGACCAGGATTAACGAGGTTCCCCTCATCACTGTTTACTTAGTTCTCTGTGGGATTGGGGGGAACAGGGTAGAGACCCCCCCTTTGCCAGCCCAGCACATCAGGCCACCAAGGAGCTGCCACATACTTGGGACCAGCAAGGTGCCACCCAGCACATGGCTGAGCCCTTCCTCTCCTCCCTGGAACAGGAGGTTCCCAGAGGGTTTTGGAATGGGTGGGAGCACCAGGAGCATCAGTCCAGGGGACAGGGCAACCACAGGACACTGCATTTTGTGAGCTGGGGGCCAGGCGGGGGGATGATGCTCATTTTCTTTCTATGCCACGTTGCTGGGGAAGGAAGGGGGGTGTTTGCCATGCGGGCTGGTGTTGGGCACACGTCCCCCCACGTGACAGGACCGGGGAGGCCACGCAGGGCTGCAGCTGGCCTCATCCCCTCGGCAGGAATTCACTCAGGGATGGCAAGGAGCTGCCCAGCAAGGACATGGGGTCTGCTAGGGTGGAGGTCCAACAAGCCCACGCAGAGGGGACCCTCCTGCACCATACTGTCTGTCTGCAGTGGGGCACGGGGGTCCTGCCTCTGCCTTCTGCGCTCCCAGGGACTGCAGCCACCGCAGCCGCCTTGCACAGCTCCGACCTTTGGATGTTTGCACATTCCTGCCTGTTAATGTGTCTCGTAACCAAAAGCTGCCAGGAAGGAGCATTACTCCGCTCAGCACTTGCAAGGCTGCTCCCCCACCCCGCTCCCCAGCTGAGAATTGGCACCAACCCCACAACCGGGTGGGAGTGTGCGCTCCCCAGAGGAGCAAAACCAAATCCCTGGCACGCTCATCCAGCAGTGCCTCTGCTAGGAGCGATAAGCATCCCACCCCTTGACACCAGCGAGCCCACAGTGCTCACAGAGCTCCTGGGGCAGACGGCAATTGCCTCTCCCAGCCCAGCTACGGGAAAAAGGAGCGCCGTTTCGGAGCAGAGCCGCGCTTCCCTCGGCTGCCAGGCTGGCACCCTGCCCACGAGCGCTATGCCAGGCCAAATTCTTTGCGATTTCTAGGTCAACACCCGCCTCTCCTAATGCCCCTCAGCCCTCCCGCTGCCTGTGCCGGCCCCCAGCCCAGGATAGGAGCATCCCAAGGGATGCATCCATACCAGACATCGCCGTGCTGCTCATCCTGGCCGGTCCCACTCATAAGCCCCCAGTATTCAGGGCTTATACTCACATTGCTCCCCAAATGCAGCTGCTTGCCCACGGGCTGCCTTTGCTGCCTGGCTCTGCCCTCAGCAGGTGAGCTGTGTCCAGGGGATGCAGAGCCTGCAGCCTACCCCTGCTTCCACCTTTTTGAGGGGTTTAAGGCCCATCTCCAGCAATTAGACACCAAAGGAACATGCTTTGGATTTTTAAAGCCATTTTCTCACTGCCATTATGGCAGTAGAAAAACAAAAAAAAAGCCCCAAAACACAATCTCAGGACGTGGGATGGTCCTAACGCTCCAAACCTGAAAATAAACCACTTGAAAAACAGCCTTTGTGAAGAAATCCTCGTGGCCACGGCGCTTGTTTGCAAACCGGCCAAGTTTCAACCTTGGCATGACGTGGTTTCTCGAGAAGGAGAAACTGGCACTGCTCCTGCAGCTCAGCCCCACACCGTGGGGGGCTGGATGTGTCCCCCCCATGCCCGCAGGGGTCACTTTTCGTGGCATGGGCTGGGCTGGCAGAGCAGGAGCGCTGTGTGGCTGCAACCCCCTACCTGGGCACGCATCGAGGGGATGGTGGGGATGAGGAGGAGGAGGAAGGGCAGCGTGCCTGCCGAGCGTCTCCTCGTGAGGGCACTTACGCAGGGGCTGTTGCATTGTGGAGCAGCCTCCGGCGCTCTCCCCACCGCAGGGCAAGCCCTGGCCTGCCGGCACATTGTGCCAGCCAGGAACAGCCACTGGCAACGGCCCACTGACCCGTCCCGGGGCTCCGGGAGGTGCGACACAGAGAGCACTTTAGCTGGATGTGCTCCCCCAGTGCCAGAGGGTGCAGCCCCCCCCCATAGCCCAAAAACATGACTGAAAACAGGGTGCAGGCGTGCTCCAAAAGTGCCTCCTAGATAATCAGGTTCTGAGCCACAGCAGCCCACCGCCTTGCCCTGCCTCAGTTTCCCCATCAGGGTGCTGGGAGCCATCCAGGCTGTGCGAATGCCACAGGTCCCGCTGGGCTCTGCTGGCAGTGCAACATCGCTGCTGAAAAACAGTGGTCAGGGGCTCTTTCCCCCCTCTCTGTTGCCAAAGCCACCTCCCCCAGCACCCCTGCAGGGAGGTGTTTGCATCTAGCCTGATCCCTCCAGGCAAAGCCATTGGAGTCCAGCCGTGGGGCCCGGCACAGCCTGTCTGGGGTTTGCTGTGGCATCTCCAGACCTGCAAATATAAAATCCTCTAAAAAAAAATCACAGGGGCAGGGAGTCACTGAGATGTCCCCACGCCTCACTCTGCATGAGGGCCAGGCTGCCCCAATGCTGTTCCCATCCCAATCCCACCAGGGACCTGCTGTACCAAGCAGATCTTCCTATCTGAGTGTAGTTCCCAAGAGATTTCACGTCCATGTGAACTCCGTGATGCATGTTTTGGAATCTGGTTTTTCCCAAACTTTGGGTGTTCATTCATTGCTATGCAAAGCAAGTCCATTTCCTACCCTCCTCCATCCTGTTTCCCCCTTCTCCCCCCTCATCACTCCAACCATTCCAGCCTGGGATGTTAAAACGGGCTGAATTTTTTCACGAAGAGCAGGGGGAAAAATTTTTAGAAATCTGGGGATGGAGAGAGAACCCCTGAGCTGTGACCTCCTCCAAACTCAAGCCACCAAATCCATACAAGGAAAACAAAAGGCAGCGAGATTAGCATTTCCAAACAGAGCAGAGATGGCCCCAATCTTTGAGCTGTTTATTCTAGGCGTTGATTTTCAATATTTAGGATGATTAGCAAGTGAAAGCCGACTGTTGCCAGAATGGCTCCATGCCAGCCCCACACTCAATGGCGGGGAAAGAAAGACACGGCAAGAAAGGGAGAGAAAAGAAGGGCTTATGTGTATATTTTTTCCCCCCTCTGTGAACGAGAGATTGGTTTGAGGTGTCAATGTTTGCCCATCAGGGAAGGATGATGGATGAGGAGACGGCTGGGGAAATAGCAGAAATAAATAATAAAGGAATAATTGCCCTGTGCTTAATAACCAGTCAGGGAAGGACCTGGCTGGGGCTGCAAAGTTGAGTTTGCAGAGAGTTTTTTGGAGCTCGGCTCTTCCCAGACCCGCTTTGGTGGGTGCTGGTGGAAGCCCCAGAACGCAGCCAGCTCTGCAGTGCTCTGGGTTTCATTGCACGATGCTTGTAGCGGGGGGGGGACACTGCCAGCGTGGGGGTCCCCACCCCGTCACCGCGAGTGTTCCGGGCGCAGCTCGTATAGGCACAGCCGCCAGGCTGGAACCAGCCCAAGCCACAGGCTCCAACCCCGCTGCCACCGGCAAGCCCGGGCAGGTCTGGGTCTGCCGGGTCCTGACGTCCCTCCTGGCACGGTTCTTGGCCCCGAGCACACCCGGGCTTTGCGTGGGCAGGACCGCGGTGTGCCGCCTGTCCCCGCGCCCATGGGAAGCGATGCCACCACCCCGAGCACCCCCCACTCCTGCACCTCCTGGCTGCCGCTTGAAAAACCGCTCCCTCCACAAACCATCTCATTGAAAGAAAAGAAAATTCACGTCCAGCTTGGTTCGGTTGCTTTCAGAAGCCGAACAAAACGAGGTTGTTTCAGGCCTCGCCTGGTGCCTCCTTTATATTCACCCTTTCTCACTTTAAACCCCTCGACTGGCTCCGGCAGGCTGGAATAGTTTTTCCTGGCAAGGTTGTTTTTTTCAGTCCCCTGGCAGGGTGGGGATGCTGGAGGCTCCCCTTTTCCAGGGGGTTTAAAAACAGAAACTACATGCTTGTGCCCAGCAAAACAAAATAAAGAAAGGGACCAAGGGACAAGGGGGGGTTGCCAGCTTTTTGCAGCCCTGAAGTGCCACCAGTACCAGGGGGAAGCAGGCAGCAGCTCTCCCAGTCCTATCAACAGGGAGCTGAGAGGAGGAGAAGCCAGAACAGGAAACTCCTTATTGCCTTTTGGTGTTCATGGTCCACAAGCTCAAAGGAGAGATGCAGATCTGCCTCTAAAATTCCCCCCAGGCACGCCAAAGCTGTTCCCCACAGGGATAACCCTACCTTATCCCAAGGGCAGCATCTTGCCTTCCCGGCACAAAACACATCCAGTCCAAGGCCAGCCCCTACAGTGAGCTCAGCCCTTATTTTGGGTTGAGATTGGCTGGATTGGGAGCAGCTGTGGCAGCTCTGGCTGCTGCAGTGCCTGGTGCTGAGGGGATCCAGCAGATCACTGGGAAGGTGGTAGGGTGCTCCTTGTGTGCTGTGGAGACAGCAAGGGCTGTGATAAGCCCCAGGCAGGGTCTGGAGGGGGATCTCTGTGCAGCTCCTCTTGCTGCCCAGTGCCCACAAGGGCTCTGAAGTCACTTGGTCTCCCTGGAGCACCTACAGGGCCAGGAGGAGACATGGCACAAACAGAGGGATAGTCCCAGGCATTCAGCCCATGTCACCCCCAGGAGCAACCTGCAGGGGCAGGGAAGGCTATTCCCAGGGCTGGGAGCAGCTCCCAGGACTCAGGACACAGCCAGCCTTGTGTCACCCATTTGGTGTGTAACCATTGTCCCACAGGGAATCTGTCATGGAAGTAGCTGAGACCTCCCATGTCCTGGGGCTGGATGTACAAGCTGGGCTGGGGAGAGGAAACAAGAAGGCAGAATGTTTGTTTTTTTTTTCTTCTCCATTTTTTTATTTTATTATTATTTTTTTTTAAATTTGTAAATAACTTTGCATGAAAAAAGTTAAATTGCACAAGTAACTCTGCAGTTCTTCAACATCATCCCCAAAGCAGGAAAAATAGAAGAAAAACAACAAGGAAAAGGAAACTTTGTCAATACAAACAGCTACACCGATCCCAAAGCCCCCTCTAAGTGCTTTTGTAACCAAAACAGAATCTATTTATAATCTTCCTTTTTTTTTTTTGGCAAGTCTACGACACACCACTAAAATTCCAGCTTCTACTTGCTCCTACCTAATGGCTGCTCTACCTCTCACAGCCCACAGCAAAGGAGAGGCAAAAAATCTGGTTTTTGAGAGCTTCAAGTCGGGTTTCAGCAGAGTTTGGCTCTGCTCCCAAAATATTTCCAAGCTACCTTGCACAGACCCTGCCACGCTCTCGCTGCACATCCCAGTGTCTCTCCTGGCTCCTGAGCTGCTCCTGGCTGGACGGGACTTCATTTCCACTGCTGTCCCCAGAGCCTGTTGCACACACAAGTCTTTGGCCTGAGCTCCTGGATGGAGCCTGGATGTGGATTTCTTTCCTGCTCAGTCCCACCTGGGAGCGTTAGATGTGGAGTGATCCCACCACCACCAGCTGAGGGCCAGGCCGTGGGGTTTTCCTTGCACTTGGAGCCTGATGGAAGAGCTGAAGAAGTGAAGAGCAACAGTCTCAGACCAAAAAAGTGGAGAGAGGTTACGTCAGTGGGTGAACGAGAGGGTTTATGGTGGTCCAGATCCTTTGGCAACTGCGGCAAGGATTTTGGGTACAAAAAAATAGAAAAGCCAGTTTTGGGAGCACCCTGGTCCCTGCTGCTCCTCTCCTGTCCGGGCCAGTTCCTGGATTCTTCACGAATCCTGTTGCTGCAGGAGTCCTCCTTTGCGTGGTCTTGTTTTACAGAACAGTGAACACAAAACCTTTAAACTGTGAAAATAGAAAACAACTCCCAAACTGCATTTCCAGTCTACCCCTCCCCCCTTAAGAAATTCTAGTGCTAAAAAATATAGATTTCTTTGAATATATAATATATAATAGATTATATAAAAAACATCTAAAGAGGCACACTTGCTGAATTTATAAACCTTTTCTTCTTCCCTAGGCACAAGTCAGCTGGGATGTTGAACTTGGAGAATCCAGAAGGGACCTGTATTTGCTTACCAGCTAATTATCACACTGCATCTACCAACTGCACTGAGACAGAAAAAGGAAAGACAGAGAGAAACAGAGAGACAAAGAGGTGAGGAAATTGCACTTAAGTCTACCAAGTCCTAAGCCACCAGGAATCTCCTGCCTTGGATGGGATTTAGCAGGTACTTTTAGCCCTGATGGGAAAAAAACCCCATTATAATTCACATTTCTTTTTTAAAAGTAAAATGTAAAAAAATAAGTAGTGTTATTTTCCTTCTCTTGAGAAAACTAGAGACTTCTGAGGTGTCCTTTAAAGACACAGCAGGCAGTTCCTGGGGTGGTGGGGTTTTTTTCTCCCCTGGTGTTTCTGGGAGTAACCTTACAACAAAGCTGGTAAGAGTCACCCATGGGCATCTCTAGAAAATCTTGTCCCTTGTAAGTCCAAGCTTGGGGAGAGCATCCTAAAGTCTTATAAGAGGCGTGCCAGACTGCTCAGGTTGATCACATCTGCCAGCAAAGAGGCGTCGATGTCTTCAAACACCTGGTCAATGTTGACGCAGTTGGAGAGGTAATCACTTGTCCCTTCATCCCAGGGATGCTCCAGGTAAGCAGTGGCCATGAGGGTTTCGTTAAAGTCCAGGTTGTACTGGTTGGATTCAGTGAGGACTTGCTCCTGCCCCTGGGGACAGTCCATGTGCTGCCCTTGTCCCGTCCAGTCCAGGTCACACGTTACGGGGTTGATGGAAGGTGGGAGCTCCATATCCACAAGTGTGGAGAAGTCTCCATTAAGGTTGGTGTTAAAGACAGTTTCCCAGTCAAAGACACCTTTCAGTGATCCCACCTCGGTCTCCTCCTCCTGGGTCATCAAGGCAGAGCTGGAAAGCCGGGACGCCTTGGCTGTTGGCATGGGCGAGGGCTGCTTGCGCTTCTGCCCAGCTTTGTTACCCACTGGATTCCAATTCTGGTTGCTGGTGGCTTCCTCAAACTCTTTGAGCAGCTGCTGTGATGCCATGTTGGCCTCCAGGATGCTGTTGGAGCTGCAGGCTGAAGTGGCTGGGCTGACGACATGCTGTGCTTCCTTCTGGGCTCTTCCGGAGAAGGCCGGGTGGATCTGCACTGGGGACATCCGCCGCTTCTTGTAAGTCCCATACTTGAGCCTGTTGGCATAGTAGGGGTCAAGCTTCCAAAATCCACCTTTCCCTGGCTCGTCTTTCTCCCGGGGCACCTTGATGAAGGACTTGTTCAAGGAGAGGTTGTGCCGGATGGAGTTCTAGATCCAAAAGAGAAAGAAACCGAGGTTGAATGCTCATCTGCTACCACAGGACCTACCTGTGTGGGGAGGCTGGTGGACAGTATTTTCAGCAAGGACCTTTAGGAAAACAAAGCAAAACTGGCAATGTCAGGACATCCCAGGCTACATGCTCAGCAGAAAGTCCCCCAAACCCCTGAGTCTCCAGCAGAGTTTTCCTGCCTCCTGCCTCATCCAGCCAGAAATGCCAGGAGCTAATGGGTTCGAGCAGGGACTTGCCAACCAACGGGAAGCTTTTGGGCAACTCTCCTTGGCTGGAAATTGGGGGCTTGGATCATGCAGAGCACTGGGAGAAACCTTGAGTTGCTCTAGGCATGGAATTAAGCTGGAGGAGGTTGGGTCCTTCCCCACGTCTGAGGAGGAAGAGGTGGGTCCCTACACCGATGTGGCCACAGCCCCATTACAAGGGGCAACACATGGCAGCACCGTGGGGGATGGCATTATAGGGCCCTCCTTGCATCCCCCGGTTCATCTGCTCCTATTGCTAGTGTTGAGGGGAAAATACTTGCCCAAAAATGAGGCACCATGCCTTCCCACAGCCAGGCTGGCACAAATCAGATGGGAGAACACGGAGAGACACGTGGACTGTTCCACCGTGGCCCTGTGTGTCCCCAGAGGTGCCTCCTGGCCCGGGGAAGCTCCGTGTGAGATCACTGCATCTTCATCAGCCACTGCTCAAATAAGCTGAGGGGGAAGAAAAAAAAAAAAAGGGGGAAAAAAAAGAAAAGGCGGAGTTTCTGCTCCCGTCGAGCTGTTCTGAAACCCTGAATGTGCCTGGAGTGATGTGAATAATCAGAAAGGAAACTCAGTTATTGGGTAAATAACCCAGCGTTGGACTCCACAAAGCCAGGACTGTACTAAGAGATTGGATATGGTAGAGGTGGGGTTTTTTTTTAATGTTGCCTGGATATCTTTATGCTTATTCATCCATAATCCGTAGTGCCGAATAGGAAAAACAAGGCTTGATTGCTTAGAGCTGTTGAAAAACATGCACACACTCACTCACACACACACACACACACACACAACAAAACCCTCCTCTGGGCTGAAGCTCCTTGGGTTTGTTGGCTCCTCTCCAAAGCACTCAGCTCCCACAGGAATATATCCATCTCCCCCCCGGACTATGGGTGGCATGACCTTTCCAGGATGTCTTCACGTACGGGAATCGGGATAGGGGATGGGAACACAGAAAGAAAGAAAAGGGAAAAAAAAAAAAGAAAAGAGAGGAAGAAAAAAAATATATAAAGCAAATAGAAACAAAAGAGAAAAAAGAAAAGAGAAAAATAAAAAGCAGAAAACTAAATTAAAAAAAAATAAAAGAAAGAAGAAGCAGGAACACAGACATCCCTCCACACAGTCCAGGCTGTGGTAACTTCAATTTTACAGTTTAATGAAATTTTACAAGGATCAGAGACTTGAAAGCTGCATTCTCTGCTCCCCATCTCTCCTTCCCATCCCAAACTTCGCTCAGGCCGGGCTGAGTTATTACCCAGCCGGTTAACATATTTATCATTCCTGCCTGCCCCAGTCCAGTGTACCCCCTGGATCTCTGCAGAGAGGGATTGAAAACCTTCTTTCTTTTTTTAATAAACACATTTAATTAAAAATGTTGTGAATACCCAGCCATGAGTATGCAGGAGAAAGTCAACACTCTGGCACCCAGCTCCTCCTTCCAAATCGCTCCCGTAGGTCCCCTGAGCAAGGAGGAGGCTGGGGGACCAAGGTGACCCTGGAGAGGGACTGGGAGGGGTTCCCTTCCCCATGATGGGGTTCAAGAGCTGCTGGAGGCCCACCTGCCTGGAGAGAATGTGGGCAGTGCCTGGGCAGGGCCTTTGCAGTGGGTTTCCCCAGCCCTGCCTGGGTGGGCACTGCCATCAGGGTTAGTGACGTGCTGTGGGTTTGGGCTGGGAATAACAGAAGGATGAGCCACTCAGGTCCTTCTTGCCCTGCCACATCCTAGAAAGCCTCACGTGCCAGAGGTCCCCTCGTGTGACGAAGGAGGGCAGCGAGCCAAGGTGTCTGGGAAAAGCCCCTGGGCTTCAGGCTGTCCCCAAAGTTGGTGAGCCTGGGGGCTGTCCCCAGTTCCACAAGGACATGCTTGTGCTTGCTGGGGATGGCAGCCCTATTTGACCTCTCTTGAGTTTCCCTCTGCAGGTCTGAGCAGCTCATCCCAGTGATGGAGACTCCTTGAACTGTCCGAGGGGCCAGGAGCTCAGCCCTCTGCCCTGCTTGGAAAGCAGCAGCATTTCTGCTCAGAACCTCCCCAACAAGTGACTTGTCCAACAAGTGGCATCTCCATCCCTCTCCTGTGCCTGGTCCTCAGCACTCAGGGACACTTGACCTGCTAACTTCATGTGCGCTCAGTCCCGAGGGACTCAGGAACCAGTGAGAGCTGCAGAAGGGTAGGGATTGAGAGGCCTTTGCCCTGGAGCCAAGAGGAGCCTCAGGTGCCAGGAGCCCAACAGGTACCTCCCTGCTCCCAAAATGTCCCCGGGCTCTCCTCCAGAATGGCTCCTTCCCTCTGCCACCCCTGCAGCTGTGGCATTTGTGCCCAGCCAAGTTCTTTCCTGTTCCAGCCCTTCCCCACTGGCTGCCAGTGCCCCTCTTCTCCCAGTGGGATCCAGCATCCCTGCAGACCTTCGTGCAGGGTGGAGGCTGCGGAAAGCCCTTCCCAGCCCTGCAGGGAGAGGGGCTAAGGCAAGAGGGCTCCAAATCTCCTACCTGCCAGGTGGGATCGGCGTGCCGGAAGTAGCAGAAGTTGTCCGTAATCCACTTGTAGATGGCAGAGAGGGTGATTTTGGGTTTGTTGCTGGCTTCCATCGCCATGCAGATCAGGGTGGCGTAGGAATAGGGTGGCTTGACGTGTGGATTGGTCTTGTAGTCGATGTCCCCTGCGAGGTGGGGGGGCACAGCCATGTCGTGGTGCGTCGTCGAGGAGGTGGAGGAGGAGACGGGCGTGCAGGGGGTGTGACGGGTGCCCTTGCACGCCGGGTCAGCGGCCAGGGGCGAGCAGGGGGACTCGAAGTCGACCAGACTGAACAGGCTCTCACTCATGGTGTAACAGTCCTGGGGGTCCGAGCCGGGGTATAACTGGGGCAGGCCTGTCTGGGCGACTGTGAAGTCGCTCAGCCAGCGGAGGTCTGGCAGGCTGTCATCCAGGTCTTCCTCCACGCACTTCAGTTTGCCCTTTGCTTTCAGCGCTTGGCTCGACCACGCCATGCCTCAGGGCTGCACGGGGTGCACGGGGAGGGGAGGGAAGGGATGGGCCCGATCCTGCAAGAGCAACAGGGAGAAGGCTGATGTTCTCTGAGGTGCTCTCTGGCAGCCAGGCAGGGCCAGGCCTGGGTGCTCCTGGTGCTGCTGAGTGAGACCCATCCCTGGGGTGCTGTGCAAGGGAGCTGCAACACCTGCCCCAGGGGGGCTTTAGCAGCCCTGAGCCTTGGGGAAATTCCCTCAAAACCCTACACTCCAATGTCACCCAAACCCGTTGGCTGGCGCTACCCAGCAAGTTTTTGGTTGAACAAAGAATTAAAAAAAAAACCCAAACAACAAAAAAACCACCCCAAGCAACCAAAATCCCTGCCAGCCCACAAAGTGAGGTTGTTTCTTGGGGACACACAGCTCTGGGTACCTGCTGCTAGCAGGACTAACTCTGGGTCCAACACCTTGACAAAATACTTTAAAGTTTCCCCCCCTCGCAGCCAACTTCCCTCAGTTTGAGGCTATTTCTGCTTCTACCTTCCCCTGGTACCCAGAAATAACTCGGGGAGCTTAGGGGGGTTGCCGGAGTCCCACCCCAGGCACATCCACAGATACAACTTGGAGGGCTTGGGGCGGGGTTGTCAGGGTCCCATTCCAAGCACACCCTCAGTCAGAGCGAGCCGGTAGCTTCAGGCTTTGGGGAGCCCCGGGTAGGGGATGCGGCGCCTGGCTCCGGTGCCAGTCTCTAAACCCGAAATCCCGTGGTTTTGGGCC
>NW_021939798.1:5380865-5401349 GCF_001715985.3 Manacus vitellinus | reverse complement strand
GGTTTTCAGTACCTGGAGGGGAGCGACGAGGACACGGAGGGGGACTTTTTGCGAGGGCACCTGGTGATAGGACAAGGGGGAATGGCTTCGAACTGAAAGGGAGTAGGTTTAGATTAGATAATTGTAAGAAATTCTCTACTGTGAGGGTGTTGGAACAGGTTGTCCAGAGAAGCTGTGGCTGCTCCATCCCCAAGGCCAGGTTGGATGGGGTTCGGAGCAACCTGGTCTAGTTGAAGGTGTCCCTGCCCAGGGCAGGGGGGAGTTGGAAGGAGATGGTTTTTAACGTCCTTCTAACCCAAAACATTCTGTGATTCTGTGAAAACCTGTGTCCTGTCTCACAGGGGCAACCCCAGCCCTTTTCCTCCTTCCTGTGCTGGCTCCCAATGCACCCACAGCGATGAGGGCGAAGCTGAAGGAGGCCTGGCAGACCCCAAAAATAAAAGATGGAGTCTGCCTTTATTTAATTCAAAACATTACAGCCATAGGCTTCTATAAGAAAACCGTGGCCATCCTCCCTGCCATCCCAAGGGCTTTAACAGAGACCAGGGAGAGACCCCTTTGCAGGATATGACCATCTGCAACCTGTCCCTGCAGCTTGTTTGGTCACAGGTTGGACTCGATGACCTCAGAGGTCTTTTCCAACCTGATTGATTCTGATTTTGATTCTGATTTAGCTGCATGTTGCTCCTCCCCACCATCATCAGCCCCCCTATTAAACTCAGATTATAACCCCTCTTACAGCTCTCCTCTTCTTCAAGACTTCGGCTCCCAGCACAAGTTTTCTTCCCCTGCACTGGAGGGATTTCTCTTGCATGAGCTCTCAGCTTCTTAGTGCTCCTCTTCTCCTCCAGAAGTTCCCTCTGGGTGTCCTCATCTGTCCCAGCAGTGCCAGCAGCCACCCACACCCCACACCAGGAAGGTGCCTCTACCCCAAGTCAGACTCTTCCTGCAGAGTTTTTTGCATTTGTCCTGTCTCCATACTGGGCTCAGAGGAGGCAAAATTTAGGATGGGTTGGGAATGCAGGTTCAAAGGAACCTTGGGAAGTGTTTTAGGACATTTGAAGCAGCTGGGCTGGTATGGGGGAGGTGCCTGGGTGACATGTAGGTGGACACTTCGAGCCAAAAACGGTTTCCACCCACCAAGCCCCGCAAACCTCGACTGCTCTCAGCCTGCAAACCACAAAATGACTCCGGACACTTCGTCGACATAAGATACCCTTTATTAAACATACTCTTAAAACCCAAAACATGCTCAAAGCAAAGTCGTAAGCAGCAATCTGGTTTCCTTCCTTAAATCCCTGACTGGTGGATCGCTGGAACAAGGGGCTGCCCCGTGAGACAAGGGGCTGTTCCCTTTCACCCCACACTGCGCTGGCAGCTCCTGCCTGTCCCTTGTCCCTTCTGGGGTGTCACCCATGCCCAAATCCCGTCTCTCCTGTGCCACCCAGAGGATGGATTCTTTGCTCACAGCCAGGCAGCAGCACTTTACTGGGCCACAGCATCCTCCTGGCTCCTCCCCATCACCACAGGCTCACTGCCAGCCATGGAGTGAGGGGCAGTGCCCACCCACAGTGAGGGGCAGTGCCCACCCACAGCCACCCGGGTCTGCAGCCACCCAATGAGCTTGTTTGGCCACTCCTGCAGCCTTGGGGACACACAGCTCGGAGCAGCCAGAAAACCCTCCCAGTCAGTCCCAGAACCTGCTTGCTCTGCCCTGACCTGCTGGCAGCCACAAGCACCATCACAGCCCTGTGCCAGAGTGCCAGGCCAGCTCTCCTTGTCCCCTTGGAAACCATGAGGAAGGCTGGGCTTTGGTAGATGAGCCACTCCTGGAGCATCAGCCTGATTTTCCTGCCCCTGCCCATGCTGGAAGGTTATGGAAGACGTGGCCTCCCTGGTTTTCCCAGCTCAGCACGATGGTGAACCCCCAAAGCTCTCCTTGTGCCCAGAACAATGATGGTGGCTCCTTGGGGCTGGGACACCCAAACCCAGGTCCCCACAGGGGGATGCAGCCTGTCCCCAAATGGGCTCATCCCACCACTGGAGCCCTCCCTGCTGTTTGCAGCTCCCGTCCCACATCCCACAGGATGGCATTTTGGAGATGTCACTTCACGTCAAGTGCCCAGCCCTGAGTTCCCAGGGAGGAATCTGGGAGCTGTTGAGCTTCCAGGAGATATGACAGAGTGCCAGCCCGGAGGAGGGAACAGCAGGATGGCTGACTCCAAACCCACCTCTGGCAGGACCCACACCCGGGCCATGGAGTGAGCAGTTCCCTGGCTGTGAGCCAGGCAGAGAAAACACCTCCCAGCCCCCAAAAGGGCTTCTTTCCCCTTTAGGAGCCACAGCCACCAGCACAGCCCACGGTCTGATGTGGGGATTGGCAGCGGGGACCTGCTTCCCACGCACTCCCAAAAGGGATATTGCTTTCTGTGGACGAGCATCTCTGTCCTAAGGTGGCTCTGAACTGCAGCATCCTCCTGCAGAGAGGAGGTGGCCTTTGCTATCACACCTGCACAACAAGACCAAGTGAGGAAAAGGGAGGCTCAGCCTCCTACCCTGGGCTGCCCCAAACAGATCCAGAGCTCGGGAGATTGGGTCTGATGCCCCTCAGAGTGGCTTCTGACTGTCCCTGGTGCTCTCTGGAGCGAAGTCTGGCCTCTGCCAACAGCCCTATCAGGTCCCCGAGGTCTGTGGCTTCATCCTTATCCCTTTGCTGTCCCTGTGTGCCTCTCCCCTGGAGCAAAATCCACTTATGCTGCTGGCCCAACCCTGGCCAGAGGGATGGGGATGGAGGGATGGGGGGGCAGCTCCCGCATCCTCATCCACCCCGTGCTACAAAGTGCGATGGGAAGGGCAGGACGGGTGGGACGGGGGTGACACTTCTGGCACTTGTTCCAGAGAGAGGGCACAGCCCTGAGCCCTGAACTCACAGCAGGGCGGAAGACAGTGAGGGTAAGTTAGCAATGTCCCAGGGGCTGGTGACCATGCTGGGGGTGGTACCAGGTGCCCTGACACTCCTGTCACCCTGCTCCATCTCCTGGGGAAAAGCAACCTCAAGGCCCTGCTGCTCAGGAGGAGGGTGGAGGGAAGGGGAGCTGGGGGGCACCATCACTGTCAGTGCATTAATGGGGACATCCCATGGTATGGGGACAGCCCACGCCATGGCAGGGGCATGGGCCAGCAAACTTGGGGGGGGGGCAGCCCTCCACAAAGGTCACCAACTCATGCACTGAGGATACCAATGCCACCACTCATCCTGAACCCAGACCCCTGAGCACCATCCTCCCATCACCTCCATCCATCCACACCTCAGGACCCCTTTTGTGGGCTGACCCTGTCCCATCTGCTCCACATGCTGGAGGAGAGGAGCCGGGGGGTGTGAGATGGCCAGGGGCAGGAGGTGACCCACCCCTGTCAGGGCTGGAGAACGGGAAGGTGCTACTGAGGGGCTCCAAAGTGACATGGCTTTAGCCCCCAAGGAAAAGTCGAGGTTACCGTCTTTTCTTTTGAAAGTCAGTCCTGGTGCAGCCGAGGGGTGGAGGTGGTGACGCCCTTGGCACCCGGACACCAGGGTCCCTCTGGGTGGGCAGGGGGGTCCGTGCCCCCGCCCAGGCTGAGCCCTCACACGGGCAGGGCGGTCGCTGCCTGCTCCAGGTCTCGGGTGCCGGGGGGGCGGCGGGGCCGGGGCGTCTGCTGCAGCCGCACGTTGTTGTTGGCGGCCTCTGGGCCTGGGGGGAGAAAACGGGGGGTCAGGGGCTCCCAAAACCCACCGGTGCTCTCAGCTCATCTTTCCACGGGGCATGTGGTTTAGTCTCCCAAGTAACACCCACCTCCCCAGATCCCCTCAGGCTTTTGGCTGCAGTGAGGGCTGGCCAGTGCCTGCACTTACCTCTCCAGGCTGGGGGGGCCCCTTGAACCCCCGGTTTCTCGGGAATGCCGAGGGCCAAACAGAAATCACAGCGTGACCGTGGCTGGGTTTGAATAACCCAAACGAAGGGGGCTGCCTCTGCCTGCCCTGCCCAGCCAGAGGGCACATGCAGACGCCCTGTGGGGCTGCAGGTTGGGCACAAAGGGATGTCACCGTGGCCTGGACAGTCAGGGGGTTGCCAGCAATGCCGGAACAAGGGGCGCCAACCCAGCGCCAACCCCCCCCAGGGTGATGGGGCGCGAGGCGGGCGCAGGCTCTGGGGGTCTCATACCTATTCCTCAATGTTAATGGGGCAGGAGTCCGGCACGGCGGCTGCGTGGCAGGAGAGACCAGAAGGCACATGTTTTGGAACGGCGGGAGAGGCGGCAGCGGCGCGGGGACATGCCAGCGAGAGAGCCAAACGTGGGCCCGGGTGGGACTGGGGTCTCACCGCCTGCGAACGAGGCAGGAGCTGCCCACCGGGCACAGAGTGAGGGGTCCCTCATGCGTGGGGCCTCCTGGGGTTTCGTGCCAAGAAGAACTGAGGGGTGGGCATGCTTATGGTGCGGGGCAGCAGGGTCCCTGCATGACTCCTCTCCGGCTGCAGGCTCCCTCCAGTTCAGGCAGCACCCTCCAGTTGGGACAGGGTGAGGGCAGAGGCTTGTGTCCCACCACAAACAATCAGGGGCTTAGGAAGCGGGTGCGCCCCTAAAGCAGGGGGCTGCACCCACCAGCAAGGTTAAACCCCGTGCCCAGAGCAGCTCTGAGCCAGGGGGACCATGTGAGGGCATGTTAAGGCCAAGGGCTGAGGCTTTCCCAGAGGGGGAGCAACAAAATCCTGCTGCCTGCTGATTTATGGGAGGTGACAGCTACCATTTCGACTGGCTTTTCATGGCGAGCTCAGGCTGGAGAGCGAGGCATGTTAAGTCTGCAGATCCCGGAGGGAATGGATAATTAAACAGGACCACATGTACATGCACACTGAAATCCCATTAAGAGCTTGATATTGCCTAAGTCACTGCAGAGCTTCAGTGCAGAGACCCAGCTCAGCTCAGTGCACCCTTGGGAGGCTGTTGAGGAGCAGGGCTGGGGCAGCAGGACAGGGTCTGGCCCTGAAGCAGGGTATCAGCCCCATGCCCACCTCTTGGGCTGCAGGAGGGGTCTCCCCTGCCATCAGCAGCCAGCAAACCTGTCCTGGGCAGACCAGCCTCTAAATCCCATCACAGTGAAACCCAACCAGCTCCCTTGGCCTGTTGTGGGATCACTCAGAGCATCTGTGGCTTTAAATCAGCAAAAGCCCTCAGGGGATTTCAGGTCTTCTGCAGCAGCTCCCCAGCCCTCCCACCTTGGTGCCAACCTTTTCAGCAGGAGCCTTCCCCCAGTTTCTCTTTCCAAAGCTGTTTTTGCCACCCTGTCCCCCGACGGTGGCCACAGCCAAAGGATGCTCTGAATCCTGTGGACAGCCTCTGTAACTCCCTACACACCCCACAGCTCTGCAGGATCCACTCAGGACACAGATCTGTATGTTTTAGTTAAACCTTGTGTCCTAAAATCCCTGGGATGTGGCCTTTCGCCTCCTCCCAAAGCCTTTTCCCACCAGATTGAAATCTGCAGAGATTTCACAACACCTTTGAGGAACCACATCTCCATTACAGAGAAGGCAAAAATATAATTATCAAATCTCAACATCATTCCACTGGCTTGGAGGCTCTCCTAGATGTGGCCTCTCAAACACCAAGGATCTCAAGGGCCAGTGTGTAACTGTCTCCAAAGGTCCCCTAAAATCAGTGAATGGGGTTGTCATGCACTGGGTACAAGTCCTTAGAAATTCTATGAACTATACAGCCAAAACAAAACCACAAGATATGGAACACCCCCAGTCTGTCTCACTGTGAACCTAAAGGATTGTAAACTGAAAGATACAAAACTGGTCTTATCTCCTTATGGTATAGAATCTGACTGTGTCCTAGAGGGTTTAAGCACACTCTCCATGATTGCCCCCCAAACTACTCCAAAACCTATAAAATTGCCCCAAATGTTTCACTGGTCAGACCATATGAGGTCAAACTGGCTGGACAACAAACATTGTTTCTCCTTGTTCCTTAAAGAAAGCAGAAATGTCCATGCAGACCAATGTTTCTACTATCAGACCAAAATGTTCACCTTTTACAGGTGCCTCCTCTACTGGATGGTTTTCCTCAGTAAACCAGAGGTCATCACCTCTCACATCTAACCAGTATATTGGGAACTGGAAGAGGGATATTGAACAATATTGATCTGGAAACTCTGGCTAATAAATTGGGTACCACCATTAATAATTTGAGCACTACAGACCTTAGGGTCTTCCTAACCCTCTCTCTGAAACACACAGTGTCACATTCAGCTATCTTTTCTGTCTCAGAAAAATACCAAAATGCTAACAACCAACTGACTGATGCTCTGGGAATTGCTCAAAGCAAAGTGCCTTCAGCAGTCAGCTGTATGCCAGCTCAGTTATGGTTACACTCTATCAGTGCTGTGATAATCAGAGAAGGGAAAAATGGACTTTTATTTTGAATTTAAGTGAAATTCCAAAGGTAATTTTGGATAATGCCACTGCATTTGAAAGGGAATTTCAATCCTGGTGGTCTTTAATCAGATTTTCTTACCTCCTCATTGCTAATAAGGCCACAGCTTTTGTCTTAGCAATATGCAATGCTTCAGCCTATACCATACACCCCATTGTTGTGCTCCTAAGGGAACCAGATCCACCAGAACATCAAGCACAGGCTTTTAAAAACAATCATACACACACGGCAAATCATTGATGTAGATGGTTGTGTGGTGAGACAATGACAGGGGTTTATATGTGAAAGTAATACTTAGAAAGCCCAAGATGCCTGTTTGGACACAGAGCTGTGTCTGTCATTTTGAAATGTCTCCTGACACTGATCCTGAACACATCCTAGTATCCATAGAACAAGGGTGTGCATGTCTAAGAACCCCCTGTGATAATTAAACAGTGGGTGACAAAGACACAGCTTTGTAACCACTCGATTCTACACACTTGTAACTTTACCTATAGAGCAGGCTGTGACTTCAACTATTCTCTACCAAAAACTGTACCAGAGCATACGCAACAACAACGTGTTACACGACACTTTCCCTCCAACCACTCCTGGGATGGACATTACCCTGGTTAAAAACTGTTGGAACATCCTGATCTACACAAACTGGTACATCTGAAAAAGGAAAGTTGTAAAACATTAATCACTGTCCATCACGATGTGGAAAAAACACATCATGTCCTACAGTGAGTGTAAAGGGATGGAGAACATCACTGGTGTTCTTCCCACTGGTCCCTCTGCCATCCTCAGGCGACCAGGGGCAGCCCCAAAGCTCCTGCTCTGCACCTCCTCTGCCCCTGGTCCTGGCACGAGTAGCAATTCCCTGCTTTTCCCCGCAAATGCCAAGGCTGGCTCACCCCTCATGCTGGCAGCAGGGCAGCTCCGTGCTGAGGGCTCCAAGCAGCACAGCCGCTGGACACAGGGACTGGCGTGGTGGCCAAAGGATGGAGAGTCCATCCTTGGCTGGGCTCGTCCCAGGGGCCAGATCCTGCACCCCAGCCCAGGCTGGGGACACGGCCAGTGCACTCCTCACAGCAGAGCAAGAATCTGACCCTGTGCTGGAGCCGTCTGGGCTGCAAAGCTCCCCCTTCCTCATCCTCCCCCCGGCACAACCAAGGGGGATGCAGTCAAGGATGGCTTTGGCTGGTCCCACAGCCAAGGGATGCTTTGCCAGGCTCCCCAGCAAGGCAGAGGTGCTGCTGAGATATCCCCCCCAGCTCCCTCCCCAGCCCTCCTGGGCAGGGCTCAGGCAGCTGCTTCCAGAGGGTGATGGAGGGGACACAGGACTTTTGTGGCAGGAGCCTGTTCCTCCCCAAGAGCCTCAGCTGTGTTTCTCCGGCACAGAAACCACCAGGAGCAGGCAAAGCAGCAGGAGAGGAGGCTTTCCCAAAGGAGTAGCAGGGAAAAAAGGATTTCCCTTCCCTCCAGTGGGTTTCACCCACCCTCTCGGCTCTCCAGCACCTGCTGCAGGTCTCAGACCTGCCACAAAGTTAGGCAAAGGGGCAAGGCAAGGGCAGAGTTGCTTTCAGCTTGTCCACAAATGTATTGATGGAGACCCCTCGGAGGGCTTTGTCTTAGTTTTTTGCCCCATTTCTCCACACACAGGCTGAGGAAGGGTCCCCAGCCCACTGCTCCCTTTGGTCTGTGCAGGGACCAGGGGTCACCAATACATTTGTCACCTTTGTGCAACTCTGGGCAGGGAGGGGACACAAGCATGGGTGGAGAAAACCGTGTTGGCACAGAGCGAACATGAACTTTCACACGGACGGAGGAGCCTGGGGGGAAGGAAGAAGAGAAAAAAAGAGATGGAGAGAGGGAGGGAGGAAAAAGAACTGGAAGGAGGGTGGGAGAGAAAGCGTGAAGAAATGGGAAAGAGGGATGAATGTGGGATTCTGTAGAAAGATGACCCGATCTGACATGCCCCATCTCCCTGGCCTTGGAGGAAGAGGAGGAAGAGGCAGGCAGCTCCTGCTGTAAAGCTGGACTGGTTGTGGATCACATCCCAATGCAAATACTGCTGCTCCCACCACGAGCCTGGACCAGGCTACAGTTGTGCCACCTTCCCAAGTGCCCTCTGGGGTGCCAGCAGCCCCCTGGCCAAGGGACAGAGCATCCCATCAAAGCAGGTCTGCAGCCCCCTGGGGACATTCCAGCAGGGACAGGCCACTCTGACCTATGGGTGGTGACGTGCCTGGTGCTCAGCCCTGCAGTGAGGTGGGTGGTGGGGTGCACTGAGGACGACCTGGTGGGGATGGCGGGAATGACGGTGATGGGAGAGGAGGGATGGACGCAAAGGGCTGGGGGGATGCAGGGAAGAGTGGGACTGTCCCCCCCCACCCCAAGTTCATGTTCAGCAGACGGCCACTCACCAGGTAAGCAGGCCTCAGAGCACAGTTTATTGTCCAGCGCTTTCACGTGTGCGATGCCCATGTCATTGTTATTGTCACACCTCAGACCGAGGAAAGCGCCTGTCCTCGGGCCTGGAAGGGAGTTAAGGCAGTTAACGGGGCTGGGGCTCCACGCTGCCTTTTAGCACTGGGGGGGTGGGGTTTCTGGGGCTTTTCCTCTCCCCTCCCCAGCCTCTTTCAAAAGTAAAAAAAAATAGATAAAAACAATGCATCCAGGTCGGAGCGGGTGAAGAGTGGACAATAACTCCTGGGCACAGCCCGAGCTGCTCCCTTCCTCGCACGGGAGGGCAGCGGGACAGCGACGATGCGGCGATGGGCACACGCGTGAACTGCCCAGGGTTCAGCCAAACCTTCCCCCCTACCCAGCTGAGCGGTCCCTGGTCGGTAGAGCCAGGCCATGGTGGCATCCATCACCTCCTGCCAGAGCCTCTCCGGCACCATCGGTGCGTGTGAGAGCCGCGTGGGTGCCAGGAGGAGGCAGCAGCTGGATGCGTGGGGCAAAAGAAGCCGTAGCCAAGCTTTTGCAGGGAAATGGAGGCTTTTGGGGCTGAGGGAGGTTAACTCTGCTTCTTAGCATCCCCTGTACGAGAGATCAGCCCCCGGTTCCTTGCCTGCATCCATTAGATGCAGGCGATTGAACCTCAGGAGGGATGTTCCCAAATAAGCCCCGCTGAGAATGGGAGCAGGACCGTGTCCTAAGGAGAAAGGCCATCCTGCTCCCAGAGTTGTTGGGATGTCTGTGGACATCCACCACAGCCCCTAGTTGTCCCTACTTGCCATATTTGAGTCTCCCCATCAGCAGGAGCCTCTCTGCAGGGCAGAGGCCACATTTTGGGGATGGGTGTTCCTGCTTTCCAGCTTGGCTCAGTGTCCGGGTTGGATGGGGAAACAGTTTTGGCATATTTTTGCTAACAAGAAACTTGCAAATATGCAAAGGGGCACACTATGGGCCTCCTTATTGCCCAAAAGCAATCCAGGGCAGTCGGTGGCTGATGGCACCTCTTTCCTTGGCTATTTGAGCTCAAGGGAGGAGGCAAGAGGAGGCCTTAATGTGCATGTGTTGACTTGTGAAATCATACTGAGGACAGGCCAAAAAACGTGAGGAAAGCATCCCAAGGGGAACAGCTTTGCAGCCTCTTTCCTATGGGAATCAGCCCAGACATTAATCCCTATAGGAGAGGCTTTCAGAGATGCAAGGAAAACCTTGTTGAGGGGGAAAACACAGAGAAGCCTCTTTCTCACTTGGCTCGTTGGAAAAACCACTGGATCCTGCACATCAACCATCACCTGCTCCATGTCCTGCACTGAGCTCACTGGGGTCCCCCATAGCCACCTGGCTCCCCCACCCACTGGTGTTCAACCCACCCATGGGTGGCCCTGTTGTGATTGATGTTTCCCGCCTCTGGTGCCTGTGGAGTCACCCAGGGCTGTCCCTGATGGCAGGGAGGGGAGCTGGGAACAACACAGCACCTGCCACTCATGGCTGCCCACTGGTGACAGCGACCTGAATGTGAAGGGACAACAACAAGCCGGGGCCTTTTACCGTCTTCCTGCGTGGGAGAGGCGTCCTCATCCTCCAGCACATCGTTGCCCTGCAGCACAGGCGAGAGGCAGCGTTAGCCAGGGGCTGCTCCCAGGTGCCCCTGGGGGAATGTCCCCAGCCCCAGGGGTTCCATGGACCAGGAGGATGATCATGGCCAAGGGACAGCCCCACTGCCCCATCCATCCCCAGGGCAGCCCGCAGGGACATGGATGTGTCAGTAGCTCCTTCCTCATCCCAGCCCCAGGGGAATGTGGTGCGAGCTGCCCAGCTTCCCCCTCAGTGGGCACCCAGAAACGGATGCAGCTGGGATCCCCCCTCCACACTGGGAGTCACCACAGCTCCCAGTCCCTGATGGGGTAGTTACAGTTACCTCAGCATCGAGCTCCTCGGCAGAGATGCTGACAAAGTTCACATCTGGGGATTCCACAGGCGTTGACTGCGGGAAGAAGGGGGGAAAGATGGAAGGAAAAACAAAAAAAAAGTCTGGTGCCAGTGGGTTTGGAGGAGAAGTTACATCCCATGGGAAAGCTCTCCAACCTGGGGATGATGGGCACCATCAACAACCCCTCAGCCCCTACCTCTCCATCAGAGGCTGTGACGCTTGCGGCCGCAGGTGAGGGGAGCATGTCCCCCTCCTCCTCCTCCTCCTCTTCCTCCTCTGTGCCAGGAGCAACGTAGGAGCCAGACATGGAGGACACAGTGTCTGTGCTGAGCTGGGAGTGCTGGCTCTGGGAGGAGGCCATGGACATGACGGACTGAGCCAGGCTGCTGCTGACGGGCTCTGGGGGAGAGCAGGGGCTGAGCGGGGCCGCTGGACCCTCCCAGCCCATCAGTGCAAATCACGGCACAGCACCCGCTAATTAAAGAGGGGGCTAACGAGGAGGAAGGACTGGCTGCATGCCATGGAGATGGGATAGGTGCAAAGCTGCCAGCAGTGGGTCCTGGGCCTCACAGCCCCCCATTTCTATGGGATAACAAAGCAGACATGATTGGTGTCTCCATCAGCCCCATCTCCAGGTCTACGAGTGACAAAGCAGAGGTGACACCCTGGGGCTCCATGCAATGCCCGTGGCAGGGTGGGAAGGGCCATGGCAACCCACTCTGCATCCCCCTGCAGTGGGAGGGTCCCAAGACCACGATGCCACTCTCCTGCCTTGCCAGCACCCCCGTGCCCCACTTCTGAGGGAAGGCCCACCTGTACCTTCTGGGGACGAGATGGTGGAGGAGAGGGGTGTCCCAGTGCATGAGGACTGGTCAATGGCTCCTGATGATGACAGGGTGAAGTTTTCACTCTCTGGTGTCACACCACATTCCTGGAAGAGGAGCCCATGGGAAGAGTGGGATAGGAGATATTCAGCTTGGATTAACTGCCTCACCAAGGCATCCTTACGGATGGAGGAAGAGCCAGGAGGGGCAAACCACAGCCACACCCTCTGGTCCCAAGCCCCCAAACCAGCTGCCCCTCCAGTGCCTCAACTCACCACCGGCACTCACCTCCTCGCACCGGGCCGGGGATCTCCTCCTGGAGACCCTCGGCTCCGACTCAGTGCACGACTTCTCGTCCTCCTCTTCAGGCAGGATGGAGGAGTTCTGCGAGATGGACCTGGCCAGAGAGGGCAAAGCAGAGGGCTTCACCCCTGCCCACAGACCCCCTGAGCCCTCCCAGCCCCCTGTGCCCACCCTGGTACTCACTTGGAGATGCTCTTCTTCAGCTTGAGCCCCGGGGGGCCGCAGTCGGGCAGGCGCTGGAGGGGCGAGAGGGCCCTCAGGGCAGGTAGGGGGCCGTCACTGCCATAGGAGGGGAGGGTCCCCACGCCCGGGGGGTCCCCCAGGGCCCGCAGTGGCAGAGCAGCCGGCGAGGGTGTCAGTGGCCCGTTGAGGGCCTCCAGCAGTGACACCACCTCATAGCCAGGGGGAATGTTCTCTGAGGACTGAGGAGAGGGAAGAGACAGGGTGAGGATCCTCCCTGACCCATTTCTCTGCATTCCCTTGCTCCCAGCAGGATGAAGATGTCCCAGGGAGAAGATAAACCCAAAGAACAGACACCCAGCCAAATGCCCATTCTTTATGCAATACCAACCCTGCATTTTGGTCAATTTGCATTAAACAAGTAAGCCTTTTCCCTGGAAAGCACATGGATCCCCAGACATTCCCATCCTGATCTCAGCAGGGTGGAAGGGGTGGGGGTCCTGCATTCAGCCAGGCACTGACCGAGTGCTCCTCGGAGTCTGAGGTCTGTGAGGCGATGATGGGGTTGAAGCCGGTGGGCGAGAGGGGACCCAGCTTCTTCCTCATGGCTCGGATTTGAAGCAGGGCTCGGAAAGCTGCGGCAGCAGGGGAGAAGGGTGGGGTGAAAACCGGGTGCTGAGAGGAGGCCCCTCAAAAAAATGCCACCCCGTTTCCCAAGAGGGGCATCCCCAGTCTGCACGGCGTCACCACACATGGGGCTGGAGGGACTGCAGAACGAAGGATGGGAGATGCCAGCCCATCCCCAGAGATGCCAGCCCATGCCCAGAGATACCAGCCCATCCCTAGAGATGCCAGTCTGTCCCCAGAGATGCCAGCCCATCCCCAAAGATGCAGCGCCATCCCCAGACGATGCCAGCCCTCCCCAGAGATGCCAGCCCGTCCCCAGAGATGCCAGCCCGTCCCCAGAGATGCCAGCCATCCCACCCAAGGCAGCAGCCCCCGGCCCTTACGCAGCCTGCAGATGGGGCAGTTGTTGGCCTGGTAGCGCAGGGTGTCGGCGCAGGTGTTGCAGAGGCAGAGGTGCCGGCAGGGCAGGATGAGGGTGTCACGCACGTCCGACAGGCAGACGACGCACTCGGCGCTGTTATCGCTCACCTCGTCCTCGGCCACCTGCCCCGAGGGGAGGATGGGAACTGCTCAGGGCCCTCAGGGTCCCCAGCCCACATGGCACGAGGGTGGGGTGCTCTGAAATACTGCCTGGGTGCTCAGAGGTGAGGTCCTGCCTGTGTCCAAGGGCTGCCTGCTCTTGAAATACACCCCTGGACCTTATTCCTCCCCTGCTGGAGGCTGGGAGATGGGGCAAAAGGAACCCCATAGGAGGATACAACCTTCACCCCAACTTTTACACATATAGAGCAGAGCGTGAGGCCCATCCCATGCCTTGAGCCCCACACTCCCTGTCCAAGCCAGCAAGATCCAGCCACCACCTTCCCACACCACAAAGTTTGGGGGGAAAAGCTCGATCCTTGAGCTTTCTGCCTCCAGCAGCTTGGATGCCAACACAAAGCGTCCCCAAACACCAGCAGCTCTGTGCTGTGCTGCCAACTCTTGCCCTGAGCATGTTTTAGGGACTGGACCTGTGCTAAAGGAGGGGAAGAGGGTATGAGGGAAGACCCACAGGATGCAGGCAGGGGGATGCAGGGACATACCTTGGAATCCTGTGTGTTGTACTTGTTCTCAATGCCGTAGATCTCCTGCAGGAGGTAGCTCACACCATCCACCTGCAATCCCATGGGGAAGGGTGAGGAGCAGAGACATGCATCGATTCTCTTTGCATTGACACACTCAGAATTGTAACCAAAAACCTCCCCGGGAGGCAGGGGCAGGGTAAGGGCAGGCTGCTGCCCACCTCAGGGTTTAGGGCTCCCTAAAACACCTCCTTGCAGAGTGTGCAGGGCACCTCCGCTGCCTTGGGGACTTCTGAACACTCACCACTTGCTTCTGCTTGAGGGGTTTCACACAGAAGGTGCCATCACTGTGCTGGAAGGAGGAGAGAACACATGGGTGGGCACCCATGGACTGTTGTGCTGGAGCATCCACCCACCCTGCAGCTGCCACTGCTCCCAGCCAGTCCATTTGGCAGGAATTCTGGCTTTTCCTGACACCCCAGAACCAGGTAGCTGTGGGATGTCATGGGCATTGCAAAGCTGGAGACGTTGGAGGAAGGAAGATGGAGTTGAGCCCAAATGCCTCTATAGTGGGTGTTTAAAATGAGGGAATAGTGCCAGAATTTGAGGAGCAGCCCCAAAATAGCCCCTGCCCAGCAGCACCATCCCAAGCCCCTCAGGGATTCTCCAGGCTCTCACACCTGGTGGGTGAGGGGGGAAGGAGGGGGAGGATGGCCCCAGCTTGGCACTTACCTTCTCAAAGGTGGCCAGCAGCACATGGCAGTGCCCGATGTGCTCTGCAAGACACAAAGGGACAGGCAGGGCTCAGGGGACAGGCAGAGCCACAGTGGCAGCAAGGAAAAGCAGGAGGCTCTGCCCAGGTGGCATCACAATGCCAGCAACTGGGAAAGCCCATCCCAACAAGGAACCCCCTTCTCACCCTCTCCTTCATCCACCACTGCCTGCACCACCATGGGATACACCTCCCGGTCCAGGTCGAAGCCCAGCTGGAGAGAGATGGGAGAAGAGGATCAGTGAGATGGAGGTGGGATGAAGCCTCTGTCACTGCTTGTTCATCACCATAATCAGGCCCACAGTGGATGCTGGGGCTGGGGGAACCCACCTCCTCCTCGCTCCACTCAGAGGGGTCGATGGTGTGGGAGGGCACACAGAACTGCTGGCACACCCCCCGCTTGTAGTGCACTGTCTCCGACTGCAGGCTGTTGTCCCTGGGGATGTAGCTGTCCCATGGAGAGAGGACAGAGTCAGGGCACCACAGCTGTCCCCACACTCCCCCTGGTCCCCCCAGATCATGGAGACATCAGGAAGATGGGAGTAGGGGGGAGGTCACTCCTCCCCTCCCCTCCCAGATGCTTCTTGGGGCTGAGGTAAGAAGTCCTAAAATGGGCTAAAATAATCCTCAGGGCTAAAATAAACACAGGGTAGCCAACACAGCACAGGAGGGGATGCAACCTGGAGAGGACTGGGAGGGACAATGATTTCTCCTGGCCTCCTTTCTGACCTGAAGGTAAAAAGAGGGAGTAGGATGGGATGGGGAAGAAAGTGGCAGGAGCTGGCAGGGACCTGGTGGTGGCACCTGGGGGGGAGATAAGGAGCCCCCTCCATCCTCAGCACCACCAGCAGCTGTCTCGTGCCCTGAAGAGGAGAGATGCTCCAGGAGGGAGAGGCTCCAGGTCCAGCAGCCAGGGGCACACACTGGGCTTGGGGGGACACAGGCCAGGCTAGAGGGGAACATGGGCCAGGCTGGTGGCTCCTCACCTGGCCACCCCATTGTGAAACTCCTCGATTGCCTGGTAGTAGATGGTGATGGCCACGCGGGTGTCTGTGTCGAAGGTGAACTCCACGTTGTAGTGCACCTTGGCTTTGCTGACTTCTTCCCCGGGGGTCTTCACCTCCTCCGAGCACCTGGGGAGCACAGAGGGTCCAGGAGATGGGCACCCCTCAGGAACGGCTCGGGGTGCTCCAGGACTGGCCCCCTCAGCACTGATGGCCCCAAGAAGGGGCTGCTGCCCTCCCTCAGGGGAAACTGAGGCACAGCAGGAGGGCCCAGCACGCCCAAGGTCAAGCCTGCAGGCTGGGAAGTGCCGCAGACAGATTTCAGCCTAATCCCGAATCTCACAGCCCTGCCGCAATCCCCAGCCTCCCTCCAGCAAAGCCTTTGGAAGGTGGGGGAGGAAGAAGCAGCAAAGCACTTCAAAGGCAGCACTAAGCTCTTTTAATCCTGCGGCAGTGCCTGTGCTGGTATGCGGGAACCGGGAGGGGAAGGGCACATTTGGAGAGACAGGCTCATCCCTTCTATCTGCCCGTGCTGAAAGGAGAGCAGCCCCGTGCACACCATCCCCTGGGAGCACCCAACCAGACCCTTCCCTCCCCGTGGCTCGAGGCCGTGGGGTGCCCGGACTCACTTGACGAGGCGCAGGGTGTCCTTGCGGATATTGATTAAGCTCCTGAGGGTCTTCACGGGTTCCTGAGGAGGTGGAGCAGCGTAAGGGAACTAGGATGAGAGAGACACCGGTGAAGGCAGACGCTCATGGGGGGTTAGAGTGGCTGCGGACCCACCAGTGACCCAGACCCAACACCCTGTGGAGGGAATTGGGGTGGGCAGGGGTGCTCCTGCTGGCGCAGGCAGCACGGTGACAAGGACATCCCTCGGCAAACAGCAAGCCCAAAACCCTCTGCAGGGACAATTTCACTGGGGAGGGGTCACGCAGAGAGGGGCTGTTCCTTGTCCCTTCGGCTGGAGGGTGAGGAGGATTTAAGGCACAGGCAGGCAGCTGCTGATGGATGGTTAGGCTGCTGGATGAGGCTGGGTAGGGGGAGGCTGAAGCTCCCTCCCTGCCCACCAGCCAAGGAACAGGCACAAATGTCTCTGTGTCCTCCCTGGGATGGATGGGATTTAGGTGGTGGGATCCCTTCCAGCTCCATGCCCGGAGCAGAGAGCCAGTGGGGCAGCTGGGCAGGACCGGGCAGGCAGCAGCATCTGTCCTCCAAGGTGACATTATCCTTCCCAGTCTTTCCCGTCCACCTGCACAGGGGCTATAGAGGAGAGGAGACACAGTGGCACCCAGGGGAAACCCTCTCCTTGGCACTACAGCCACCCAAAGGAGACCAAGGGCACTGGGGAAGGGATGTAGGACCCACCTCTCCCCTCTCCATCTCCATCTCCATCTCCTAGGTGGGTTGAGGTCCAGGAGGGATCAGCCCCAATTAAGGTCCAGCTTGTTGTCCAGCTGTCACTGCGTGCCAGGGGACAGCCAGGAGGGTGTCAGGTGCTATCGGGGAGGGCAGATGCTCAAAGAGCCTCAACTGCTGCCTTAGGAGAGGGAATAGTGTCCCATTGTTCCCCCACACCACCCCCAGCCCAGAGAGGAGGNGGGTCACGCAGAGAGGGGCTGTTCCTTGTCCCTTCGGCTGGAGGGTGAGGAGGATTTAAGGCACAGGCAGGCAGCTGCTGATGGATGGTTAGGCTGCTGGATGAGGCTGGGGAGGGGGAGGCTGAAGCTCCCTCCCTGCCCACCAGCCAAGGAACAGGCACAAATGTCTCTGTGTCCTCCCTGGGATGGATGGGATTTGGGTGGTGGGATCCCTTCCAGCTCCATGCCCAGAGCAGAGAGCCAGTGGGGCAGCTGGGCAGGACCAGGCAGGCAGCAGCATCTGTCCTCCAAGGCAACATTATCCTTCCCATTATTTCCTGTCTACCTGCACAGGGGCTACAGAGGAAAGGGGACACCCTCTCCTTGGCACTACAGCCACCCAAAGGAGACCAAGGGCACTGGGGAAGGGATGTAGGACCCACCTCACCCCTCTCCATCTCCATCTCCCAGGTGGGTTGAGGTCCAGGAAGGATCAGCCCCAATTAAGGCCCAGCTTCTTGCCCAGCTGTCACTGTGTGCCAGGGGACAGCCAGGAGGGTGTCAGGTGCTATCAGGGAGGGCAGATGCTCAAAGAGCCTCAACTGCTGCCTTAGGAGAGGGAATAGTGTCCCATTGTTCCCCCACACCACCCCCAGCCCAGAGAGGAGGGACAGCAAGGCACCCACTGCACCCCAATACTGAGGGGACAAGACCGAACTGCAGGTGGCACGTGGGGGTGGCCTGCAGCAATCCAGGCACCCCTTCCCCATGGCCCTGGTGCCCTCACATGGGAAATCCATAGTCACCTAACCTGCCCCCAAAGCTATCATCTCCTTCCCTGACCCCAAAGCCCTGCAGAACAGGATGGATGGGGCTGAGGGACCCGTGCTGGGCTCAGAAGGACAGGATGGGACAGGCAGCTGGCAGAACTCAGCAGGGCAGGCAGAGCTCTGCCCCATCCCTCCTCCACCACCCCAGCATTACAACATCCAACCATCCCACAGCTCCGATCCCACTGGGGCCATCCGAAGGTAGATTAAAGCCTTGGCTGGCTGCAGCGTGGCTGATGGCACCAGAGGCTTTGGAAATGAATTTCCAGCACTGTGGAACTGCGTCCCACTCCTCTGGTCCCCTCCAGGAGGGCAAAAGGGCAGCAGAGCCATCAGCCCGGTGTTAACGAACTTATTAATGAATCGCTAAACGTGCACCTGCAGAACTGTGCACCTGCAGAGTCACCCGTGGCAGCTGGAAAGGAGAAAGTGAGAAAAGGCCTCTGGGTTGGAGCTGAGCCATGTCACCACACCTTGTGCCGTGTTGCGATACATCCCCTGCTGTTCAAATTAACCAACTAATTAAATCTTGCTCGTTGGCACCTCTGCCCAGCCGAGCCATACCCAAACCAGCCCTGGCAGGGAAAGCACCCATGGGTGCAAACCCCCTCCTGCTGCAGCACCCCGGGGGTGGGTGGCAGAGGAGGGAGGGGGCAGCTGAATCCCCTGGGTGCCCCCGCAGGGGCCGTTGGGCTGGGCAGGATGGGGAAGTGACACAGGCAAATTCTGTGCTGCAGAAACTGCTTGGGGCTCTTTCACACCCACGTGTGAGTAGCTCTTTTTGGGGGGTGGCTGGATTTTTGGTTTGGTTTTTTTTTCCCCGAAGTTAAATTTTGCAAGCTGGATTTGCACATCAGAAAGGGGCCATTCAGAGGACGTTTTGCATCTCCTCACTTTAAATCAAGCTGAAACACAACAGAAAAAAGTGGGTAACGGTTGTGGTGAGGAACATTATCCACGTGTCTGTAGCAACATTTGTTCCAGGCCAGCTTCTGTTGAAGTGAAAAAAAACCAGCCTCAAAAATCTTTCTTGGGATTTTTCTACAAGCAGACCCTGGCAGGTTTGTGTGGGCAGGGAAACCCAGTGTCATGTTTCAACAGTCCCAGGCTTCCCCTGTGCTCTCGAGGTGCCACCAGCAGTTTCTCTGCTCCTCAGCCCCTGCATGGTGGCAGCTACTTAAACCTGCAACGCCCTTCCCAGCCCCTCTGGAACCTGTTCACAGCTGGAAAATCCAGATTATCATGCATCCATGGAAGGGAGAAGCTGCACAGCCTCCAGGTGCTTTGCACACCCCTGTGGCAGCAGTGCTGTTCATAGCTCAAAGTACTTTGCTCAGAGAAGACCTGGGACACAATTTTTCCAGGACCTCCTGGCCTCTGATCCTCAAGGAACCCAAAATAAATCCCCCACCAAAAAAAATCAATGGCCATCTCCAATGTTTACAGCCCAACCAGGGCTTTCACAGGAGTCCAGAACATGAAAGCATCACAAGCCAAGAAGCATCAGGACAGGATGCCCAAGCGTTGCCTGGAGATAGGCTTGGACCAGAACCAACATAAATCCTCCCTAACCCCTCCCTGAGCCCCCAAAACTGGCTGACCCAAAAGCCCAGCCCCAAAGCTCTCCCTGCTCCCCAGGAAGAGGGATCCTGGTCCCAGTTCAGCAGCCCAGGGCCATTGGTAATTAAGCCGGAGCAGTGAAATTTAGCTCGTGACGCCGTATTAATTCTCTCTGCTGTTTCCAAGCTGTTCCTTTACCTTCCCTGCTGCTCTGCTGTCGGGGCCACTGACTCAGGAACTGCTCACTGGGCAGTTTAGAGGCTTTTATCGTAATCAAGAGGATTTCTCAGCAGTGGTGCTGCAGAGACCCCGAGTGCTGACTTCTCATTTTCCAGGAAAGAAGAGAGGACGGAGAGAAAGGCTCTGCCTTCGCCCACCCAGTGCTCACAGGATTCGGGGGTGCTCCTGCCCTTGGCTCTGCCAGGATCCCTGCTCTGGCATAGCCCAGGGCCGGACACTTCCCCACTGAAGGACTGCACAATCCTGCCACAATGCTGCCGAAGCCAATTCCAAAGAGGAAACAGGAACCTGGCTGGCAGCAGCCTCGCCAGCCCAACATGGAATATGCAGCACTTGAGAGCCGAGCCAAAGCATCAGGCAAGTTTATCTCAACTCAACAGAAAAGCTTTAGAGCCTTTTAATTCCCCACCTCGAATTTTTTTTAATGCTTGACCCCCCCACAACTGCTAGAGCTGATGCTGGTGAGCTGCTCTGCTGAGATGGAGCCAGGGACATCACTGCCACAGCTGAACCCTGCTCTCATTTCCTCCCTTTCCAAAGGCAGCAGGCTCAAAAAACATCTCCAGGAGTGTGGGTTGCAGGTTCCCCCATGTCCTGAGACCAGCTGGAGCTGGCAGCACCCAGCACTGCAAAACCCATCAGTTCTGCCCACAGCCCTCA
>NW_021939798.1:5376663-5380480 GCF_001715985.3 Manacus vitellinus | reverse complement strand
CCACCCCAAGTGTGCTTGGCTGGCTCTGCCCTTGGAGGGGGACAGTCAGCAGCCTTATACCATGCACCCCATGACACACACAGCTGCTGCCATTTTGGGAAGGGGTGTGCCTGTGCTCCAGATCCCCCCCCAGCCCCACATCCCCTCCGGTACCCACCACCACGGGCCGGTTCCCCAGGAAGTTGAGGTCGCTGTTCTCCCCGAAGAGATACCCCTCGGGGTGTGTGGAGTCGAACTTCTCGCCTCCCATGATGAAGTGGTTGGCAAAGTAGCTCCCTGGAAACGAAAACACAGCGAGTGCCTCAGCAGAGGGGGAGGAGGGGGCTTCAGCCGGGCGATGGAGCGGCACAAAGCCACCGGATCGATGGCTCCGAGGGGACTTTGTCCCCAGGGTCACCTTGCTGGGAGCCTTTCAGGTTGAGCTCACATGCTGACAGCCCCCAGGCAGGCAGAAGCAAAGAAGGAGCTGGCCAAGACTGCCCTGCACCCCTTCTTCTCCCTGCTCACATCAGCAACCACGGCCAAAATCTGGGCAGACAGAGCCAGGACGGGGAGAGGCTGGTGCAGGGGTCTATTCCCATGGCAGCACTGGACCCGGGGGCTCCTCCACCCTGTGGGATTTAACGGGAGCAGATTCACACCCCAGAGCTTTGGCAGCTGCAGCACCTGCTCCCCTTTCCCTTCCCAGGAAATCCCTGTGAGCCCCAGTATGGCCTGAGCCACCCAAGGTCATTCCGACCTTCAGCCATCCCTGCACTGGCAGGGGTAGCTGGATCCTGGTCTGTGAGGAGAAAGAGGAGACAGCTCTGGGGTGGCAGAGCAGGAGAGCAGCTTCTTGCTAATCCTTGGCATAAACACCAGCTCATGCCCAGAGGAGGCAGGAGAGGCAGCAGCACAGCCTGACCTGCCAGAGAACCCAGAACCCTGCAAGTCCCAGAGGAGCCAGGCCGGCTCTCACATCCCCAGGGATGCTGCCAGGAAGGGGCAGCACGGACCAGGCACACAGCCCTCAAAACAGGCGGGGTTGATCCTGCCCAGAGCCCGGTAATACGGACCTCGTGTGCCACCCAAGGCAGCATGTCCAGACACAGGCACAATTTTGCTACAGTTGCCACCAGGAAGGTGGGCAAAACACAACTGAACCGAATTCCATCAGTTCTCAGCTTGCAGCCTTCCCTAGGAAGGGCTCACCTGCAAAAAGGAGGATTTGGGGGGGGCTGCAGACCCTCCAGGAGCTCAGCAATGCCCTTACAAAGTGCTCCACATTGCCCTGATGAACACTGGGCAATGACCAGTGTCCCTTCTTCCCTTGCAGGGTAAACCCGTTCCCAAAATTGGGAGTAGTCCCCAGGTCAGGCACTTCTCCACTGGAAGGGATTTTCCTCCCAGCCCAGACAGGAGCTGACTGGTACTTGCTCCTTGTCCATGAGATCTGGGCTGCACGGGGAAAGCATGTTGTGGCACAGGATCCAGCTGGGCAAGAGGGTCAGGAATTGAGATGGGAAAAGAAGGGAAAGGGGGAGGTGGACAGGGATGGGGCAGCAGCGAGGGGTGAGCACAAGCACCTGGGAGCCAGGAGAGGCAGCAGATGTAGGATGGACACAGTGTCCTGCATCCCGACAGCCACAGGGACAGGGTCTGGTTTGTAAAAAAACCCCAAACCCACCAGCACAGATCCATCCACAGCCCCCCAGGGGACACCCCAAAACTAAACCATTGGGGTCCACAGACAAAGGAGCTCAAGCCTGGGCTGTGGCTCTGCTTGTGGGGACTACAGTCAGAGGCTTCCAGCAGACTCAGGGACTGTCCGGGACTGGATCAGGCTTTAATACTGCATTTAAAAACCAAAGCCAAGCCCAAAGCCCAAGGGGAGGAGGAGCAGGGATCTAACACCGGGGCAGGAGGGGTGAGTGGGGCCACAGAGCTTCGTCCCAAGGCCCCGTGGCACTGGGATGCCCGGATGCAGTGTGCCCGTGAGCAAACGTCGACCATCAATTATTGATGCCTGCTGCTTTCAGGTCCCATTTTCCACGTACATAATTTATAGGCAGCTCGCCTGGAAGGACGCGGCCACGTGGAAAAAAAACAACCCCGAGAGCAAAGTGCCTTCAGAGCTGCCTGAAACGGCACGGCTGGGGGAGAATGGGGCCATCAGGAGCTTTTCCTGGCACTGACTTGGGGCAAGAGCAGGAGATGGTAAAAAAATAATATTTGAACCTGAAGAAAAGCTGCCCCAGCACCAGGAAAAAGCTGGAAAATGGAGCACAGGCTCTCTGTGATGGCCCCAGCCATAGTTTGGTGGGTGCTGGGGGCTCCTGTAGGATGGGCAGAGTGGGCAAGGATCATGCTGTTGTCACCCAGTCTCCCTGCCAGGGATAGGAAGCATCCCTGCAGGTTCCCAGCAAAGCCTCAAGAGGCTTCAGCTCCCCCTTCACAGCAAACAGCACCAGCCCTACGCTCCCTCCCAGGGAAGGTCCTCCAAAACCCTTGTCATTTAACAAAAGCCTTGAGTTGTGCCAGGCTCTTCCAGGGAAGCACCAGGGAAAGCCCAGGGCATTGGCACAGGAGCGTGTCGGTGACTCCATGGGCACTGGCAGGTGGCAGAGGAGGGAAGCACCTTCCCAGGCACGGCCACCTTATTATCAGCTAATTGTAAATCCTCACCCAACGCCTACTCCCGGGGAAGGAGAGCCTGTCAAGGACAGTCACATCTCAGGAAGGGCTGCTGGAAAGGAGAAATAAACCCAAACTGCCTGAGGTTCCTGGTAAAAAAAGTGTGTCCTGCACATCTGCCAGCACCAGCACACAGGACACATCTGGCACCAGCTGACAAGCCCTTTTCCCCACAAGTGCCAGGGATGCCACCCTGCTCAGGTGCACAGAGAAGGGCGAGAACCCCACAGGCACAGACCCTGGTGTGTGCTATGGCTGCGCCCGTGGCTCTGGCACACAGTGGCACGTGTCTTGCACTGTCCCCTGAGCCACTGCTGCCCTGATGGGGTCTTGCTTAGCTCTGGTACTGCAAACTCTGGCTCTCAAATGTTACAGCCCCGCTCTCTGAAGCAGCTAAAATAGAACAGCTCATTCCCAGCCCATCCACACGCTCCCAGGGAGGGAAGCACCGAGTTTGCACAGCCTGCGGTCAGCCCAGCCGGGTGGCCATGGCATGGTGCTGGCACAGGGATACCCTGCGGCAGTAAGTGCCAGCATAGGGTGCTGTGATAGTTAAAAGGCTCTGGGTGCCCCTGGGCAGCCCATTATTTAATTCAGTGCTCTAAAGCAGGCAAACAGGACCAGCAGCAGCTGGAGGTGATGCCAAACCCTGTCTGCAGCACTGCTGCGTCAGCCCTTGTCCGCCCTGGCAGTGCCACCACTGAGTCCCCCAGGACTGGGGGTGTCACTGCCGGGTTAATCCCTGTGCTCCTGTGCCCAGCCAGTGCCCTACTCATGGTCCCACACGCCCCAGGGGAGCTCGATGCCAACCACAGCCAGTGACAGGGGCTGCAAGTGGGGGACTTGCCCCACAGCCATCCCACTAGCCAGGCAGTGGGCTCCATAAACAGCCTGTGCTGGCCCTCCCTCCTATTGCCTTTGACAGCCACTGAAGTAAACCCGAGCCTTTGTTTCAAAATTCTGTCTTAATTGATCCCATTTACACCTTGCCTGGAGGGGATGGGACCCCCAGGATGGGGAGATGTTTATCTGGGACGAGACACAGCTGCCCTATTCCCACGGGCTGCACTGGCCCTCCCAAACGAGCCTGCAGCCCGACGGACAAAGCCACATCCACAGAGAGGGAAATGCCCCAGGGTCCATG
>NW_021939798.1:5370777-5374454 GCF_001715985.3 Manacus vitellinus | reverse complement strand
GTGCCACCCGCCTGCCACCCCCTGTGTCACACAGATGCCTCCAGTACTCCTCAGTGGTCCCCCTCGCCATTACCTGCCTCTCCCAGTCACACCACCCAGTGACCCCTGCCTGCCCCAGTACCACCCTCCTCCTTGCCCCCATCCCCACCAGTGACACTGAGCAGCACCCTCAGCCCAGGGACCTCCAGGGACAGTCTGGGCCCCTGAGGCTGGTTCAGGGCATAATCCCTCTCTTCCTGTGCCCCCTGCCGCTGGGGTGGCCCCTGGGAGAAGGACAAGCCCCCCCTTTTCCCAGTAGGTCACAGGAGGAAGGAGTCGGTGCAGCTGTTGGCACATCCCCTCCAGCAGCACCCCAGGGCTGCACAGTGCTGGGGGATGGAGTGGGGCAGGTTAAAAGCCCCCCTCCAGTGCACACCTCTGTATTCCCCATCCTTCCCAGCTCTGCTGCGCACCAGG
Source organism: Manacus vitellinus (assembly GCF_001715985.3). Lineage (NCBI taxonomy): Eukaryota > Metazoa > Chordata > Aves > Passeriformes > Pipridae > Manacus > Manacus vitellinus. The sequence goes on along the minus strand of NW_021939798.1, from coordinate 5,373,998 downwards.
AGCAGCTGCATCTGCCAGGCACAGCCTCTGGAGGCAGGAGCTGCCTGTCCGCTCCAGTGCACCCCAACAGTTCCCCCCAGTTCCCCCAGTATTAAGTTACTGGGAAGCACTGGGCACTACCTCATTTTCCCCTTGGAGCTGAAGGGGAAGGATGGACCCTTCGACCGGTTGCTGAAGCCCACCGGTGATTAATTAGTCCGGCAGCGCAAGTTAGTGGAGCATCACATGATTTTGATTTGAGTTGATAACACAAGTGCTATAAATATCAGACGGGAGATGTGCAGAGAGGCGGATCAGCTGCCTCGATGGCCTCGGCTGCTCAGTGGTGATGAGCAAAGGCTGTCCCCGGGGCTCCCCTCTTCGCCCCCTCCCCGCAGAGGGACACACGGATCCCCCTCCCCAACTGCTTCCTACACGCACAGCCCCAAAGGCAGCTGAGAAAAGCCAAAACAAAGAGCAGCCACGCACCACGGGAAGCCAAGGGGTGGCTTTGTGTCCCCTTTGTCAGTCTGTCACTGTCACACCAGGAGCCACAGCCCCAGCAGTGACACCGTGTCCGTGCTGTGGGATGTCGCACCTGGGCTAGGTGCCAGTGGGAGCATCGGCCAAAGAAAAGGACTTGGACTCCATGATCTTAAAGGTCTTTTCCAACCTAAATAGTTCTATGAGGAGCAAAGGGCGACATCAGCACCAGGAGCCTGCTCCAGCTCTCAGTGCTGGCACCTACCCAGGAATCCCGAGACCCCAGGGGCTGATCTCCGTTCACCCCAACACACATTTTGGGGAGCCTGTTCTGGACATGAATCACTTACAAACGTAGCACATCCCTGCACTGCTGAGCTGCCAGCCCTGCTCCCCTGCCTCCCTCCAGCCAGCACTGACAGCGGGAAACACGAGCCTGGGAGAGGGAGCCAGAACATTTCATTACCGGCACACACCAGACTGCAGGGTTTTAGTGCAGACAATAATTCAAAGTTATCCCCGTGCAGATCCACAGCCCAGCAGTCATTACAGGCAGAGCTGCTGCCTGCACGCAGGGCTCGTGTTTTTTTTCCCAGCGATTACTGCAGCAGAGGATTTTGTAGGACAGTGCCGCAGTGGAGCGCGGGAGCACTGGCAGGAGCTGGGTGGTGATATGGCTTCGAGGGCAGGTTCCCTCCCAGCTCTGCCCAGACGTATTCCCAGATCCCAGCAGACATAAAGCCAGGACAAACCCCAACGGGGCCAGAGAGGGAACCCAGAAAAAACACAATGTTTAACCCCAAAATGCACCTGCTGCTGGAAAAGATGCAAGTCTGAAGTTCACACTGCCCCGCTTTGGGACTTGGGGTGTGCGTTTGACAGGGAAGGAGGATCCTGCTCCTGCCTCCTTGTGCTGAGAGGGAAACTGAGTTACAGGAGAGCACGGTGGTTAAGGTTGAAGAGAAGAGTGAGCGGCTCACCCACGGCAGCAAACGTCTGTCTGTACACCCAGTCTATTCCCAGTGCACGCCCAGTTCCCCCAGCAGTCACTGGCACATGCTGTGGAGCCACCAAGCCCTCTCCCCCCCAGGCTGGCTCTGCTCCCAGCCTGTGCAGCCCCGCAGGAGGCAATGGCTGTGGGGGAGGTGGCCCTTCATTAGTGGGTGCTGAGCCCACGCGAGGGCTGCTGTGTCCTCGGTTCCCCAGCTCCTGGCTGGGAAGGTGCTGGGAGCCTCCCCCCTGCCTGGAGGGGTGATCCAAACCCCTGGGGATCCCAGCTGGGCAGCTGGGGGGATGGAAGAGCATCTGGACAGGAAGGGAAGACAGCCAATCCTGCCCTTGCTGCAAGTGCTGCCCCAAAAAGGGGGTTCATTTTAGAGGACTGAAGGTCCTGCTGACTTTTCCAAGTGTCACAAACACTGTTTTGTCACAGCCTTGGATGCCAAGGGCTCATGAGAAGCGTTCCCATGGGTTTCCCAGGCAGGCACTACACGAGGCAGGTTCCTCCCAGCTTTGCTAACTCAGCTCAAAGCTGTGCACGAGTGGGTGGTTTTGGCAAGCAGGAGGTTCTGAGAGCTCTCCAGGGCTGCGTGCAGGAGGCAGGTGGGTTTGGGATTCTGGCATCTGGAATTGCTCCTCTCACTCCTCCACCTGCCTCAGGGCTGGCTTTGCCCCAGGAGGATGAAGCCACCTCCAAATTCTCACCTGGGCAAGCAGGGCCCTCCGTAAACATTGCTGCAACCTGGTGAGTGGGATCCCCCTGAACATCCTGGGATGGTATCCAGTCTGGGGAAACACACACTGGCATTGCTTCTCCATCACATCCCTGCCTGCTGGACCTCACCTCCATGGGACCACCAGGGCTTTGCAGAAGCCCCACATGGACCCTCACACACCAACTGCTGGGTACAACTGGCTGCAGATGCTGCTTCAAGTTTCCATCCCTCCACCTCCTCATTCCCTCTCCCTTGGCTGGCTGGTCACCACAGCCACATCCAAACCTGCAATGGCTCTCTCCAGCTCAATATATTTTCACACCGTCCATTTGCAAAGTCCCTGGTTTGTTCGTTGGGGGTTTAAATGCCAATTTTCTTTTTTTAATTAAAACACTTCAAGGCACTTATCACACTGGTCCCACTCAGTCCCCAAACCCAGCAGGGGAGAACACCCAGGGGAGAGCTCACCCTTGCAGGCTGAGACTGAAGCTCGGAGTCACCAGGATTTTAACCATTACCAAAAAATCTCAGTGCCCCCAAAACTTGGAGGTTCCCTGAGCCCCTCATGCTGAGGCCTTCATAGGAGAAGGGCATGGGGATGAACTGAGGCTGGGTCCTCCCTCCTGCCCCCCAGCATCAGGTTAGGGTCCCTGTCCCGGGGGTAACAGGGAAGGAGGGCAAGGAGGGTGCTGGGAGAGCCTTGTTGAGGGAATGGGGGAGCCTTGCTGGGGGAAGCCAAGGCAGGGGGTTCTGGGGAAGCCCCTATGGGAGCAGCCCCCTCTGCCTGGGGTACCCTCAGGGCAGCAGAGCCCCCCTTCAATGAACTCCCACCTCGGTGAACCCCCCCCCTTAATCAACCTTCCCTACAGTGAGCCCCCCTCCCCTCAATGAAGCCCCCCCTCAACGAGCCCTCCCTACAATGAACCTCTCCCTCAATGAACCCCTCTACAATGAGCCCCCCCTCAATGAACTTCCCCTACAATGAACCTCCCCCTCAATAATCCCCCTAACAATGAACCCCCGCTACAATGAGCCCCCTCCCTT
>NW_021939798.1:5365860-5369211 GCF_001715985.3 Manacus vitellinus | reverse complement strand
TCCTTCCCCCTTTGTCTCGGGTGGGCTGGAGCTGACAGCTTGTCCCCACAGACAGCCCTGAGCGCCTTCTTCCAGGAGACCAACATTCCCAGCAGCCACCACCCCCCTCAGATGGTAAGTGGGACCCCGGCCCCCCTCCTCACCCCTGCACCGCTCCATCCCCTCCCAAACTCCCTCCGTCCCCAAAAAACACCTTTAAACCTTCCCCCGAGACCAACCAGCCCCCCCGGCCCCCCCACACCTACGAGCACCACGTGGCTCAGGACCCCCCAGACCAGCAGCCCCCGTCTCGGGGCGGCCCCCGAGGGTCGCGCAGCCCCCCGGCCCGCGGAGCTGTCAGCTCCCCTGCCAGCCATATTGCTCTGCGCCCGCAGGAACACGCAGCCGGAGAATGTAAACACGAGCTAAAATGTCTGCCAGGAAATAGTTTGTCTCCGCGAGCATCGCGCTGGAAGTTCGGCTCCCCCAGCCCGGGGGGGGCCACGTCTGTCCCCCCCTCCGCCTCCTCCTTCCCCCCAAACACCACTTGACCTTGGCCGAGGGCACATCCCCCTTGGCCGAAGGGAGGAAGTTATTCCCCTCCGGGTGTTTTGTGTTGTGTTTCTTGGGGTTTTTGAATTTATTTTTTTTTTTTCTCCCCCGGTGAGGGAACTGAAAGGGCCGTGCGCGGGGGAAGGGGTGGATGTGGGTTAAGCCGAATTTTCCTCCTTTTCTCACGCTGCCAGGGAATCTCCAGCCGGCCAGGCACTGCCGGCAGCGAGAGCTCCCTGCCCCTCAGAGAAAGTCATTTTGCCGGCCGGCTCCCACTGAAACCCCCTTTTATTTTAATTCCCCCTCCCCCTTGCACGTTTTATTTGCCACCTCTGGGCGTTTGCAAAGGGGTCGTTTCATGGAAAACCTCGGTTCCCGGTGGGAAGGGGGACGGGAAAGCTGCCGGCAGATCCAAGGCCTCGCTGTGTTTTCACACCAAAAGCCTGGTGGGGCGATTCCTGGGCGGCTGCCGGAAGCAGAATGCAAAGCAGCGCTGATGAAACCCATCCCAGCCCTTTCCCTGAGCTCCCCAGGGCCGAGTGAGACCCACCACCCACCCCAAACATGACACCCCCACCCAGCCCAGCACGCAGAGTCCAGAGCTGGTCAGCTCTCCCCCACCCCAGCTGTGTGTTTTCCTAACACCGTGTGCCCCACGTGGTGTAAAAATACCTTTCACCTTCTCCCCAGATACTCCCACTTTTAGGATTTTTTTTTTTCTTTTTTTACTGTTTGCCCCCTTCCCAGCACCCTGATTCCTGCAGTCTGAAACGCCCCACACGGCTCAGGGCAGGGGTGAGATGAGGAGCTTTGTGCTTGCGGTTTCTATTTCTTTTTCAAGCGTCAGGGAACAAAGCTGTGAGAGCAGCAGCCACAGTTCAGAGTGGGGCAGCTCGTCACTGTCACCCCTGTGGAGGGGGGGGAACTTCCCAAACCCCTCCAAACCCCTGCAGATTCCGGGCTGTGGCACTGGGATTCCCCAGAGCTGTTTGGGGTGTCATTGTGGCTGCTTGTGGTGGGATCGACCCTCAGAGCTCCTCCACAAGTGTTGGGGAAAGAAAGCAATAATTACATGACAATTCTTTTTTTTTTTAATTAATGTTTTAAATTAATCTGGCAAACACCACCCCAGAAGCTCAGAGCTGTGTCCCCCCTCCAGCATCACATCCAACCTCAGTCCAGGGCTGGCAGTTGGGTTGTGTGTGTATGGCTCTGGTGGTGGTTGGGTTTTTTTCAAAACAGAGTAAATTACATTTTTTTTGTGTGTCTTTTTTTTTTTTTTTGCAACAGGTATCTTTTCAGATGCTGCCAAACGTATAGGTTATTTAAAAAAAAAAAAAAAAAAAAGCTGGATCAGCACCACTTCAAGCTGAGCTCTGAAATGAGTTCTGTGGAAGAACATCCCTGGTTCACCACAAACCTGTTCAGTGCCAGCCTGGCCATGATTGCATTTTTGGGGTGCCCCAGCTCTGCAGGTTGATGGGAGCTCATCCATCCCACAGCCAGCACAGAGCACCCCAACTTCAAATAGACTGGCAACCAGGGTTTGGCCATTGCTCCTCTGATCCCTGCATCCCTAAGGGTGGCCGGGATGGGGATGAGGGCGAACCTATAACAGGGATTTAGATGTTGGCCTGTGCTGGGGAGCATCAGGGGGCTGCTGAGCACCAGCCAGGGGCAAATCCCAGGAAAGGGGAGATGCAGGAGCTATTCACCATCAGAAACTCCCCTCAATCCCCCTTGCTAAAGGCAGCAGATGCTGCCCAAGCCCCTTAACTCTGCTCAAAGTCCCCACAAGCATCTGACAGGAGCTGTGGCTCCCTGAGGGCCACAGGGATTTGGAATGGGTTTAACCCAGAGGGGTGAAGCCCCCACTATGCATGCACCACCCCCATGTCCAAGCATCCTCTGGCAGTGCATCCCCCTGCCCACATGTGCCCTCCTTGCCCATACCCCCTCCCTGTGTGTGCAGCCTCATGGGAGTTTGCACACACACCCACATTCCCCTTTTATCACCCCCAGTACTCAATTTAACAAGTGCTTTGCTGAACTGGGGGTTCCCTGTGCCAGCCCCTGAGCCCCAGTGCTAGGCTGGGTCCCACCTGATGGATTTTCCTCAGCTGGGGAGATTGGCTGGACAAAGGCCCAAATCCATCACTGTCCAGGTGCTAAATTTAGCTGGATACGCAGAAGGCAGGGGCTGTACCAGGAACTGGGGGGGCCTTGAGGGGCACTGCCTGCCTTTTGCTCTCCCTGCCAAAGCAGGGTGCAAAGGGGAAGAAGGGTCAAGGAACTGGGTGAAAGAGGGTCCTGCAGGGCCAGGGGAGATCCCAACACCCTCCCCACCCATCACACTGCATCCTTTTGCATCAGCCCTGTCCCTGCTGCTCCCCAAACCTGCCTCATCCCTGGGCTTTGAGCATCCTGGATGGTCCAAAATGTCCTTCCCAGATTCACTGGAGACACTCCCCAGGCAGCTTTGTGGGAGCCACGCAGACCCTCAAGGGCCAGATCCCCCAGTCCTGGGCTCTGAGCATCCCTGGGATCTGGGGGGTGCCAGGCATGGGATACAGGCAGGATCCCTAGTGGTGGTGAAACACGGGTGAAAGGCGATGGCTCTGGCTACTGTGGGTGGGCTGGGACCCCCCTCCCCCCCCAAAAAAGCCTCTCTGACTGACCTGACACCCCCCTTTCTCCCATGCCCCGCAGATGTGCACCCCCAGCAACACGCCGGCCACGCCGCCCAACTTCCCGGACGCGCTGGCCATGTTCTCCAAGCTGCGGACCTCGGAGAGCCTCCAGAGCAGCAACAGCCCCATC
>NW_021939798.1:5331518-5365367 GCF_001715985.3 Manacus vitellinus | reverse complement strand
GTTTCCCTATGGCTCTACCCCCACCCGGCATCCCTACATCAGGGCAGGAGAGGGAAGGGGGGGGACAGGAATAACAAAAATGAATGGATGGAGGTGGCTGTCAGCACCCCACATCACAGCCATGGGGACACAGAGCCACTGAACACCCCTCTCCCCCCAGCTCTGGATTTCCTGGACACTTGTCACAGTGCCCAGAGCAAACCGGCCTCTCCTCTGGCTTCTGAAATTCAGCCCAGCTTCTTGCACAGACCCCCCCTGGACTTCCCCCCAACCCCATCCTTCCTCCCTCCCTCCCTCAGCACCCCCAGGGCCTGGGGTATTATCAAGGTGATGCCCCCTCCATCCCTGCAACTGCCATACATGGCCCTTCCCCAGGGAGAGTTGGGGGGTCGGGGGGGTTTTTTTAGTTTTCAAATCAATCTTGCTTAAAAAAAAAAAAAAAAAAAAAAAAGAAAAAAAAAAAAGAAGAAAAAACCAGCAAAAAACAGGTTGAAGGTTTTTTATTAATTTAAAAATAATAAAAAAAAATACCAAAACAAAAACAAAATCACTTTTTCAACACCAGCTGTCCCTGCCTTTTCTCTCTCCTGGGAAGGATGTCCCTGGCTGGGCACTGAGAATGGGGGAGACAACCCCCCCTGTGCTACAGTGTCACCAGTGGGGACTGCCCCCCCCCCAGGAGCTCCCCCAAGTCCCACGCTCTGCCTTCCCAAACCACTGCTGCCATCCCCAAAGAGGGGGGCACAGGGAAGGGGAGACCCCCAGCACCCCCAAAGCCATGGAGGTGCTGTCCCAGCACAGCAAGGACCCCCCTGTGCCAGGGGGTACAGCCCAAACCCCATCTTTGTCCCCTCACAAAATCTCACAGCCTGCAAACCGCCCCATCCCCACCCATGTGATGAGCCCCCCAGGCCTCAGCACTGTTGGGACACTCAGGGGCTGCCAGGCTTTTGGGGAAACCCTGTGCTGGGAGTGATGCCCTCTGACTGTCCCCCACTGCAGAAGGGCCACCAGCCCAAGGCCACACAACAAGCAACTAGGGTAACAACCCCCAAAATGGGAACACAGCAGATCTGGAGATGCCAGGAAGGGCTGGGGGGCTCAAAGCACAGTAGCAAAGCACCCCCCCCCCCAGGGATGGAGAGACCCCCAGGATGGCACAACCTCCAAGGAGAAAAGGCTAAAAAAAATCCCCCATCTGGGGCTACTCACCTGCTCCAGCAGCACACAGAGCACCCGAGGAGGGACGTGAGGCTGGTGTGTGTTTAGGGGGGTACAGGAGGGTGGGGGTGTTAACAGGGTGCAGCTGGGTCCCAGGGGCTGCAGATGGGGCAGCGGGTGGGAGGTGCTGAGCGGGAGGGATGATGAGTGCCAAAGGGGTCCCCCCAGCTGGGCCATATCCTGAAAATGCAATTAGTCCCCAGGGTGTTTCTCAGCCCCTCAGCCCCACCCAGGGGTGCAGGATGGTTCTTTGATGGCTCTGCTCTGGTGCCTGGTGGTTTGCTCAGAGTGCTCCCAGTTATCCTACTGGAGGTGGCACTGGGGGGACCCCACCCCAGATCCTGCTGTATCCACCTCAGCACCCCCGAAGCAGGTTTTGAGCACTCATTTTTCCCCCCTGAAAAAGCAAACCCACCAAGGAAAACATTCGGGGGGGGGGGCTCCCTACAGACTAAGGTGCCTCTGGAGCAAGGATGGAAGGGATGGAGTCTGTGTGGCAGAAAGTTTTTGGGCTTCCCCCTGCAGTTTGGGGAGAATATTCACCAGGAGAGCAAAGTTTCCATGGGGCAGCCCCCGGGGACACACCACGGGGGTTGAGGGGATGTTCCCCGTAAGCTCTGGGTCCCCCCTGGCTGCCTCTGGAGTTCCCCTCGGTGTTTCTCACCCTCCCACTCATCCGAGAGGTGCCACCGGCTTTGTGTCCCCCCCTCCCCCGCGTGTCGTTGCCGGTGTGCTGTGGGGACAACCCCGGCCACGTGTCCCCAGCCGTGACACCCCCCGGCTGGCACGGGAGGGGCTGGGGAAAGCAGCGCTAATCTCTGGGGGTGGGATAAGGGAAAGGAGGGGGCGTGTTCCCCCCAGGGGGGCAGGGACAGGTTACAGTGCTCGCGTCTGGAGGTGGGAAGCAGCGGGGCTTCCTCGTGCCTTCCTCTTTCTGTTGATGGCAGCGCTGGAGAGGGACGGAGGGGGTGACAAAGGGGAGAGGGACAAGGGGCTTCCTTCGCTTGGAGATAAAGAAAGCAGCCCGGTGATGCTCAATGGGATAATCGATAGCAAACCAGCGGGCTTGGGGTGGGATTCGCTTTTGACATTAAACCGTGTCCTGCTGCTGCTCTTCCCACTGAGACCCCCCCCTTTCCCACTGCCTCCCTGGAGGCAAAGGAACATCCTCCTTCTGTGGCACCACTCGGCCCCCCCAGACCTCCTTTGGGGCCAAAGGGTCCCCTGGCAGGGGCCAGGGGGTGTCAGAGGGAGCACGGGGCTGACACAGACCCTGGAGTTATCAGCTCCTCCAGCAGCCCCTCCTTGTTCAAGAAGGAAAGATCCTGATCCAAGGCCACTTCACTCAGGAAGCACAGGTGCTTGGCTGCTTGTAGCTCTTTACTGCAGATTGGAATAGGTTGCTCCTTCCATCCAGGACCCCATAGGAGTCCTCCTGCACTGCCGGCCCCGGTAGACGATTCCATCCCTGCCCACCAGGTCAAACACGCCGGGCTGGGAAAGAGAGAGGGGGATGGCTGGAACTCTGGGCTGCATTCAGCATCCCTAAGCCAACCTCCCTGCTCAGCTCTTCCGGGGGGAACTGAGGCACGGATCCCCCCAGGACGCTCAGCATCACCCTCCCCGCCTCGGCTGCCCCAGCCTATAATCCCATCTTCATCATCCCTACCTTGCTGGGGTCTGGGAGGAGGGGCTCCATCGGCTGCACTGGGCAGATGCTGGTGTGCCGGCCCCCACAGTACATGGGGGATCTGCGGGAATACCCCTCTGCCTGCTCCCTGTGGGGTGGGGCACAGGGATGCTCAGTGCTCAGCACCGTGTTTCACCCTGCTATGCCAGGGAGGGGGACAGCGGGGGCTCCCTGGGGGGCTCCCGGCTCCCCTCCGGCTGCTGCAGGAGACCCGTGCCCGTCCAGCCCTGCAGGGATCTGCCCTCTCCCCGCAGCCGCGGACGGATCCGCGGCCACGGCAGGACCCTGTGCCCTCCGCAGGGGACGCCAGGAGGCAGGAGCTGGGCTGTCCCAGCCGCAGGGCTTGGTTTTGGGAACTCATTCACAGGAGGCACCCGAGCCCCCACCAAGCCTGAGCTCAGGCAGAGACCAGACACAGCTCGCCACATGTGGCTTCAGTGCCATCGAGACCGACCCGGGCTAGACAGGGTGGGGCTGTAAAACCTCCTGACCCTCCGCAGCCCCTCTCTCCTGCCGGCGCCCCCGGGCCCCTCCGCCCCCACCCAGAGAAGAGCTCTCCTTGCTGGGCAGGGCTCCCCCACACCCCCAGGGCCCACGTCCCGACCTTTGGCCGCGCTCCTGGTACTGTTTGACGATGGGGGGCAGGCGGCCCGTGAGGCCGGGGGACGGCGGCGGCGTGTAGGGGATGATATCGGAGCGCCTGGAGCGGGCAGGAGGAGATCCGGGCGGAGAGAGCCCAGGGAGGGCAGGAGACCCGGGTGGAGAGGGCCTGGAGAGGGCAGGAGACACGGGTGGGTGACAGGGGCCAAACGAGCCATCCCTGCCACAGCAGGGCACTGCCAGCATCTCCCTGCCCCTGTCCCACCTGCGCACCCCCCGAGGCACCGGTGCCGCTGATACTCACGGGCCAGGAAACTGCATGGTGAAGGGCTGGTCTCTGGGCAAGAAGTCGGGAGAGGACACCTTTAGGAGCTTCCTAAAATGCGAAGAAAAGGGCTGGGTGAGCTCCGGGGGTGATGCAGCCCCGCCTGTGCAGGCAGCAGCCAGTGCCAGGCACATCGCTGCAGGGAGTTACGGTGTTCCTAGGGGGAATCGCGGGGTGCTGAGCGTGGTTTCTACCCCACCCCAGCACAGCCCAACCCACTGGCTGGTTACAAAATAAAGGAGGGCGATAGGGGAGGTGGGTTATTTTCCGGGGGAGAAGCTCCAGCTCATACCAGGCAACAGTGAATCTGCAGGGAAGTGCCCAAAAGCCTCGGGTCCTGCTGGTGTCTCCAAAACGCTTGGGCTGCTCGTGGCTGCCCAGGCCAGGCAGGGAGGTGAGGTGGCACCACACCAGCCCTCACACCCGTGTCCTCACTTGGTCAGTGCTCAGGACCCCCCTGAGCCATGCCAGGAGAGCAGGTCATGCCCGGCTCTGGCACTGTCACAGCCCTGCCTGGGGGGATGACCTGCCATCCCCTGTCCCCTACACTCATCAGGAAAGTTTGTACTCACATCCCAGAGGGCTCCATCCTGAAGCTGCCCCTTCCTTGTGCCTCCTTTGCTGTCTGGGACCTGCTACCACTGGGAGGAGACAGCACAGCTCCATCACCAGCATCCCCACGGTTCGATCAGCAGATAAATGGGTCTGATGCCAGGGCCCCACATGGGCCCTGTGGAGGAAACAGGACCAGTGCTGTACCCAAAGCCATCGCTGTTCCCGTGGCACTCACCTGTCAGTCCCAGCCACACTCTCAGCTGGCATCCAGAGGCTCTGTGATGCTGGGTGGCCTCGTGCTGCCTTCGTTGGGATGGGGGCGTGGATGCCAGGGGATCCTGGATGCACTCTCGGGGCAGTGACACTGCCATCCAAACTCTTTGTCTGAGCAAGCAGAGGGTGTTTCAGCCCCAGCTCTTGCCCCCAAAACTCCACCCCCTTCTCTCAGTGAAGCTCCCTGTGCTGCTGTGAGCTTGGGTTTAAACCAGGCCTTGGTCTAAGGGCAGCACAACGGTGGTGCAGACCCCAGGGGAGGGGGCATCCAAGAGGGAGCACCCAGGGGGCTGGGAAGAGTCTACCTTAGAGAAGCTCATCTCAACTTCTTCGTCCTTGATCCGCTCCATGTCGCTCATCTCAGGGGGAGAACCCAGCGGCCTGGGAAGAGACTCTGCCTTGGAGATTCTCATCTTGATCTCTTCGTCCTTGATATGTTTCACGTCCTTCATCTCAGGGGGAACATGCAGGAGGCTGGGAAGAGCCTCTGCCTTTGAGATGCTTATCTTGGTCTCCTCATCATCCCCGCTCTGATCCACGTCATCCCATCCCACGTCACTTTCCACGAAGGACACTCGGGGGCTGCTCGTGACCCCATGCAGCAAGTTCTTCCCTCTGCTCCATGCCCTTGAGCTTCGAACAGCCGCTCCCTTGGAGATGCCCATCTTGATCTCTTCATCCTGGATCTGTCCCGTGTCATTCCATCCCGTATTGCTTTCCATGAAGGACACTCGGGGGCTGCTCACAGCCCCATGGGGCAAGTTCTTCCCTTTGCTCCATGCCTTGGGGCCGGGAAGAGCTGCTCCCTTGGAGATGCCCATCTGGATCTCTTCATCCTTGATCGGCCCCATGCTGTTCCGTCCCATGTCGTTCCATCCCATGTCACTTGTCATGAAGGAGACTCGGGGGCTGCTCGTGACCCCAGGTGGCAAATCCTTCCCTCTGCTCTGTGCCCCGTCTGTGGCTTTTGAGGGCGCAGGGCTGGGGGTCCGGGGATCCCGCTGTCTTGGTGAGGATGCCCTGAACCTGTCCGTGAGGACAACTGGAAGAAGAGAACAGGGGGAACTCTCTGGGGTTGGGGGAGCCCTGGGGAACACAGCTGGGGGAAAACCCAGCAGTCCACAGGTGCCCTGTCTGCCCCACTGTGCCCCTCCCACCCACTGGATCCCCTCCCCAGGCCTGCCCAGACGTACTTTCATTGCCAATGACGATCAGCCCCTGGTCCTCCCAGGGGTGTGAGCGCGTGCCAGGCCCCTGCTGCCAGTCCGGGGGGACCTGCTGCCAGTCTGGGGGGACCTGCTGCCAGTCTGGGGGGACCTGTCCGTCCTCGCCCATAATGTCCTTCATGGAAGACTGGGAAGGAGACAGTGGGATGGCTGCAACATGGGGCTACATTCAGCATCCCCAAGCCAGCCTCCCCACCCAGCTTTTCCTGGGGAAACTGAGGTATGGATCCCCCTAGATGCTCAGCACCACCCTCCCATCTTGGCTCCCTCTCAGCCTTCTCAAGGCTGAACAGGCCCAGCTCCCTCAGCCTTTCCTCAGGAGACAGATGTTCCAGGTCCCAAACCATCTTTGTCACCCTCCACAGGATCCAGAGGAGCACAAACCCCCAGCATTGCTGCCCATCCCCTGATGTGGGGGGACAGGGTGCACTGGGGGTGCAGTCACATCCTGGAGCAGGGCCCGGGTGTGCTCAGGGATGTACCGTGACAGTGTCCATGACAGGGTCTGTCAGCTCGTTGTGGAGGTTCTCTGCCATATCCTCCAAGTTTGCCTGGAGTGGGGCAAGGAGAGGGACAGGAGTCAGAACACAGGAGCAGGATTTAAAAGGAACATCTACAGATTAGCTCAGGCACAGGGCAGAGGGACTCTGGGCAGGGCTGTGCCCAGGGGCTGTGGCTGTATTGCACAGGTGGATCTTTATCTCCCCTCCTTCCCAGCACCCACTTTACTTTTCTGGTGGCTGTTTAGTTCACGAGTGCTTCAGCATCCCTGGCTGAGGCAGGCAGTGACCTCTACCACTGGTCTGACCTGCAGGCAGAGGTGCCCTTCTGCCCTCCCTGGGGCAGTGCTCTGGGGAGGGGGTGGCTCTGGGTGGGTTGGCACATTCCACTCTGGGGACACCCTTCCCACTCTTCTCTCCTGGTGCCCTTCACACTGGGAGCCACCAAGGGCTGTAGAGCAGGATGGCAGGGCAACACAGTAAGGGGCAGCTCCCAGGGGCACCGCTGGCAGCTCACCGTGTCCAGAATCTCCTGCATCTTCTGCATGTTCTCCTCCATGTGGGACTGCTGCTCCTTCACCTCGTTGATCTCCACACGGAGCTGCTCGCAAAGAGCCCTGACCTAGGAGAGGGGGATGGCAGGGTGAGCCCCAGGGCAGGGTTGCTGGGGAGCAGGTCCTTCCCCCCACTATGATCTGCACAGAGCCAGGGGCAGCACAGGGCACAGGACAGGCTGGCACAGGATGTTGCTGGGCCTCCATCACATCTTCAGCTACCAAGAAGGGGCAGCAGCTGCCCAGTGGTGCAGACCCCAGAGGAGGGGGCTGGGAAGAGCCTCTACCTCAGCGATTTCTCTTTCATTGGCTTCCGTTTTCTGCTTTAACTCCTCAAGGTCAGCAGCCATGGAGGCAGCTGGGGGGATTGTCGGGGTCCCCTCCGGGGGTTCCCCGCTCTCCTGGACGACCAGATCCCGCAGGCCCAGGTTCACAAGCATCCCGTTCAGCAGGTTGCGCAGTTGCTCGAAGTTGATGGGATCAGTCTTGGGCATCCCGATGGCCGAATCCAATATCTGGCCCAGGGTGAGCTCTGCCATGGCTGCTGACCTGTCCAAAAACACAGACCTGCTGTGAGCAACGGCCTTTTGTGCTACTGCTCCAGACAGGAGCAGTGGGATGGCAGGTGATAGGAGGTGTGGCAGGAGGTAGAGCAAAGGTACGCAGCTGACAGGCTCCTTCCCCTGCGGTCTCCCCCTCGTTCCTTGCTACATGTGGCTCTGTTTATGGTGTCCCCTGTTTCAAGGTGATGGCCCACCCTGGCACAGGTCACCCATTGTTACACAGCAGCAGCCCAGCCCTCTGTGGAACATCCCCATTGTCCCTCACTGCTGGCATGCCCAGGTCCTGGCAGCCGGTGGAATCCATGTGCCGAGGCGCCTCCAGCTTTACCATTTTCAGCCCCAAAATGACCCCGGGGACAGCTCACATTGGGCAGCCCATGCCCCAGGTGCCCCTTGCAGGGTGAGCTGTGCCCTGTGGAGAGGTGATCCACGTCCTCACACACACTGGGCCGTTCCGGAACACTCTGGGAGATCAGGCCCAGAGAGGTTGCACTGCCAGCTGTTCACTTTTTTGAGATCTCAAAAGCATGACAGAGTTTCCCTTCTCCTTTAAATGTGGGAATGGTGGAAGGCTGCTGCTGCTGGCATAGACACAGGGATTTCCAGCACCTCGCTCCAAAGCAGAGAGCCATACAAGCAGGGAAAAGCAGATAAACACGTGCTTCCAGACAAGCCTAGGAAGTAAAGCACTTGAATGCTGGGAAAAATCTTTTGAACCAGAGTGACCCATCAGACAAGTCCTTACAAAAACCATCAACAAGAAACTCTCTTATGAACTTGCAGATTCAACCATCAGGCAGTCAGAGTGCTGACATCTCCCTGTTCCAGCAAGGCTCTGGAGCCTTGAGCACAGGAGGGCTGGGTGAGCTCCGGGGGGATCCTGGCTCCTGGGCCAGGCATGTCCTGCAGGGAATTACAGTGTTTGCAGGGGGAATCACAGGGTGCTGAGCCTGGTTTCTCCCCCACCCCAGCACAGTCCAACCCACTGGTTGGTTACAAAATAATGGGGGAAATGGGTTACTTGTGGGTTCCCACCTGGGAAAAAGCGCCAACTCATATTAGGCAACAGTGAATCCACAGAGGGAAGTGCCCAAAACTCACCACTGTGGTGCCCAGAGGCACCCACAGCAGCCCAGTCCCATGGGAACTGGGACAGGTGGCAAGGCCAACATGGGGCTGGGTGCTGTGGCTGCAGGAGCTGGGGGGTCTCTGTGGGGTGGGCAGCCTTTGCCTTTGGGCTCTCAGGGGGTACTCGAGTTTGGCCCCATGAGCTCAGGGACTGGGGACAGGCTGAGGGGGCCTGGGTCTGCCCTTGGTGCTGACCAAGCAAGGACACAGGTGTGAGGGCAGGTTGGGATGGTGGGTGTGGGTGTCTGTGTCCTTTACCTCACATCCCTCCCTGCCCTGGGCAGCCACTGCGTTTCAGAGGGGCTCCATCCTGAAGCTGCCTCCTTGAGTGCCAGGAACCTGCTACCAGTGGGAGGAGACAGGACAGTTACATGAGCATTCCCAGGGATTGTTTGCTGGCTAAATGGGTCTGGTGCCAGGGCACCACACAGGCCCTGGCTAGGACAGCCAGAGGGAATGGCTCCAGTGCTGTCCCCATGGCACTCACCTGTCAGTCCCACACTGTTGCCCAGAGGGTCCGTGCTGCTGCGTGGCCTCGTGCTGGCTGCACCCTCGGGACGGAGGTGTGGGTGCTGGGGAATCCTGGATGCAGGACCTGGCACTTGCCTTTGTTGGATTTCAAAAGGTTCCTCCCCAGCCCCAAGGGTTTCGGAGGGGCTGTGGTGGGATGTCAATCCAGGCTGGCCCTCAGGGGGCTCCCAGCTCCTGCTGTTTTTCCCACCACCCTGAGCAAGGCCCTTTTCTGAGCAGAGGGCACACACTGGACCAGCTGAGGAGCTGCCCTGGCTCTGCCTATGCCAGGTCCTGCCTCCCTGTGGGACGTGCAGGGAAGAGGAGAGCTGAGCAACCTTGGCAGAGGCCCTGGGGTGTGCAGTGGCTGGAGGTGCTGGGGGCTGCCAACAACTTTGTTGAGCTTTCACTTCTGTATTAAACCTGCTTTTACCAGTGATTCTATAAGTGACCTTAAAACATCCATTCACCACAGTGACCCCAGGGACAGCAGCACAACCCTCTGCTCACTGGTGCTGTGGTTCCAAGGTTTCTTCCCAAATACAGCCCAGTTAAAATAGGCTTGAAAGGGCCAACAGCCCTCAATGAGCCCTGGCCTTGCTCCTGGCAGGTCTGACAAGCAGTTTGAAGGGGAGAGAAGAGCAATACCTCTCACATTTTTAACACTGGTTTTCAGGATGGAGATCATGGTCTGGTACTGGCTTGGAACAAGAGGGCACACAAACGTCTACAAGGACTTCACACGCTTCAGTTGATCCTTTCAATACTTGCAGCACAGCAGTGTTACCCTACCAGGCTGAGGAGCCACACTGTGGCCACAGAGTACAGCTGGGATTTGTTTGTGGTACTCTGAAAATGCAGGAAACCCATCAACAGCTTTGAGACCTCATCCAGCCCTGCACACCCCTCGTGGGATGTGGCTTGGAGGTTTAATCCACGCTGATCCAACCACTCCATGCTGAGGTACCTTTGTCTGCCTGGTGTTCAAAGCCTGTCCTGCTCAGTCACTGCCAGCCCCTTGGCCCCATACATATTTTAGATGCTGGAGTGGAAGAGAAAGGTGTAGAACAAGGATAAGCAAAACTAAACAGTTCTTAGGCTGTTGAAGCAACTGCTTCCAGCAGCTTTTATTTGTTCCTCACATCAGCAGGCTAGAAAGCGGTGTAGGTTTTACTGGAGTGTGTTTGTCTCATCAAGGGGGAAGATCACAGTTTGTGAATTTATCCTTATATCATCCTGGAGACAAAGCCCTCCACCTGCATCCTGTGCTCCCTTCCTCAAGTGTCCCCTCCACCCAAAAATTAGTATCACTCAAGACAAGAGTGATCAGCAAGTCCTACTTCTCTGTGGGAGAAGGCTGCAAGCCAAGTGAGCCTGGTTACACCAACAGCCCCACTGAACACACAGAGCAGCTGCTCAGAGGGTACAGCATTCACAGGAAGCACCGAAATTGAAAAACCTCACACTTTTTATTGCAGCTCGGTGTTAGTGTTTTGGAGAGCACAGCTGCATTAGAAGCAGATATTGTTCCAACTTCCCTTCCCCACGAGACTCCGCCACAAACTCGTCAGCCCCAGGCAACTCCAAAAATTGTGCCTGGCTTTGCAGTGCAGACAAATGTTCAAGTGAGGACCAAGACCCTCATGTGACTTGTCACTGAAGAACAATAATGATCCAAAAGCTTGCAAAATGAAAAGGCCAACACATTAACTAGCATTCCCTGCTCTGCTGGGAGACACGTGAGCTTGTTCCCAGCTCCCTGACACAAGGATGTGAGTAGCCCTGCGAAAGGGTTGCCCTAAGCTGTCCTCTTGGGATGTTCCGCTAACTTAGTTCTGATGAAAGTCCTTGCTCTGCTGTGCAGGAGATGAGAGGCCACTCACTTGGCAAGGAGCTGCTGTGCTGCTCAGCTCTGCCAGCAGAACGTTCCCTTCTGTGCTCTCGGGTGAGCCACAGGCAGAAACAACCCCAAAGGCTGCTCTTGCTTGCCCACACAGCAATGAACAGTCTCTATTCCCTTCTCATAAGCTGACAGCTACTTCTGTTTAGCTTTTCTTTCCACCCCTACAGGGCAAGAGATATAACACACTAAAAAAAAAAAAAAAAAAAAGAAAAAATCATTAAAGGAACTTAAAAATTCAACACCACCTCTCTTAATTACGGTGTAACCCTCCCCATTGCCAGTGGCCTCTTCTATTCAACTGTAAAGTGCTGGTCAGGTTGACTTTTTTTCTATTAGATCTCATGGCTCAAAGACCCTGAAAGCCTCCACGCTCCTACAAAAATAAACAGTTGTGTTATGCCTATATTTTATGGTATTGCCTTTTCATGCACATTTCCTTCTCCCGTGGAACCCAGGACGGGGGCAGAGCCGGGTCTAGTCATCCACAGTGATGTTGCGGAAGAGATAAGCCATGGACTCGCCGTTGTGGATCCGCCGGATGGCTTCCGAGAGGATCAAACTGATATCCACAGTCTTTATCTTGGGGCACTGCAGCTTCTGCACCTCATGAGGAACTGTGTTGGTCACCACCACCTATGGATGGAAAGGAAAGAAAGTTGTGCCACTGGAACACTCGCTCTCCCCGAGAAGCCACCCTGGATTAGCTCCAGGAGGGGTGTGCCCCTGCTGTTCCACAGTTCAGGGGGAGAAATCCTTGTGGGATTGAAATAAATGGTCTCCCCTACATGACAGTCAATCTGTTGAGGGGACCAGCATAACCAGCACTCTCCAACAGCCACCTCCACACAGGCTGATGGGTCCACTCAGTTCACAGGATCTGACATGTCTGTTACTAAGGGTGAGGTGTGAAATCTTGTCCTCTTGATGCCCCAGCAGCCCCTCAGCAGCTGGGGGAGAGGGGCAGGGAGAAGGGCTGCACAGTGAGATGGCAGCCCCACACCACCAGCTGCAGTAAGGGAAGTGTCCATGCAGGGATGACTAATTCCTGCATTAGGGAGAAAACATACTCAGGGAAGCAGACCTGATCTGAACAAGTATTAATCACACACTCTTTTTTTGTTCCACTGAAGAACCAGCTAACTGAAAGCACCTGATTACAGCAGTGATTTCAGAGATGAGCTGTGTGGCAGGGGAAGAACATGTTTGTGAGTTTGGATGTCATCAGAGCCAGCCCCTCCTCTGCAGAAGGCAGGCTCACCTCGTCGATGGAGGATTCCTCTATGAGACGGGGGGCATCTGCTGACAGGAGCCCATGAGTTGCCATCACAAAAATCTTGTAGGCTCCACGCTCTTTCAGGATCTCTGCAGCAGCTACAAAGCTTTCCACGTCATCAATGATGTCATCCTGAGGAGAAACAGAAGGAACTTCAAAACCAGAAGTTTACAGTGCCTGCAGGGCAGGAGTGGATCTGCAAGGTACTGCAGCTTTGGCCATGCACACAGATGAAAAATATAATCCCTGTCTACTTCAGCTGCTGGTGAGAAGCAAGGACACCCAGGTGCATGACTTTAATCTGCAAATGCCATTTCCCTATTTTAGGGACCCTTTTTCTAGTGTGGAGAACAAATACTGTGTCTTGGAAACAAATTAGTCCCTGCACATGCACACACACACACAGAGCTTATCATCAGCAAGGTGTTTTTTCATGGGGGTAGGAGCTGCATGTTGATTGCTTACACTGCAGCCTGGCACAGCAAGTATGAGAAGCTCAGCAAGTTTTCTTTTTCATTTGTTGGGGTTTTTTACGTTTTTTTATTTTTTTAAACACTTCAGGAGTTTATTCTGCATGTCCTGGATTTATTCAGTATTTGCAGACATCTGATATTTGTAGAATTAAGGGAGCAAGGAGATTTTAGGGCTTAAAGTGCTGAAGTACAAAGGGTTTTCAACAGCAAGTTGAAATAATCGAAGCCACCAGCAAAACTGGAGAAAACAGTGTCTAACAATCATGTTCCCACCCCTACACCAGCAATCCCCCTCCTACTCTCAGGGATAGAGCAGCTCAAGGTAAGATGCTGTGAGGAAGCCACCCCCAATTGCCCCTGTCACACTCATACCACTATGATGGCAATTCTTCCTCCAACGTCTCCAACCACAGTTATTGGCGGTTTCTCCTTGGCCATCATCACTAAAGAAGAAGAGAAAAAAGGACTCCAGGTCAGTGAGGTTTGAATCAAACACCAACAGCTCCACCACACAAGAGGCTGAACCCTTAAACATCTTATATTGGTGCACAGACACAGATGTGCTTTACATGATCCTGACACCCACCTCAGTGGGAAAGCACTGGTTTAACCATCTTCTTCCTCCTTAAATGAACAGCACTGCTGCACAATGAGGAGACTCTCTGTTTCTGTGGGGACCTCATACTGACCTCAGAGACAGCAGGTAAATCCAACAATCTAACAGGTCCCTGTGCAAAGAGAGCTACAAAGCAGCACCTGGTTTATGGGACATGGTGGTGACTTTCTTTTTCCCCCAGAACAAGATTTGAAAACAGGTCACGATTGGATGATCCCACAAATGGGATTCTCTGACCAGCACCTCTCAAAGGGCAGGTGCTTTACAAGCTGCAGCTTTTCACCTGTTGGACTCAGCAATCCATTTGCAGGATCAGACTTGCACTGCAGCTCTTGCTTTCTCACATCAACAAACACACAAGGCTCTTTCAGAGGGTCTAAGAACATTAATACCACCTGCTCAGGCAAAGAAAGCTTAAGGAAGTTTGCAGAAGCAAATTCGCTGATTTTTTTTTCTTTTTAAGTGGATTAATGGAAAGAGCAGGACAAAATCCAGTGGAAACACAGTTGTACAAGCTCAGTGCAACCAGCAATTGGATCAAAAGGATCTGACAAGGTAGCACTGACAAGCTGTGCTACCTGACACAGTGAAGAGATGTACTAGGAAATAAGGTTCCACTCCCTCCTGACTCTGCTTTTGCACTGACATGGTTTATGCCAAACTGCATCCTGCCAAACTTCCAGCAGCAGTATATACATAAAGAGATATGAACCAGGATGCACTGAGAGTGTCCAGATGTAATACAGCCTTCAGACTTACATCAAACAGCAACTGGCCTCTGATACGGGCCAGGGACTTGCTGTCCATCAGCCAAACCTGTCACTGCCACAGGGTGCTGGTTTGTACAGAACAAAAACTTCCAGCATGGAAAGAACACTGTGGTGGGCATACAGGTGACAATCTGGACTGATCTAACCACTGAAGCAAAGAGGAACATCCAGCATTTTGTAACACTTACCTGGCCCATCTCCACACCCCCCCTCCCAGATCTGATGCTCTCTGTGGGGAGTGCAGCAAAGTGTCCTACCAAGGCACTTGGTACCCCTCCTTTTGTAAGCTCAGGTCTTGCCAGGATTCTGACCACAGAGGCTTCTCAAGTGCTGAGGAGTTTCAGACAACCTACATAGCAAGACTTCTCTGCTTTAAGATAACCTACTTTGATGTAATACCTGAGCAGCAGGAGAACAGAAGCCATTGCCCATCAAAAAGCCTGTCTGAATATTGATTTCTGCCCTCCTGGATCAAAATAGTTCTGCATGAAACTCCACATCCTGCACAGCAGGCTGATCCAGTAGTATTCCCACATCTCATCAGTGCCTGGGAATGCTTAGAGTGCAAGCACAGCTGAGTGAGTGAGTCACACTGAGGGATGTGATGAAAGCAATTTTAAGGACCACAGCTTTGAAGATTCATGTGTAGAGCTGTTCTTCACATACACAACCTACTCCACAGACTGGTTCTCCATAAACCTACCAAAACTGTATAAAAGGTGTCCAATAGTTCTGTTTTGACCAAAGTTCCATCACTCATTGCCAGGTTTTGCAGTTAAAGTCACAGCTACCTTGGACTGAAGAGTTAATAGCTCTTCATGGCACAGACTCCCCAGCCTCCCTTGCATGGTTATTTGAGTCTCCTATTGAATGCAAAGTCACCTCTAATCCTGAAGGAAAAACATTCTTATGAGAAGGATGAGTATTTGCAATAAATGCAGATTAAGCATCACAAGAGATAAGCAGATCATAAATTTCAATTACAGGCACTACCGACCTGCTTAGATTAGTTATTAGTTTATTATCTAGTTTGGACAGTAATAAAGCTCCTGGTGGGAGCTGGGAAGTATCAAAAGGATTCCACCTGGCTGCCATCCCATCCTCCATGTGTATCCACAGATGAGTGCCATCTCTGGTTACAACAGCCAGGTTAGGGGGAATCTTTCTGCAAAAATGGTGAACAGAACTAGAGAGCTGAAATTCAACACTATTTTACTCACAGAGACATGAAGTTTGAGCAAATCAGTATCCTTCTATTCCAAAAAGGAAGCAGACACTTGCTATGCTTAAAGGCTAACATGGCAACTAGCAACATTATCAGTGCTTTGCATCTCTGTTTTTAAAAAGCTGTATTTCGATTTTGTTTTATTTTTAAAGAATGGTAGGCAACGTGTCGACCTACCCGGATCTTAAAGAGATGTTCTCCCTTTTTCTTGTTCAATTTTCTCTGCAAAAAAAACAGAAACAAAAAATTGCAAGCCAAAGATCCACCCACAACCACATCAAATCTCAAGAGAACTGCTCCGACGTGATGAGAGTTTACACAAAGGTTACTGCAGCCAGTTTCTTCTTCCAAATCTTTGGACATATCAAGATGTGCAAGTCAGAACTGCTACGAGAAGGTGGCTTGAAAAATGATTCAAATAATAAAGGGCATTTTCCTTCCAGACTGAAAACCTCTGTTTATATGTAGACAAAAGAGGGTAACAGAAATAAGCCACAGTGGTACTTTTGCCTGGTGTAACCCCTTGGATCATGTACAAGTTCAGGTTAAAGAGTTGCTGACTTTTTTCTGGAGAGTCAGAAAAGATGCTTGTGGTATCTGTAGCTTCTGGAGGGGGAGGAGAAATAAAAGAGGGAAAAACCAGACCACCATTTTTATAAAACAAGAATATCAAAGAACACTTTCATTCTGATGTGTGTAACATATACTTAAGTACCACATGTTAAAGGCAAAATTATTACTGGCATGAGGAAACAGCATTCCCAGGTGTGTAAACCTGTTGCTGTAATTAAGCAGTTAAAAATGAGTTAAGAAACGCTAAAATAAATTCTGTTTGGAGCTGACAGTGTGCACTAAAGTGATAATCACCAAGAACTGTAAAGCTGCATTTACAACAGAGCCTGTGAGCAAAAGGCTGCTCAAAGAATGAACTGTTTTGTGTAGAGATAGCCCTGGAAGGACAGAAAACATCCCTGGGCCCAGCCTAAACACAGGAGAGACGGGGGTAGGGAAGGAGGAATGGACCTATGGTCACTCCAGTTTTCCCCCCCAAACTCTCTTCCTTCATGGCAGTTTGCTGAGCCCCAGGTTTGAACCATCAGCTCTGAATAAAGTACTGAATTCCAGAGCCACTGAAATGGTTTAACAGATGGTGTTCCGCTCTTTTTCTCTCCAGGACGAGGAGACATGCAAAGAGTCCACATGCATTTAAGGCACAGCCCTGAGCCAGCTGCAAGCTCTGAGACACAAAAGCCCACAATCAAAGGGAATAACCCCAGAGTGATGTCCTGTCTCAAAGGCTCTGCTTTCAGGAGTGACGTGGGCTGTTGCTGCTGCTCGAGCACAGCATTTTAAGTGCAATTAGAAGCACTTCTGGCATTTTTCTGTTGTGGCTCCACACGAATCACAATATCACATCAGGCCACACTCACAGGACAATAAATAAGCCATTACACTGCACAGCACTCATTAATTAGAGGCACATGATCTCTCCCAGAACGGGGAGACAAGGTGCATGCCAGGACACAGGAGCCCAGCCAATTCACTAGGAAGCCCATGAGGAATGGCACAAAGCATAAGCCATCGCTGTGGGGCTCTGGGGCTGCTCCCAGACACAGGTTTCACCTCTCTCCTGGCTGTAACACAACTGCCTGGAGCCTGAACTGCCCAGTCTAGGATGCTCCACAATAGTCTGCTTGTAGCCTGGAGCAGGATGCTCCACAGTAAGTCTCAGCCACTCTCCAGGAGTATCCCCACCTGCCTGATCCAGGCCAGGGTTCCTAAGCCAGGCAGACCCAGACTGGTTCTGTTTTGGCAATTAGAGGGTTTTTGGGACAGTTTTGGTGTAAGGAAGCACCCAGCTCTGGGTGAGCAGCACATGTCTGACCTTTCATACAGGGGCACAGCTTCACTCTGCCCTCAGAGCTCACACTACCAGGAATGCTGGTGATGGCACATGGCAGGAAGAGCTGATGGAGGATTTGGTATGATGTGACATTTGAGGTGGGAAGATGCTTTTCAAATGACTGAATTGGACAAGAAAGGAGGCACAGTAGAGAGGGTAAGTACAGACACTCACAGCACTGCCATCCCTACACCCCATCTGCATTTTCAGCTCTGTCTGGCAGAGCACAGCTCCCTGTCAGGCTGACACACAACCAGGATGCACTAGAAGCTTACAGACTGCTTTCAGACAGGGATTACCTCAGAATTCTGCACCTCCAGTAACAGAGTCCAGCTCACTCAAACCTGGGTATTTGTCAGGTTAGAAAACTGGACAGAAAAATCAACTTCCTACTGAGAGTTTTGGACAAGTTTGCCCCACAATCCACCCCACGACTGACAGCTACCAAGCCTCAGCTTGACTGTTTTACATTTGTGCCTTAGGCATGCAGGGAGGTCATTGGTCAAGTGCTGAGTTTGTGCAAGAGATAAAATAAGAAAGTGGTGATACACAGCAAATTAGTTTGTGTTTGGATAGCTGAGGACTGAAAACAATTTTCCCCTGGAATCATAACTAAACTGGACAAGGACACATTTCTGTATGAGCTACCATTCACAGGGCTCTCCAGCAGCACAAGCTCTCACAGCTGAGCTTCCTTGAAGTGACATATGGTTGGAAATAAAAACACAAAACCATCAATGCCTCGGTAGCAGACAAATGTCAGCTAGTGATATTTTGGAGGACAGCATCCTCTTCAGAGTAGGAGGGGAGGGGAAAAAGCAACCATGCAAATTCCTGTTCTGTTGGAAGGGCATGAAAAAAAATCCCCTTGTCAGAAGGGGGGGGCAATCAAGATGAAGTCCCACACTTCACTGCCAAACCCCACCTGGCCCTGAAGGCCCAAGAGGAGTTTCACCAGCAACATAAGCACTGTTTAACTGATTGTATTCTAGTGAGCAACGACTGGGGTGATGTGAAATGCCTGCAGTTTTACTTGCCTCCCCTCCACAAGCTGCCCACAAACTGGTTGGATGTTCTCCCTAAACTTCAAAAGAGGAGAGGCTTATCAGTAGCCCCAACCTCTGCTGGTGTAATTAAGTTTGGCTGCATGATGGAGAGCTCCTCACCACACACAGCAGCACACAGCCTTTCCCACGGTCACTGATCCCAACTTCTGTCCTACCACCACATACCTAGAAAGCTTAAATCCTCCGGAGAGAGAGAGAGAGGTATTTTAATTCTACTGTTGTTATTGGACTGCTGCAGGAAAACAAGCAATCCTGAAGATGGCATTTCTCAGAACACAGGTTTCGTCCTTTCTCCTTTGCTGTCTGCTCCCAAATCAGCAGCTTATCAATCAGTGGCAGGAGCTCAGGAAACAGCTCAGCAATGCTCTTGGAGAAACTATTCACCACAAACCTCAAAACCTTGTTAAAACAGATGCTGGAACATGATCACCTGGCTGCCAGGATGAAGAGAATTTCCAGCAGTGACAACGGCTGCAGCAGAAGGGGGAGATAAAGGCCAGCCCTCCCCTCCACAATGGAGCAGCAGCTCCCTTATTACCTGTACTTTTGCATTTCTTTTGTTTCATTAGCTCAATGAGTTCTGTTGCTGAGCACTGTAAAAGCACCACCTTTATCAGAGGTTTGTCAGTCTGACACTGTTGAGCAGGCACAGCCAAGGAGAACAATACTGATGCTCTGTATGGCCAGAAGGAGTTAAATAAAAACCTTCCCCTGTGACTTCTCCTACAGCTCGCTGATATCAACCTTTCCACGAGAAAAATTCCACTGGTCCCACTGCCATCAGGTTGGTTATAAACCAAGAGAAACTTCCCACCAAACTTCTTTTTTTCCCCCCCCAAGGGTAAGCAGAGAAACTTGATCTTACAGGGCAGCTCCAGGCCAGGGTGCACAGTTGCATTTTTGAGCATTGGAGGGGAGTGACGCCCGTCATCCATGTCCTGCTCCGTGCACTGAGCCTCCCCATGGATCACTGCCAGCCCCAGCCGCAGCCTCTCGGCGTAAGACTGAGCCCTGCAAGACAAACAGCCTGTCAGGAAGGAGCTGGGCTGGTGCAGCTTCACAGCCCAGCCCACCAAGTCTCTCCCAGAGCCAACAGCAAGCAAAAGCTGCACCTCTGTGGCTGTTCCCCAGCAAGAAACTTCATTGGAAGTGATTCTTCATTTGTCCTTAATATCCTAAAGTTCACTCTACCCTTTGGCTCCACCGTGGGGGCCTCCTGTATTCCTCCATTCTGAGGACAGTCAGGCACTGCTGAAACTCAAGCAGCAAGTCTGATCCTAACCCCAGGTGAACCCCTTTGCTCTGCAGCAGCAGACACCCCCAGAGTTTACTCCCACCCTCCCATACTTTCCCTGGTGTATTTCCCACCAGCTCAGGTATTTTCCAGTTTAATTTTAACCAGCTAGTAAAGCATCCATTTACCTTTTAGCTGCACCAGGAGATTTGGCTACAATAACTGCATTTCTGTAATCTGGAATCTGGATGTGATAAAAGGTTATTTAATTAAAGAAAGACCTACTTGCTAGTAACTGGGTTGATACATGGTTAAATAATCATGCCCACCCTCCTCCCCAGACCCACATCTTCATTCTTCATTTCTCTCTGAAAGAGAGAACGAGGCAGCTGCACTTGCTTTCAACACCAGTATTTGTGTATTCTGTAAAGGTGGGAATGTTCATGGTGTTTAACCCTCCCCATATGGGGAAGCCTTGTTCCCACCATGTGGGAATAAATCATCAACTTCTGCACATGGAGAATGAAACCTCTGTGCTCTGCCCCCAGCTCAGCATTCCCAAACTCAGCCCAAGACAAAGTCTATCAATAAATTCAGAGCAGTCAGAAATCCACCACTGCCCAAGGGTTAAGGGGAGGCAGTGGAACACAATTTTAAACGTGTTTAGAGGCAGGAGCACAAACAGCATCTCTGCAATGGCACTAACTCTACAGAGAGCAAGCTCCTCTCCTGATTGTGGTGGAGTTGAATTTCCATCCAGGTACAATCATACAGTGTAGCATCTTCCCACTTTCCCCCCTAAGAAAGAATTCCTTAACAGAAGGATTGACCTAGACTGACAAGACCACCTCTGCTTAAGGAGAGGCTCAATGCTGCTGCCATATTAAGATGAGTTAAGACAAGTTGATATATACAGAACTAGAGTAACCTCACTTCTTCCTGTATATACTGAAGCAAGAAAGGGGATGCTCTCAGGTTGTCTACTGGAAAGCTGAAGAAGCCTTGGATTTCCTTTTGATGAAGGTCCATAGTGATAATGTGTGTTAAACCTAAAGGGAAAAAGAAGAGAACAGTTTATGGAAAATATTCCCACGTGGTTGGAGTTCCTTGAATATCTCCATTTTCCAGACTGTTTTAGCTGTTACTCAGACTATTGTGTCATGGCATAAAATAATCATAAACAGATGGATGTAGAAAGTTCCAAGGACATAGAGACAAACAGGCAGGCAGTGTCACAGCACTGGGCTGACACTGTATTTCACTACAACACTTCTAGGCCACTTCCCCAGGTGTGAGTTACAAAGAAACACAAGAAAGCTGAAGAAAATCAATTCCCCTGAAGTGGCTCAAGAGCTCAGCAGCACATCTCCACATCTAATGGGAGAAGAACAGGAGGACAGATGCCCTCTGGATGCCCCTCCCTGTGACACTCACCTGCCTTGGCCAGCATGGAAGCCAGCAGCTTGCAGACTATAGAGCCCCTCTTCCTCATTTTGCTCTGTTTGCTGTAGGGGAAGTAAGGGATGACCCCGATGATGTTCCTGGCACAGGAAGTCTTCAGTGCATACGCCATTATCAGCAGCTCCATGACAGCAGTATTCACATCTCTAGGACATTTGAAAAACAATTCCATGTATTAGCAGGTGTTCTTCCAGTGCAACTCCTTTTCCATTTATACTCAGACCTCTTGTCAAAGTTCCAAGGAAATAATGCTACATCTTAGGCTAATGTATGCAAGACCCAGACTGCAGCCATACAGCTCCTTCCACCACACCACAACACATTACAGTCAACTTTTACATGTACAGAACATGACTCCAGCACTCAAGAGCTGGGGGCTGGAATTTCATTTTATATTCTAACACGAGGTACATGATGATTTCCCTCCATCATCACGCAAAAAAAGGATTTCTTTAAAATTTATCTTGGAACAAATATTACCTGATACAGTGTATTTTGAAATAAAATAGTCTTTTAAAGAAGTAGCACACATGCAGCCAACACAACTTCATCCACACTGGATTTATTAGGGTATTTTTCTTTAACAATGTAAGGCAAGTTATTTTTCCTGCCTTAAGAAATACTGCATTTTGGAGCATACAGATTCCACATGTATCACTTTGGTGAAGTCAGCATCTCCACACTCTCCAGCTTATCTAGAGATGGAAGGAACAACAGCACAGGAAATGCTAAAGGACTGTTTCTTGAAAGAAGAAAAACCCAAAACCAAAAAGCAACATAGGCAGAGGAATCATAGAATATGCTGAGTTGGAAGGGACCCACCAGGATCATCCTGTTGAACTCCTGGCCCCAACAACCCCACCATGTGCCTGAGAATGTTGTCCAAATGCTTCTTGAACTGAGACAGGCTTGGTGCTGTGACCACCACCCTGGGGACCCTGTTCCAGTGCTCAACCACCCTCTGGGTGAAAAACCTTTCCCTGATATCCAATCTACACGTCCCCTGACTCAGCTTCATGCCGTTTCCTCAAGTCCTGTCACTGGTCATGAGACTGAAATATCCCATTTTCAGTTTGCTCCACCATGATGACTGGCATGGCCCAGCAGGAGTGTATTCGTCTGCATTTTAATTCATTTTAGGAAGGGGAAGAAAACCCCAAGCCTCTTTAGTTCCTTAAAACCAACACCAAGAGACACTGTCTGCATGGTCACAGACTGACTCGAGACCATTTGGGAACTGAAGAACACCCCCCCACACACACTTCAGACAGCGGGACAGACAATCCTCCTGCAACACAGACACCCTTGCCTGGGAGTCTGCAGCCTCCAGTGACAAACCACATCCCCAGGCTGGTCAGGAGGGCAATGCTGGGGCTGACTGGGCCATCTCTCCACACAGCAGCAGAGGAATAAACAGCACAGAGCAGCCTAAAGCTCTGCAGAGCTTTTTGGACGTTGCCCAGACATTGCTCAGGACCTGTTTTCCTCCTGAGCACCAGAGACAGCTTCTCCAACTGCTCAGAGACACGACCCGTGACAAACCTCTGACCATTTCCACCTCCCCACCGCTCTCCCTTCCTTTGGAAATTAACCTCCACTTGTGCCTCTTCATTTGTGAGGCTCTGGGTCTCTGTTCTCCCGCTGGCCCCACCACAATGCCATGTACACACAGGAAAGCTTTGTTGGCTCTGCAGCAAGCAGCCAAGAATTACATAAAACACAGCCCCCTGCCACACAGGACAACGAGCAAACAAAGAACTGTTTCTTCCTTTTGGTGTTTTAGCTGTGCCAGTAGGGCCAGGAGAGAAGAAAGAGATGCTACTATCAGTGTCATACAAAAACAAAGTGGTCAAGTTTAAGCCTATTTAAAGTTCATCCAAGAAATGCATTGTTTTTCATCACTATTTTTCAACTTACCCCTTAAAAAAAAACATATATATATATATTCACATGGAAAGCAGATAAAAGAACGAGACTGGGAGAAAGGTTTTAAAAGGCACCTGCAGTCCTGGTGCTGCTGTGGGACTGTGGCAGCCCTATTGAAGTTACTCAAGGAGGAGCAATTTTCTCAGTATTCCAGCAGGATTCCATGCTGGGCTCCAGAAAGCTCCTGCAGACCAGCTGGCACAGGCACTAGGCAGGGGTGAGTGTGTCTGTCACTCCAGCAGGGCCCGGGGTGGGTGGCCTGGGGAAGTTGTTGAGGTGATGCTTCATGCTGAGCCATCACACTGCTCTGCTCCTCTGCAAGGGGCACTGACCCCAACCAAGGGCAATAACAGGGGGAAATAACATCTGTGGTGGAACCCCAGCCAAAGCATCTCCAAAACAGGGACCAGGAGAGCATCACAGCCTCCCTGCTGCCCTCCCCACCTCCTGCCTTGCAGCCATGCTCCCATTTAGTTACTGCTGGGAAGGCTGAGCCAAGACCTCACATGGGGACTGTCAGCTCATTACCAGGACATTTAGAGACAGCTCAGCCATCCCCCTCACCCTACTTACCACCCCTCTCCAGCAGCCTGGAGCCTCCCTTGCTGCTCCCCATCCCTGTCTAGGACATCCCTGGACATTCCTTCTCTGGAGGCTGAGCAAACACCTCATGTGACACTGTCAATGGACTTTGCAACAACCAGCACCAACACTCAGCACTGAAAGGCTCCTTTCACTTTCAGAGTTATCACAAAACCGCCAACTTCTTCATTTTTCTACCACCTAAACATAAGCTACTTGAATTTCCCCTCATACAAATGCCAGTCCACACACCAACAGTCTTGCATGATACCTGTCTTTGTCACCTTTTTGTTGTGCTCTAGGCTTTTAGGACAGGGAGCCTGTAGCAGATATTCAGGTCTCTCTGTTCTCTCCTGCATTTAAGATGCAGACTGTGAATTCACACTGCAGCATAACAAGCCTGTTTCCACTCTCTACTCCTTTCCTACCAAGTCCTAATATTTTGTTTTCTTTTCAAACCACTGCTGAGTGTGGAAGTCCTATTCTTAGATTAGCAAAACAGTTGCTGTTTTGACTTTCCTGAAAAGCTCCCTGAAACCCACTGGAAAACTAAAATGCCCTTGAACCTGTCCTCTCAAGCAATGCAGCAAGGCACAGCTGCAGTTTGGGAATAAAAGATGATTTGACTGCACAACAGTGGCTCCTCACCTAGAGGGCCTTGAACATTTTGGCTAAAAAGGGACCAATTTCTTAGCCCACAATGCCAAATTCAGTTAATGGAAAAACAAGGGGATCGACAAGTTAAAAGCAGGGGAGGTTTTCTCCTCCCAGCACTGTTGCTGTCCCTAATGCTCTGAGTTACCTCTCTGTGAACACTCGACCTGTTTTGTGTTTACACAGCTCTCAGTTACAAGGCATTTCTGAGAACTCCCTCACAAGGGACAACAGAATGGCACCATTCACCAGAAAGGTAATCCTACAGCAGGGCATTTTTGTCTTGTGGAGATTTAGTTGCTCCCTGGGGGAGAAAACACTTGGAGCATCTCTCTGGAAAGAGATGACCCCTAGGAAAATGTTCCTGCCTGCAAGAGGAATTCCAGGAGTAAGCTGACCCAGTAGTCCTACTGATTTCTTTAACAACAGGCCAAGCATTACAAAGAGGAAATGAACTTGAATTCTCAGAGGCCTCTATTCCTTTGGCAAGCAAGGAAAAATTCTGTTTCTAGGCTATTCTGCTACCTGCTTGAGCTCTGCTGCTTATTACTTCTTGGGATCTCCAAAATCTGAGCAGGATTTAGTAACCTGGAAAAAGCTGTCAGAGCAGGAATACTCTTGTTTTGCTAATTGTGCAACAGGCATCCTAACAACACCTTTCCTCTGAAAACAGTGCCTCCCCTACTCATAGTTGGTTGTTTTGCAGTTATCATTTAATGTGTGGGCTCCTTTCCCACCACACCAGTGCTGTATCATTAGTCTCTTCCTCAGCCAGGGAGCAGCAAGGTTCCTGGGGTTACAGCTGGTTTTCTAGCCCCCAGGTTACTTGCAGCACTTCTCTTACTCCAAGACTAGAATAGCTCAAAATAAAAACAAAAAAGGCCCACCATCATCAAGAACTGTAAAAATACCAGAGGGAAGCTGCAGGCTTCCACCTGAGCTAAGTTTCACATCACTACAGTGAAAAGGCAAGAATAATCCAGCCTGTAATTAAAGTAATAGCTGCTGTTTGATGTTGGCTCTGCTGCTTGGTAGTTGAGGAAATCAGCCATCCCAGGATGGAAATGCCAGTCAGAAATCACCAAACAACTGAGCCTGAAAGGCCACCACACACAGAGCAGGAGGGATGTTTCGCTTGCAGCCATCAGTCACACTTGTTCTTGCCTCAAGTGACACACTGGAGCTATTTGATGGGAAGAGCCTCAGCTTGCTGTGGCACAATCGATCCTTGGGGAATGTCAACAGCTTAACACTATGTGGGGTCTTAGATGTGAGACAAAGCAATGACAGCACTGGCAGGAGTTCCACTGGTTATCCTGTGAGCAAACAATCCAACCCTCTGCTGAGCCAGGTACTCACAGCACATCCTGGGTGTAAAACTGAGCCACGAGTCCCTTACCTGGGGATCGTCTGTATGATGAAGATATCCTGTCCCCGGACAGATTCTTTTATTTCAACTCTTGTTTCTGAAAAGGATTGAAAACAGAGTCAGTTTTGTTTCCAAACATCCAGGTTGACAGTGACAACACACCATGTTTTAGCAGCAACCTTGCCCCCTGGTCAGGGCAGATGAGGACTTGCTCCCTTGCCCTTTGTGCACACAGACCCACTAGACACACAGATGAGCTGAGCAGATTTGCCAAAGGCTGGTCCTGGGTAGAGCTGGCACCACATACCAGTGAGTTAGCTGAATTTACAAAGCAAAAGCAGGCTGAATAGCTGTTTCTTATGTTTAGAAGACAATTGCCTAATTCTCAATTAGAGATCCTTTTCACTCCTCCGTGGAGCGGTGAAAGCTGTCAACAGAACATTTGTTAGTGAGCAATGAACCACCCAAGGCAGAACAACCTTCAGGACCTACCAAGAAGGTAACTCAGCTCTTTTGCATTTTGCTCTTTCACAGCTGAGCATGGGATCAGCTCCATGCAGGCTGGACAGCCCAAGGCAACACCAGCAGCACACAGAATTCCCCAGTTTCACTACCAAGGTCCAGACATTTCAACACTGACATGAGCTGGAAGTCTGGGTCTCTGCTGAACACCATTCCTACAGTCCCTGACTCAACTGCAAAAGCTGAGCCCCAAGCAGCTCTGCAAAGCCAAAGCAGGTTTCCCAAGCGCCTGTCTTAGCCACTCATATCCTACACAGTCATGAACTAGAGGGTAGGGATAAGCAAAAGGAGAGAAATAGCTGCACAGCTATGGAATTCAAAGTCTAATTGCCTGGGCACTGGCAGTTACCTGAAGGGACTCAGCAGAGAGCAGACTGATGTGCTGTGCAGTGATGAAGAATGACTTCAGACCTTGTAGCAAGCAACCTGATTTAAAACCAACCCCAAAGGGCAGCGAGCTCTCACGAACATGAACACACCGGCCAACCCAACCATAACCACCCACGGTGTGGCCCATTCTGGCTGCAAGAGCAGCAGCACTATCATAAATTCTCCATCCCTTCCTCCCACCTGCATCAGCTCTCTAGTTCTAGTCTCTCTTGCCAGTAAGGTAATGGAGGTCTTGAAACAGTAAATGACTCTCAGCCAAGGTCCAAGAGGTGTGTTCCCCAGCACAGCCTTGAATTCTCACTCTTTAAAGCAAGAGCACAAGTCCTTGCTAGGGCAGCTGTAACCTGCCTGTGGCAGGGGAGGGCTGGAGGAAGGGGATAATTTAAAAGTTCACAAGGCAGACACTTAGAAAGCAGGGCATTACTTCTAACCCTGGAGCTGTTCTGCTAAGCATAGGAGTCAGTAAGATTTGGCAGCAGCCAACACCTGAGGTAGGGCTCCAAAGGAGAGTTTGCTGATGGGCAGACAAACAAGATAACAGGGGCAAACAAGGAACACATTTAATTGCTTTGTCCAAGGTCAGACACAAAGGTTTAGCACTGCCAGGAGCAGCTGTAACATCACAGCTGAATCACTGCACTTATTAGACAGGTCTGGCTGATGGAGTTACCCAGTATTTCTAAGATTACCTCAAACAGTAAAGATTTCTCTCACCTCCATTGGTTTCCTGGTACACCACAGATTTCCCCAGCTCGGCACCGAGACGCCTGGAGAGAAAAAAAAGGAAATCAAAAATGGAGAAACTCAGCAGTTTGTGATCCAAACCAGGGACTGGACCAGACATTACACACCAGTAAAAACAGTGTTGCCCAGAAGGGAGCTGAGTGAGCCAGCCAGGCTGCTCATCTTCCCCGGGAGCCTCCTTCCCTCTGACATCCCTGGGGAGGGCCCTGGCGCACACCACTCTGCAGCAGGTCACTGCTGTACTCAAAGAGCCAGTCCCTGTACTGACCACAGGCTGTTTCTCCTGCAGGAAAAGGACACCCTGCCAGCCTGTGCAAGGCCACCTTGAGCAGGTTTTGATGTGCAACTGAAGTTGAATGATTTACTCAAACGCAATTAATGGCATCTGAGTCACTCTTTTTTGACTCCCACATCTTTCTCTTTCTTACCTCTCCCCAAGCCTTCCTTCTGAAATAACTCAGCTGACTGAAGAGATTTTAACTTCAAAAATTTATTTTTTTAAATTACTCCTTCCTCTTTCTCAAATGTCAGGTCTACAACACTCATCAAAACAAAGATTAGTCACCCCCCTCTTTTTTTTAAATTTCTTTCTTGCATACTAATGATTCACTTTGAAGAGCATTTTAAAAGGTTCCAGAAGGCAGACTTCTCCCTCAGGTGATGCTTCAGTATTTAACTGTGCTGACAAGTAATTCATTAGTAAGTATTTAAAGGCATTTGTGCTTTAACCATGAGCTTCAGCTGCGAGACTCTGCACCAGTGAGACTTTTGGGACAGATGTGCTGCTCAAACTGGGCAGGATGGAGCAGGTAAATCCCTCCTCTCCTAGGATCTGCTCAGTGGCTTTGCTCACACGCTGGATTAGGCAACAGTTTATGCCTGAAAAATACCTTTGCTCACCACACTGATTACAGCCATAGTTTCCTCTCTGCACACATACTGTATTTACCTGGACACGGGCCAAAATTTGGCATATCAGGACTAACCCTAAATGAAAGTCCACATCCGTTGCTGGCTTTTCCCTGGTTTACAGACTTCTACAGTCAGGCCCTCTATATCTCTGTGCCCAGACTCAGCCTTGTACTTCAGTTGTCACCAAGATTGTTTTTTTTTCAGGATTCACTGAGTGAGGCAGCCTGACCCTGGCGTGCTTCTGTCCCACCAGCTACTGCTGGGCTCAGCCATGAGCCAGAGCTGGAGGTCCCAGCTGGAAGCCGGCCTGGAGAACGTGCCCAGGACAGCTGTGATAACAGACACTCCAATGCTACGGGATGTGTTTGCTTAGCTGGCTCTAAAGCACGTATTTGGCACGATCACACTCCCCATCGTGTGTCTGGCAGCACGTTTTGCAGTGGCTGGGGGTGGTGAGTAAACTCCCACAACTGAGAACTGTACGTGTGAGGCTGTACCCAGCCCGGCTCGGGTACCAACTGCAGCATCACCAGGGCAGGGAAGCCTCCCAAATCCCTAATTTGGCTTCTCTCAGCCTAGCTGGGTTAAAACTTGCAGCTGCAATGCAAAGGAATCCTCAGTACCTTCAGCATCTTCAAAAAAGAGCTGCTCAAGCAAGGCAATCCTGGGCACCTCGGGGACAGACTCACAGTAAAGGTGAGTTTTGCAGGTGGGAGCTCATGCTGCCAGTTGGGATCCTGCTTCCTTCCAATGATAGTCTGGCATTTACAACCACTAAGCTTAGTGCCTTGCTGCCAAGGCATCCAAGTCCAAACAAGCTCAAGAATCACACACACAACACAAGCTGGTGGAGGGGTGCAATGTTTAATGACTCACACTTGCTCCTCCACAACTGCATGGCAAGTCTTGCCTCTGGAGGCACGTGCACCCTGACTGCTCTGCAGACAGCACATTCCAACCTCACTACTGGGGGAAAAAATTCCATTAGTGAGACTGTGCAAGTCTCTCAGTCAGCCCTGAATCTCATGGCAGGAAGGAAAGGTTCAAAACCAGTCCAGCCAGACACATTGCAGCAAAACACCCCCTGGAAAGTGGCACTTTCAGTGCTACGTGGTGGCAAACAAAACCAGCAGATTTGTGGTGCTCAAGGGGAAATGGTCTCAAGTTGCACTAGGGAAGGTTTTAAATGGATATTAGGAAAAACTTCTTCCCTGAAAGGGTTGTCAAGCACTGGCTGCCCAGGGAAGTGGTGGAGTCACCATCCCTGAAGGGATTTAAGAGACATGGAGATGTGGCACTTGGGGACATGGTTTAGTGGTGGCTTTGACAGTCCTGGGTTAACAGTTGGACTCAATTTTAAAGGTTTTTTCCAACTCTATGATTCCATGATGTATCCAGCAAGAAAAAACCAGAGCCCAGTGCTCCCCTATTCAGGCCATACAGCAGCAATGCAGTTTCTGTGCTGCTGAAACAAGAAATCCTAAAGGCAAGTTTGCTGCTCCACAGCAACAGGGACACTGAACAACTCAGCTCCTCAATCCTGGGTGCAGAGAGCAGCAGAAGGGACAGCACAGAGCTGCCACCTTAAAGGAATGGGAAGCACTGGATTGGTCTGGTCAGACAATAAATCCCAACTGTTGCCTAAACAAAAGGGGTGGCAGTGGGAAGGGCAGGAGATAAAACTGCCCATGCCACAGATCAGCCCCACCTGCAGCTCCACAGTCCCATGAGCCCCAGGCACAGCAGGATCCACAGGCAGCTCCCCCAAAGCAGTTCAGGTATGTGCACCCCAGGGGCACACCTTCCACTAAATCCCTTCCTGAAGGCCTCGATTAGCTGAGATATCACTGCTGAAGGAGTCTGATAAACACTGATTTGGCCAAGGACAATTAAGAGGGGACTGTTCAGGCAGCTCCTGTTGTAAAGCACTGAATTCCAGAGCACTTTTATCAAAAGGGAGATTTGCACAGAAGTCAAGGGCAGGGCATGGCCTTACCCACCACATAGCCTGGGAGCAGCCACAGACTTCAAAGATAAACTCCCCCTTCCCACCACCTCTCCCTTTTTTCCCCTCTTCCATCCCAACTCTTTTCTCTCTAAATTCTCTCCATCCAGAAGCTCCCCACTGGTCACTGCTTTAGGGGATGGAGGAATTGAACTGACAGCAAGGACTCTGTTTGCATGTGGCTTCAGGACTAACAGCATAACCACATGAACCTGGGCCACCACACTTGCTGATCACTGTCTGAAGACAGAGGACAAAAAAGGTGCCACTGCAGGTAACCCAGAGCACACAACCCCTGCAGAGACACAGCTGCTCCTGGCAAAAATAACATTTTAGGTCCTGTAGATAAATCACATCTCCAAGCAAAACAAGCTCCCATCCTTGCACCACCTAAAGCAACTCCTCTGGGCATGACAGCATCTAAGAGAAAAACATCTCTTTATGGCTTTAAAAATCCTCCTCAGAGCAATTGGCCACTAAAAATTTATATTGATCTGGAATCTCTCTCTCTGTAAACGCTGCTCAGAAAAGATGATCTAACTTTCCGCAGTCTCCACACATGCCAAGAGGATATTAAGCTGTGGATACAAGAGTGTTTATAAAATCTCACTCAAATTCACATCTAAATGCAAACAGCTCAGAAGTGACCTGTAGTTTAATGAGGAAGTGACACACTGCAGTATTTTAGGAAACACTGTGAGGTGGTATTAGATTGTACTTTAAAATGCTCCTCTAAAGACTGCCAAAAACCACTGTACCAGACTCTGGAGACAAAGGACAGTCAATGAGACTTCACATTCAGCTGAATCAAATATCAAGAGGCAAATGCACTTGCAGTATTTTGTGCCATCAAAACCTGTTTCAGTGCCACTGAGAAAGGCCCTCAGCCCAGTCTGTGTTTCCTCCTCCCCCTGTGTGACCAGCATCCAAGACATTTGTAAGGTTTTCTCCGAAGGAAGCTTCCGGGGGAAATCTCCATACAAAGCCCTTAATTATGGTATGATTTTATTTTGGCAATATCCTCTTCGTTACAAAACACTTTCACTGGTCTCAGCTCTGCAAACACCCAGTTCTCCCCACACCTAAAGACTCCAAGAGCTGCTGCAGACTCCGGAAGGATCTGGAGCAGAGGATCTGTGCCGTGACCAACCGTGGCCAAAGCAAGTCACAGCCTGACTTTGAATTGCTTTTCAAGCTTCTGCAAATCTTTATTTAAAGATCAGTCATGGTCCAGCCAGCACAATGGCAGCTCTGCAGTCTATTTCCTAATCTCCCAGTACTTGAACAGCCAGGAAAGGGAAAGGGAATGGCAGCTTCCTGGACACAAGGCAGTCTGTTCAGATATCCTTAAAACTACCTGAGCTCTCCTTTACCACTCTCCATCCACCCAGCATGACTGGATACTTGAAGAACAGTCCCTACTGCTCATCTGCCACTTGGATCACTTGTTCCAGCCATGCCAAAAGCCATGCAGCCCAACTACTGGCAAATACCAGGCAGATTTTCCTCTCCTCTACCAGCCTGCTCCTTGTGAAGGAAATTCCCCTAAAGCTGGTGCTGGCCAGCACAGAAAGCTCCACACAAGCCAAATCTCCTCAGCTACATTATGTGCTCCCCCTAAGCTGCACAGAGAATCCCAAAGCCCAACTCCTTCATGCTCACCCTACTCCAGCACTGTTCCCCACCTGAACCCTCTCCAACAGTCCTGATTTTTAGCTGGTTATTCTTTTCCCTTTCCAAAATCCTTTGATGCACCTTCACCCCAATATGTATTAGCCTCCTGCCACATCTTTTGAGATGGAAAAGAGTTGGTGTCACCTCTCCTCCTCACACAGCTCCACACTGGAGCTGTTTCCAGAAGGCAAGAACAGGGTTTGGGGATGAGGGAGGGCAGCATCCCAAGGTCTCTGTGCTCTGACTCCCCTCTGCCACCCTCTCATATGCTGGCAAGATGACCTAAAGGGAAGGCTGACATTACTCTTCCTTCATTCTACCAGAAATCCTCCTTCAGCAGAGGGAGGTTGCTGCAAGTCCTCTGGATACTTTCTCACCCAAAAGCAGGGCTCACCTCCTGATCACAGGAAACACCACCCTGGGTTTAGCGTCACCCAGTTCCCTGCAACCAGAGATCAGAACACAGATCCCTGTATTTTCCTCCCTACTCCACGTTGTTTAGGCTCATGGCATTGCTTTATCTTTAGATCACTGGCATTTTCCATGCTGCAAAGCAAATGAATGTCTGGAATACTCACATCCACAGCTGGCAATGACAGTATCACGTTGCCCACCACGGAGCTGCAGGAGCACTGGGGAGGCATTAGCAGCTTCAATCACCAATCACCTCCAACCCAAACACATAAGCAGTGAGCAGAATGTAAAATTTGTGCCCTCTGAGCCAAGCACTGCAGTCAGAGGGAGATCTAAATGCATCTGTTGGACTCTGGAGATCAAAAAGACTTGTCAGACCTCCCTCCCCCCAGTAGCACACAGGCCCATTAGGGATCAGCACTGGTCACAGAAATTATCTTTCTGCCCTGCAGCTCATAATCAGGTGCCAAGTGTCCTAATTACAGCAGGAATTCTTTTTCCATCTGGGAAAGAATTAAAAAAAAATAATCATCCCTCTCAATTTATTAGATACAAATATATGGTTTAATTTATGTTTCAGTGGTGCCAAATCTAAGGAGCATCTTCATTATTTAAAGTTTCACAAGGTATTTGGTTCTTATAATCCAGCACCATCTCCTCTCCCTGGCAGACACTGATATCAACCAAAGCTCTGAAAACCCAAAGTGAAAGTGAGACTGACCATCAGTCACTGTCCCATAACCAGACAAGAATGCTCAATGGGAATTGCAAAGGTCAGAACTGTGCCAGAACATGACACTCAGAACCAGAAACGAAAGCAACTCGGGAAGTTCTGCAGTAAACAGAGTGAGGAGACTGACCTGATTTATGTCCCATTGCTCCTCTCCAGGCTCGAGGTTTTAAAAAAGGATAAGCCTACTCATGTACAGATTTTAAGATTATATCTACAGGCAAAGAGCAACAGAGCCCAGACGGACAGGAGTCTCAAGGGGCCCTACTCCTAATATTGCGTGTTGTTTTAAAGTTCTTTTACTGCTTATACTAAAGGTCATAAAAAAACTTTAAAAAGAACGCACAATATTAGAGGACGAACTCACCCTTATAAGATTGCTCCAACTCTACCTCAAGGTGCAACTGACCTCCCCAGCAAAGTACAGGCTGGGATGTGAGACAGGGGGCAAGGCAGCAGCAACCTGGAAAAACAAGGGATGTATTACAGACGTGTTGAAACAGCCCTTGAGCTCCTGGGGGAGGTCAGTGAAAAAGCATCGTGGAAGATGCTGAAAATACCTTTATTTTTGGGACAGTTTTTACTGTGGGCAAATCTGTGCTGTTAATGGTTCCAGATTTTGCACCCACAACGAAGATACATGTCCTTAAGTCTCAGGTAAGCAGCAGCTGGGCTCTTACCACCTGAGCATCCAACATCCCGCTGTTAGAGCCAAGGTAAAGAGCCCACGTCGCCCCTATTAGGAATTTACGTGGTGAAAGACAGCTGGGAGGCCACTCTGGATTTGGATCCTGCTTCATTCCCCCTCGGAGCATCCCTGGGAGCCCACAGAGGGTAACATCAGCCAGCCGTGTGCG
>NW_021939798.1:5321894-5328428 GCF_001715985.3 Manacus vitellinus | reverse complement strand
ATATATATATATATATAATATGTATCTCAGCCTCAGGAGCTGGGAAAGTGAGTGAAAGTGACACCACCATGAAGATCCATCCCCCTATGGTCAGGATGACTCAGAGCACCTGACAAAGCAGCAGAAATGAGGATATCTCACAGAAATTATACATTGCAGGGAAGGCAAACAGCATTAATTTCACCACCAGCACTGCCCCCGTCGCTGGGTTCCCCGTGGAGGGGAGAGGTTTTTCCTGGCAGTTTCCTAAGTTGCTGTGCAAAATCATCATCTCTTGGCCTGTGTCCTTTTAGCTGGGAGTGGGGAAGGAGGAGGAAGCCTGGTGGGCTTCATTCAGGCCACGGAGGATGGACATTCCATGACTCAGTGGCTCCCCAGGCTGCTCTGGCGCGTGGGGCTGGGTGTGTGACGGCAGCAGTGCCTCTGGCAACGACTCCCTGTCACAAACATTTCATGCTCAGCTGGGAGCTGTAGCATTGCCATCGTTCCCCTTCCGCTGAACACTTCATTGAATGTTGTCCCTCTCCAGCGTCCTCCGTGCAAAGGAGATGGAATTGCCTGTGTCCCCTCCATATGGCACCGCTGTGCTGCCCAAGCACCAGGAGGGAAAGTTTCATCTCCCTTCACCACACCTGGTGACATGTCACCTGTCCCTGTGGTGTTTCCATCCCCACATCTCCCTCCTCCCGTGTCCCCTGCAGGTCCTTCATGCCTGGGCAGAGCAGGGGCTATTCCAGCTCGACTCCCACATCCCAGCTTGTCCCCAAGACAAGGCGAGAGCTGACAGCATCAGCTGCCCGAGTTCACTCTGAGGAGGCAGCACAGCCAGGCGTGGGGCTCTGATCGGGCCTTCAGGCTGGAATAATCCTGGGATGAATCTGCAGCATCCATTTGCCAGGCACCCCAGATCATCCCCCCGTGGGCACCCCAGGCCAGGCTCCCCCCCGGCCCCACACACAGAGGTGTGTTATCAGCAGCTGCTCACAACAGTCACAGCACCCTCGCTACAGCCCCAACCTCCTCACGGGGGGCTGGCTTTGTCCCTCAAAAGGAGCCAAGGAAAAAATCTGGGGGGAGCCAGACTGTTTCTGTGAGGTAACAGGTTGGCTGCTTCCCTCCTGCACCCACCTGAGAAATGGCAGCTCCCAGGGGAGCAGGGACATTCTCCTGCAGGGACACTCAGACAGGAGGGAACAAGGGTGAGAAGGAACCCTGGCACTGCAGGGACCATGTTAAAACAGCTCCACAGAACACACAACCCCTCAAAGACCTCCTCCCACCCTTCTCTTTTAAAGCCCTTCCCTCCTGGCTGC
Source organism: Manacus vitellinus (assembly GCF_001715985.3). Lineage (NCBI taxonomy): Eukaryota > Metazoa > Chordata > Aves > Passeriformes > Pipridae > Manacus > Manacus vitellinus. The sequence continues at coordinate 5,327,115 of NW_021939798.1, read as the reverse complement.
CTGGAATCAGGTGTGTGGAGAAGGAAGGGTTGTTTAACCCCTTCCCAGCTGGATCCTTGCTTGGCAGCCTCAGCTCAGGGATGATGCTGTGGCCTCTGAGTGCCCTCAGCCTCTGCTTTGCCCTCTGGGTCCCCAAGCACCCTCCTCCTGCCCTCATTCCTGCTGCCCTGTGGGGTGCTCAGAGCCCTCCCGGCCACTGGGGTGGATCCTGCTGGCATTGTCACTTCCCTGTGCTCTGTCCCAGCTGCTGAGGCTGAGATGCAACAAGTTTGTTTGTTCTGCTGCAGGGCAGCCCCCGGCACAGCAAGACACACCTTGGAGGGGCTTGGTGTCCCAAAGTCATCCCGCCCTGTGTTCCTGAGATTCCCCCTTGGTGAATCAGCAGCTTCATCCCCGCGGGGGGAAGGCCCAGCAGAGCCTGGGGGTCCCACCAGGATGGCTGTTGGAGGTGCAGGGTTGGGATCAGCCCCTGAGGAGCCCGGGCAAGGGTGGCGGGCAGAGATCACGCTGTTATCACTGCCACAACCAGCCTTTCTCCTGGAAAAGGGAACGACTCTGATTTCTCTGCGGGCTGAAGGTCACGCTCGGTTTTACAGCCAGGCAAAGGAGAAGAAAGGAGCAATTCTGTTTACTTAGGGAGTAATTAATATCCCAGCTCCTGGCATGTACAGAGGCAGCATGTGGGAACCTCCCCCACAGCGCGGTGGAGAGCGAGGCTGTGCAGCCCTTTATTATTCCATTATGAGCTGGGCAGGATTAGGAGGGCGGGTCAGGGAACAGCGCCGGCTTTGAGCAGGTTTAGCTCCTTTCCAAAGGCTTATCCCGGCTCAGTCTCACTCTCTGGACACCACGCAGTTATTCTCTGCACAGAGGGGCTTGAGCAGTGCTGGAGGGGGAGAGTGGGCAGGAGGTCATGGAGTTTTAATAGCCCAGCAGGGAAAACCTGGGAGGTTCCTTTACCAGGAACTCGGTTTATATGTTGAATTTCAGCAACCAGGGAGGGCAGTTCCTCAGCTCTGCCAAGTCCTGCATTGCTCCCCAGGGAAAGCCAGGCCTCGGCGCTGCTCTGGGGCAGTTCCGTGGGGTGGGACAGCCATTGCAGGCAGTTTCCTGCAGAGCCGGATGAGGTTTTGCTCTTTATTCTTAACCGAGTTTCTCCCTGGAGCCCGGGTGGGGTGGCCGGAGCGTGCCTGGCAAGGAAAGAGGAGCCGTGGGAACTGAAGGAGCAAATCCCTCTCCTTCTGTCCCAGGCCAGAAGTTGGGGGCTGCGGTGGGATGCTGTGCCCCTCATAAGTAATTCCACGCTGGGAATGCTGCCCGCAGGCATCCAACCTCGCAGCAGGGATCACCCCTGGATGGGGATCAAGCCTCCCAGGCCAGCCCCAGCCAGGTGGTTCTCATCGCAGCCTCTGACTCACCTCTCAAAAATTCCTGCACTCCCATCATGGCAGGAAACCGCTACAGGGAAGTGGTGAAAGCCCTTCGAGGGCCTGAAATTCAGCTTCCCCCAGCCGAGGGGGAGATCAAACAGCCGACTTTGGCCTCAATCCCTCTGACGCCAGGGCTTGTCATCGGAGGGGGGGGTGTCTCGGCTGAGCGAGCGGGGTGTGTGGTTCCTCCAGACTCAGCAGCTTTTTGCCGGGTGTTTGGGAGTGTTTTCCCCGAGGAGGCCTGAGCTCAGAAATATTTTTGAGCAAATAATCAGCTGGGAGGAATGATCTCAGCTCGTCGGCATTGTTCAGGCTTCCCGGTGAGCCCTGTGGTCCCGGGCTGTGCCGGCAGCTGTGGAGAGCTCGGCGGAGGGTCAGGGCTGGGGAGCAGCCGCCCCGCAGGTTGCAGAGCCTGGCTGAGATTTAGGAGCTGCCAGAAAACCCCCAGCTCCTTGGAGACTGGGAATCCTCCAGGGCCAAGCCTTGGGCCCTGAGTGAAGCTGGATTGTGGGGGGATACCTGCTGCTCCTGGGTCATGGAGACAGGGAGAGGGTGCAGCCACTTGCCCAAGTTCTACAGCAAATCAGTGGCAGAGCCCAGACCTGTGTCCCAGCTCAGGTGGGATGTGATCCCAGTCACCCTCCTGCAGGAGATACCTCTGTTAGTCCTGTCCCTTCCTGCTCCGTGCTGGTCCCCTGTGTCAGCACCAACCCCAGGGCCAGAGGGGCTGAGCTGCAGGCCCTGGGCTGGCTCTGCACAGAAGCGGCTCCGTCTCCGCACCGGCCGCTCCTGCAGGCGCTGCCTGGAAAGTTCCCACTGCTGCAGTCGGTGCCTGTCCCCCTGCCAAGCCTGCAGCCCTGCCAGCCGCGATGCAGCCCCGAGCCGCGCTATTTATGGCTCCACCTTGAGACGTGTACCTTCAGCGGTGGGAACGATGCTAAAAGGGATGGATCCGGGATGAGTGCATCTCCCTCCCGTTCCCGTCCCTGGGCAGCTGCCGGCGGATGTGGCAGAGCAGGCAGGGATCTGGAGGAGCTGCGTGTCTCGAAGGGAAACGCTGCAGCTCATCTTGCAGCAGAGCCATGTCCTCTGCACAACTCCTCTGGGGCTGCGATGAAGGCAGTGGGATCCCAAAATCCAGGCCTGCCCTGACACCGACTGTTCCAGGTCCGTGCTGCAGCTCCCGGGATCCATCAGCGGGGGCACAAAGGGTTACAGCAGGGCTGGAAAGCCCCCAGCCTCTGTGCTTTCTTCCCCCAGCATAAGCTCCCTGTGGGGTCTAGCTCCTCTAGCAGCTGGGGGCAGAAGCAGAGGAGCCTGGGGAGGGTTAATTGCCATATTTAACCCTTGGCTTCTTGCACAACTCAAGACAAACCTTGTCCGCTGCTTCTGCCTCAGTATCCCCAGACTCAGAGCATCCACCACCTTCTCCAGCAAGCCAGAGGCACAGTGCTTCAAACACACAAGCCTTCTCTCCCAGATGATGTCTGTGGGGCCTGGGATACCCCACAGGCCCTCCCAGTGATCTCAGTGGTCACGGCTGGGCTGGGCACGCTGCTCCGTGGGCGATGAGGAAGGAGGTGGGGGGATTCTCCACCAGCTGTCTCCGCTGGCTCCGGCTCCGTGCTGCATCCCCACACTCCATGCTGCATCCCCACGCTCCGTGCTGCATCCCCACGGCGTATCCCGGCGCTCCTGCCCACGCACACGGCCTGTGCCGCCGCCCGGGCGGGAATGGAGCCGATCAGGACAAACCTGACTGACAGACACCTGCCCATGGCACAGGAGCCCTGGCTGCTGAGCACCCCTCGGGCTGACGTTGGGGTCGAGGGAGCTCATTAAGGCTCCCATAATTATGACAGCCCTCAACTGGTTGCCAGCACTAAGTGGGGAAGGAGCCGATCCCACTTCCACATTAGACAGCACATCTGAAGGCAAACAAGTGGTGTCCATGTGGGACAGGGTCGGATCAGCCTGTGGCTGCAGGGAGCAAAGGGACCTGCCTGGGGCTGATGGTGGCCACAGGGCTGGCCATGGCATGGAGTGGGTGCCCAAAAGTGGCACAGCATCGAGATGGGCTTGTCCCCACAGACCAGCACTAAGATGAATAAGCTGTGCCTGGGTGTCCCCTGCCATCACAGAGGCTGAGTTTATGCTGCTCCCATGCCCCACTGAGAAAAACCTGGCTGCAGTTCCCTCATTTCCCTGCCCTTGGCATCCCTGCCATGGGCAGCCCTTCCCTAACCCTTCCTGCCCCCTTTGCCATCCTCGACACCTCATGATGAAGCCACTCTCAGCCCCTTTGCCCATAGCATGCCCGTGGCCAGCAGAGCCTGGATGGGCATTCCACTCCTATTCCAAGCGCAGGCAGGCAGGGCAAAGGGGGATTCCTGCCACACGGGGCCATGGACGGATGTAGTGCAGTGAGGACAGAGCCCAAAGCAGCCTCATCGCCCTGTGGCACCTGCCAGGAGCAGTGTGACAGCTGCTCCCACATCCTCCCAGAGTGACTCGTGCCTTCCTGAGCGGAAATTGGGAGCGGGTTAGTCACCAAGAAGGGTGAGGGGCAGGTCAGGACGCTGCACTCTCCGGCATCCAGCTATTTCCTCCCATGACACCTTGCTGAGGAACCTCAGGGCTGTTTACAAACGCTGGACTGTGTCATGGCAGAGGCCAGGAAAGTGGCCGTGCCTGAATCTCACCCAGAATCAGCTGCGAGTGCTGCGGTTCCAGAGCCAAAAGCATCAGGGCTGGGAGCAGGTTTTGCCCCATCTGCCCCTCTGAGCATCCCTTTGTACCCACAGAACCCAGAGAAGTCTTTCTGGAAAGCACAATGCTCCAAAGCATGGCACCTGGACTCTCCTCTTAGGTCACTGTGGGAAAACAAGACTCAACAGCATTATCTGCCCAGCTGATCATCCCATGCCCTCCCTGCAATGTTTTGGCCAGTTCCAGTGGGTATAAGCAAGGACAGAGGGCTGAGGGCTTTCTGCTAATTAAACTGCCCTAAGTGTGAAGAGCGATGCCCCCCTGAGGTGCAAGCTCAAGGTTAAGGCAGAGCTGCATCCACGGGGAATTGGTTGGCAAAAAAATAATCCGTGTTGGGCTGGGCCAGACCCCCTGGAGCCTGACAGTCCCTTGGGAGGGTGAGGTCAGTTCTGTCGCCAGCAAAAGCTGCTGTAAGTGATTTTTGCCAGCTGCCGCCGGGCATGGAGCAGCTCACAGCCATGCTGGCACCCTCCAGGCAGGTCCCCTAGGCTCTGTCTCTAGCGCTCTGTGCCCCCAAGTGGGGTTCAAAGCACAGCCCACCTCCCTCCACGGGGCTCCGTGGCCATGGCACCCTCCAACCCTCACGGATACCTGATGGCGAGCCACCAGTCACAGGCAGGACATTGTTCCACTCCATCCTTCCTCCTGGAGGTGTCCCCCGCCGGCTGCCCGCTCTCCTCAGCCCTTGCCGTGCCTCGATTTCTCCAGGCCCCCACTCTGCTCCTCTCTCCCTGTGCCAGCTGGAGAGATGCAGAAATGGTGTCGAACGCCGCTCGGCCCAGCGTGGGGGCTCGAGGGACCTCTGCCAGCGCCCATCTGTGCCTGGCTAGGAGCGATGTGCGGGAACCGGGGCTGCGGTGGCTGCCCGGTGCCGCTTTGCCGATGCTCTCCCGGCGTGACCGTGGGCCGGTTCCCTGCCCGCCCCAGCACCCGCGGGAGCACCCACGCCAGACACCCGCCCCGGCAGCGCAGAACCACCCGCGGCAAACCCGCGGCGTCGCTTTGCCCCCGCCCGTCTGCAG
>NW_021939798.1:5317797-5319859 GCF_001715985.3 Manacus vitellinus | reverse complement strand
TCCTGCCACCCTGTCCCCACCGGGAGGGGACCTGGGAGCCACTAGTGATCCTGTCCTGGTGTCATCTCAGCTCCGGCATCCTCTGGGATAAAAGCCCTGCGGAATGCTACAGCAAGGATGAAGCTTCCCCCTTCTTATTTCACCCCAAAGGATAAACAAAAAGTCTCTCTGCGGTTGATAACCCCAAAGCTGGGGCTGCCCGTGCAGGGCAGGGATGTGTCCCAAACTGCAGCCATCTGGGAGGGAAGAAAACTGCCACCAGGCTTGTGTCCTGACAGGGAAATCCAGCCCCAGGGAGCTCAGTCCCAGCCTTATACCAGCCTGGCACACTTGTTCCTTATGCCTAGAGAGTTTCTAGAAGGATGCAGGGACGCAGTGGAGTGGCTGGGGCTGCAGACGGCGGGGCTGTGGCAGTGTGGTCCCATGTGACATGAGGGGATGTGGGCAGAGGGACTGGAGCAGAGTTTGTGGACTGCCAGCAGCCAGAGCCCCTTCCTCCTGCTGACTCAGTGTCTGCTCTGCTCAGCGTTTGAGGCTGAAAGCGACCGCAGTGTGCCGGGAAGTGGCTCAGCCTTGCTGGGATGCCAGGGACTGGCCGGAGTTGCGCAATGGGAAGGGATGCTCTGAAATCTGTGTTCCCTCCGAGCATCGCGGCTGCTGGGCTCCAGCTCTGACCCAGCACCTTCCAGTCCCGCCCTGGGGCTGAGCCTGGTGCTGCTGGTATCACTGGTCCCTCACTGGGGTCTCATCCTGTCACTGTTCACACCCTGATACCGGCAGTTTGCCCCTTTTGATGGAGTCATGGCATCCTTCTGTGCCCTCCAGGCAAGGATTGGGTCCCTGTGGTCCCAGCCATACCCCACTGCCCAGAGGTGGCCACGGGGCAACAGCCACAGGTCCAGGCAGGATTTTCAGGCAAGACCTGACCGCAGCTCCATGTGCGTGTCAGAAACGATGTGCCTGGTTAACAGTGGGAGGGTTAAAAACTACTTTTATGTTCTTGAAGCGCCTCCTACTCTTATTCTGCATCTTCCAAGGTTGAAGGGGGAGAAAGAAAGAGAAAAGCCCCCCATCACCTTCCTCTAGCAGCTGGGGTTTGAGCCCAAACCCCTGCCTAGGGGCTCGTTCGTGTTTGCCATAGGGGATTTAGTGGCCGTGAGGGCCAGGGAAACTCCAGAGGGGAGGGAGCAGGGCAAGCCCAGCCCCGGGGTTACTGCCTGTTATCCCTGACCCGAGCTGGAGTGGCCTCTGCTCCGGGTGCTTCACTGCTGTCCCCGGGGGAAGCCATTCCCCTCTTGTCTGGCCCCCACTGATAAGGGGCCGGGAGTGGCAGCGGGGAGAGCCAGCCTGGAGCCAGCACCCAGAGCCAGGCTCAGCCCCACTGATGGGGATTTCACACGCAGATCTTGCCTGTGGACTTGGTGGCAGGTCCCAAACAGGTGGCAAGGGGACAAAGAGCTGTGCTGGAGGGTGACAGCCTCAGCCCCCATCCACGGGGTCAGGAAGTAATCCTGATGGCACTGAAATCAGCAGAGCTCTGTGTGCTCCCAGAGCTGGGATGGGCAAGGAGGTGGGATGCTCCAGTCATATGGAGCTCATGGTCATGACTGATGTGATACTGGGTGTCACCCAGGGGAGGTGACACATGGTGACCTCCATCACCCAGGCTCACCTCTCCCCACCACCATCCCCAGAGTGGGCGGCAGGAGGGGGTTTTAGCTCTAAAACCCCAGCTGATGTGTTCAGACAGCTCAGATCATCCCAGATGAGGCAGGGGCAGGCAGACACCCCCAGCCCCCTCGAGTGCCTAGAGGGGGTTCCAAGCCCAGGACAGTGCTGGCAAATGCCTCTGCTGTCCTGACTCAGCAGCTCTTCCTGCTGAGTCAGCAGACACGGCCCTCATGCTGTCCCACAGAGCCCGTGTGCTGGGGTGGGCACCCACCACCCCCCTGGGGCCACGGCTTAGGGGGCCCAGAGCTGGTGGGGACACCCCCAAACTCCCCAAAACCGGCTTCACCCTGCAGAGCCAGGGATTTCCAGAGGCACTGAGGGAGCCTGAGTC
>NW_021939798.1:5251926-5317532 GCF_001715985.3 Manacus vitellinus | reverse complement strand
TACAGCCCGACTGAGGCCCTCGCAGGCGAAACCTGAGCCCCGTGGGGAGCAGGGGAGGCAGAAGTGTCCGTCTACCGGCTCAGCTGGCTGTCCTGGCCCCTCTCCATCTGGGGGGATGTGGGGAATTGGAGCCCTTGTCCTCCTGCTGTGGAATGGCTGGGGTGCTGCGGGGCCCCATCCTGGGTGTAAAACATCCCTGCTGATTGTGGGGGAGCTCAAGGTGAGCCCCTGCAGGCCCCCAGGTCCCACCTCTGCTGCTTCCTCAGCATTCCCAGCAGGGACCCTCCATCCCTGCTCACCCCCCATTGCTTCTGGGTAGGGATGCCGCCCAGGGAGCTTGTAGGGATCAGGGAGGGGCAGCTCCCCTTCCTGCAGGGTTTTGGCAAACGCTGCTCTGGATGGCAAAGCCCTCCCTGGGCAGTGCTGTGACCCAGCAGCCTGAGCCCCCTCTCCCCCTGCAGGTGACAGCTATGGGGTGCTGCCCCGGCCCTGCCGTGCTCTGGTGCTGCTGAACCCGCAGAGCGGCTCCGGCCGCGCCCTCGACGACTTCCAGGCCGTGGTGCAGCCCATGCTGGCCGAGGCTGAGATTGCCACCACCATCTTCATCACCGGTGAGTCTGCCAGCAGCTCCCTCCTCCTCCTTCTCCTCCTCCTCCTCCTCCTCCTCCTCCTCCTCCCTCTCCTCCCTTCCCTGGGATCTTACCTGGGCTCCTCCGATGGCCTCGTTCCTCCTGCATCACCGCAGCTCTGGGTCCTGTGGGTTGGTTGTGCTCAAGAGGGGTGAGAGCCTCGCCTCCTGAACCCCTGGCTGGGGTCACCATCTGGGGGGTGGCAGCAGGCAGACAGAGGGTGATCTCAAATCTCTCCACCTTCCCCCTGCAGAGAGACCCCACCACGCGCACGAGAAGGTGCGGGATGAGGACCTGTCGCAGTGGGACACGCTGGTGGTCATGTCTGGGGACGGGCTGCTGTACGAGGTGAGGGGCACCTTGGGGCGTCTGGGCTGGGCAGAGAGCCAGGAGAAGGGGGTGCCCGGGGCAGGAGCCAACCTCTGGTACGAGAAAGGCAGGCAGGGAATGGCAAAGGAGAGATGGCACCAGGCTTGGAGCAAAGCAGCCATGGCCTTCGTCCTGGCCTGGCCTGGGACACCGTGAGCTCTTTCCCCCTCAGCTGGATTCCTTGGGTGCCACGAACTCCTTCATCCCTGCAGGTGGTGAACGGGCTCATGGAGCGTCCGGACTGGAAGGACACCATGAAGAAGCCGCTGTGCATCCTGCCAGGAGGCTCTGGGAATGCCCTGGCTGCCTCCATCAACTACTATGCAGGGTGAGTCCTGGCCCCGTGGGGCACCTGCTGTCTGCACTGCACTGGCCAGCATACAGGGCTGTGCTGGCACCAGGTGGGGGAAGAGAAAGGCCATGCAGGGCTCTGGCCCAGGGGGAGGGTGCTGGGATGTCCAGGGGTGCCTGTCGGGGTCCTCACCTACCCACAGGCTGGTGTAGAACAGCCATGAGCATGGGATTGCATCCTTGTGTACCCACCTCCCCACACTCCCTTTCTCCTCTCTGGGCTCAGAGTCTGGTAAAGCTTTACCCTAAAGGATCCACCCCAGGCACAGCCAATCTTACTGTGGAGTGGGGGGATCAGGATTGCCATGACTCAGTACCCTCTTTCAGGAACTGGTTTATCCTTTCCACCCCCAGCTAAACCTCTCCCAGCAGCTGTCCCTGAGGGACACTGTCACCCAGCTGGGATATGTCCCAACCATGACAATAAGGGTTTGCAGGTGGATGTTGGGACAGCAGGAAGGGGCCCTGAGCTCCAAACTCACCCTCTCCATCCCCTCGCAGCTACGATCACGTCGCCAAGAAGAAGCTGCTGACGAATTGCACCTTCATCCTGTGCAAGGGGCTGCACACACAGATGGACCTGGTCTCACTGAGCACGGCCTCGGGCAAGCGCTTCTTCTCCTTCCTCGGCTTCGGCTGGGGCTTCATCTCGGACGTGGACATCGACAGCGAGAAGTACCGCTGGCTGGGCAGCGCCCGCTTCACCCTGGGCACCCTGCAGTGCCTGGCCAAGCTGCGGGTGTACCAGGGCCGCCTGTCCTACCTGCCCGCCGGCCCCGAGCAGGGCCCCTCCCCGGCCCCCAGGGACCCTTCCACGCCTGTCCCCAACGGCCAGGCCGGCCACGTCCTGCCGCCGGCGGGGACGGACGCGCCCGGTTCCCTGCCCACCGACTCGCTGCTGGCGCCGCTGGGGCAGGCGGTGCCGGCGCACTGGACCGTGGTCCCCGAGGAGGAGTTCGTCCTGGTCTACGCCATCTACCAGTCCCACCTGGGCACCAACCTGCTGATGGCACCGGCGGCCCGGCTGCACGACGGCTGCATCCACCTCTTCTACATGAAGGCCGGCATCAGCCGCGTGGCGCTGCTGAAGCTCTTCCTGGCCATGTCCAGGGGGACCCACCTGGACTTGAACTGTCCCCACCTGTGCTACGTCCCCGTCCGGGCGTTCCGCCTGGAGCCGCGGGTGGCCGCGGGCATCATGACGGTGGACGGCGAGGCCCTGGCGTGTGAGCCCGTGCAGGGCCAGATCCACGGCCGCCTCTGCCGCGTCGTCAGCGGCTCCTGAGCTCCGGGTTCGCCCTCCCTGCAGCGCTGAGCTGCCGGCACGGCCCAGCACGAGGGTGGCAGAGCCTTCCTCCCACTCAGGAACATCCCCCTCCTCCTCCTCCTCCTCCTCCCGTAGCAATAGGTCTTGGGGGCTGCGGGGCTCGTCCCCTCGCTTGCCCCCACGCTTAGCTTTACCCCCTCGGGGACAGCCATCAGCGCTGTCCCAAAAATGAGCCACGAGCCCCATCAGGTACTCGGTGCCGGCGAGACGCCAGCGTGTTTCATCCTGGTACGAGGTCCCGGTCCAGGCGGCTGCGCCGGCACAGCCCCGTCCCCTCCCCGGCTCGGACGCACACGGTGGCATTGCTCGTGTCCCCGCCCGCCGCGGAGCCAGTGCCACCCCCCCAGGGATGGTCAGGACCAATAGATCTAATACAGGAAACCGACTTTTTTTTTAAAGAATGTTTCTACCCAAAGCTTCCTGTTAGAAGCAGAGTTTATTCTTGTGATAAATGCAATAAATGTCTAGCGTTTGCAAAAAAAAAACCACAAAAAACCAAACCTCCCCCGGGTTTTAAATCCGAGCTCATGGCTGGTGTCAGGGGCAGGGCTGCGGTGCCGTCACCCTGGGCTGGGCTCACACGCAGATGTCAGGATGGGTTTAGCTCAGCGCCGTGGCCCTTCTCTCCCTGGCACCCTGGGGCCAAGACCAGCACGGAGCGATGGAACCAGGGGATGCTCCCAAGGGAGATGCCGAGGAGGCAGGACGTGGGGCATTGCTGCCACCCGCCCCGATTTTTGGGGTGTGTCGATGCCTCCCGGCTCAGCCTCACGCTGTGTCTGATCGAATCCAGGGAGCTCAGCCCTGCAGTGACACTTGGGGACATCTTGGGGAAGGTTCAGTGCCTCGGAGGGAGAGCAGGGAAAGTCTCATGGAAGAGGTTCAGGGAGGGGGTTGTTGGAGCCGAGGGGTTTGGCTTTCTGCCGGGAGTAGGGGCCCTGTGGGGCGCTCTCAAATCCCCTTTCCCGGGCAGTTCGGGGCCAGCTGGAGCCCTGCGACAGGTCCCTGCCCGGGGGCTCGCCTGGGGGGGATTACTCAGCCTGTTTGGTATAAAATTGCAGTAATTAAACCTCATTTACAGCGCTCAAGTACAAAGTAGGAGAGTAAACAGTGGTGGCTGTTTGCATTTATTCATCTGCAAACTATGCAATTAGGATGGCAGATCCGGGAAAGAAGAGCACGATTGTCCTCCCCCCCGGCCCCACTCGCTCATGGAGAGCCGAGTTCCTGTCCCTGAGCCAGCAGGGCAGGCGGCAGCTGGGAACCACCTCCCAGAATAAAGTTATTTCCCCCGTGGCTTTGGGCCAGGTGTAAAAACAGGCTGAGCAGTAACTCTCTAACCCTCTTGAGCTGCTGGAGGGAGAGCCCAGGGCAGGGGACACGCTCTGAGCTCTTGGCTGTGTCTGCCAAGTGACACAGCTCAGCAGAGCGGAGCCGTTCAGGCTCACAGCACCTGAAAGGCTCCCTGGAGTCTCCACCGGGAATGGCTGTGTGCCTCACAACAGCAGGTCGCCTTCGATCACCCTTGCCCTCCCCTTTCCCAGGTTTTGCTGCGCATCCTTTCCATCACCCATCTGCTTCCAAAACCTGTTAGACAGCAGCAACGGGCTGATCCTCCCATACAGCCCCTCGCTCCCGGCACCCGAGGGAGGTGGCAGAGCTGCCGCCCACCCCTCGAGAGGTCTGAACAACTCCTGCAAAGCCGTGAGTCTCAGCACACCGAGACACCGCTCCTGCAGCCAGAGGGGGTGAGGGAGGGCACCCACGGAGGGCAAACACGGCATCCCCCCCATCCAGCCCAGAGCCTGGCACAAGGGGTGGGCCGGAGAAGTGCCAGAAACGCGGCAGGGGGTGGGAAGGGAAAGAAAGAGACAGCAGTCAGAACTACTCACAGAGGCAAAATTTAATGGCAAGTCATCTTCCCTCCTTTATTACACCTTGGTTAGCCAAACAAAAAAAATCTGCAGGTAAAAAAAGTTTTAATGGTCACACAGCACTTTATACATATATCGTAAGCAACCAAGCATCCACATCTGCACGTGAACGACACACCTCTAAGCATGGCCTCAATAGTCAGGTCTGGGTTTTTTTTAATTCATTAAATACTGTACAGAATCAAGGCTACAAACTGATTTTGTAATGCTTCTTCCCCAACCCCAGCACTTAAAACAGTTACAGGCTGCTCTCATTTGTACATCACACAGTCGTGTAGCCAGTTTTAAGGCTAACAATATGCATCATGCTTTGGCTTTTTTTGTGTGTTTTTAAATTTTTTTTTTTTAAGGTTTTAGCCTTTTAAATTTTGTTACCCTTAAATATTACATACATACACAAAAAAATTACATAGCTGCAGTGTGCTCACCACCAACCTCATCACCCAGGAGCTTCACATTATCAAAAGCTTTAGAAAATTTGTAAACCTCTGTGCACGCTTGGGTTTGGGACAGCTGCAGAGAGCGAGCGATGCTGGGGGGAGCAGCATCCCAGTCCAGAAGGCCTCACACACCTCCTCGAAGGGAGCCCCAGCAGCCTGTGCAAAAGCTCTTGACAAGGATCAGAGACTTTTCGGGCGAGGGGGAGGACACGCTGCCTGCCCAGCCCCTGCCCTGTGAGATGAGAGGTGCAGAGAGTAAAGGGGGGGCACAGTGGAACCCTACAGCTCCTTCACCCCCAGAGGGTTTCTCCCTCCCTCCCTGTCCGATGGGGGCTCAGGGCAGCCACAGCCCGGCACTGGGGACAGAGGAGGTAGTGTCTGTGGATCACCAACCGTGGTTTTGCCTGGAAGAGGTTTAATCATTTGTGGAACCAGCCTCTCTGCCTGCCCTTCCCCTGCCCTGCAGCAGCAGCCTCACCCCTCGGCCCCGACACTCTGGAGACGCTCCCGTGCTCCGCTCAAAGGGATCCATTCATCGCAGAACGTGGCCGTGGCTGCAGCTCACACTGCCCTGCCCAGGGCTCTCAGCACTTCTGCACCCCAAAGCTGGGTCTGCCAGACCTCCCACCTGCCAGGCAGGGAGAGCTCCCAGTGCCAGAGCAGGGCCAGAGCCACTGCACAGGCAACCCACCCACAGACGGGACCTGGAGAGAGCTCAGCCCAGGTCTGCACTCACAGCCAAGCCCTGTGTCCTCCAGAGCACCGGGAGCAGCCTGTGCCTTCCAAAATCCCAGCAGTGTGGATGGGGACACTGGAAGGGCTTTGTGCAGCCACCCCTGGAGCATCGGGGGGCAGCTGGAAAGAGCAGGGAGCTGGAGGGGGGGATTGGGGCTGGTGGGTGCAGCCCTTGGTGTTTGAGGGAGCAGAAAGCACCATGCCAGCATGTGGCATTCTCCTGCTGTTCCTTGTTTCTAACTGAGGCCAGACCCTGGCCTGGGGTGAGGGGAGGAGGCCACAGCCATACTGAGCAAGAGCAAAGGAGAGCTTTGGCTCCATCCTTACTTCTGGCAGAGCCATCTGCTCAGCTCGACTGGTCCCCAGGAAGCCTGGCACCACTGTCTCCCTGTGCAGCTGGAAGGACCAATGGACTCTCCCTGACAGACTGTGCTCCACATGGATGCTAAATGGGTGCCTCTCCCATGCCTGAACACTGGGCAAAGGCAGTAGTGTTGGAGTGTGACCTCTCAGCTCTAGAAGCAAAGGTAAGTGTCTGCAGACAGGACCAGAGGCCTGGGGAAGGTGTCTTGACCACGGGACTCTGGCAAGTCACTGCTTCAAAAAGTGCTCATGGTCACCAGCTCAGGCTGCTGAGGCACTGCCTGCCCTCACCAGCTGTTTCCCAGAGCTTCCAGCAGTGCTGTGGTTGGGATTAGGGACAGGAGGTGCTGTGCCCACAACACTGCTGAGCAGAGCTGACCCACCCCAGGAAACAGCTGGCGAGGGAAGGAGCTGATAACAGCCCACACCAGTGTCTGATGTAACAGCACAGGAACCGCCACAAACTGCTGCTGCTGCAACAGGGCCTCACCACGACACGGCAGCTCCTTCCCTTGGCTCAAACCGCTCCGGAACACCCCTGCACAGCTGGATGAGGGAGCAGCAGCCATGCCAGGTCCATCCAGACTCCTGCCAGACCTACAAAAGGATCATTTGCTGCTGCCTGCCCGGATGAGGCTGGGATCCAGGGTGGGTGTAGTGCTGTGTGACAGCCGGGATGGCTGGGAACAAAAGATGTGGATACCTAAGCAAGAAACGAGGGCAGAACCCTGAATCCCATGTATTTCTAGAAGACAGGCATGCATGGTGGGGAAAAGGGAAGTTTGCCTTACTCTGGAGAAAAAGAAGTGGGGATGGCTAGACTTGCTTCCAGGAGAACGACTGGAAGTTGCAGAACTGGATGGAAACCCCGCAGCACTACCAGGGCAGCATGAGAGCCAGTGCAGAGCTCTGGCCCTGCCTACCAATCCCAACTGGAAGAACCTTGTAGCTATCAGTGAACAACTAAGACTAGAGCAACTCTGTATGGTGTAGACAACGCCAATGCAACACAATCCAATGTCTAAGTACAGATAAGCTGGGGTAGACTTCATAGAACCCATGGGAACGCCGAGAAAAATGAAAGACTGGGAGGGCATTGCCCTTCATTTCCAGAAACTACAGCAATCCCTTCTTCTGGCTGGAACCCCACCAGAAAAAACTGCTGGGTGTAGCACTGGGTGGGAAGAGTCCTTGTGTGGAAAGGTGCCCCAAGATGAAAGTGCAGAGGGAACGTGGCTGCAAGACTGCTTCTGTGCAGGTCTCAAATCTTACCATTGCAGGGTCAAACTTGCAAGAAGAGCACGTACATGGGACAGGGGGAAGGAAAAGGGGCTGGGGGCAAAGAGTTATTCATGCTTAGACAAACCTTTCCTCAGAGGAGCAATCAGGCCTACCACCTTCTTTGGAACAAACCAAGCTGAGGAAGAAAAGCTGGAAGGAGAAGCCAGTTGATTGGTAACAGCATTTGCCAATTTACTTTCTGCTGCTTTCCCTTCTCCCCTGCACCTGCCTGTCCCTATCCTGATGGTTTATTTGTCCTCTGTCCACTCTGGGATGTTGGCCCCTGCTAAGGCAGCCCGGTACTGCTGCAAGACACCGCGGATGCTTTTAATGAACCCCTTGGACAAAGGGAAGAGGGGGAACCCAATATCAGGGTAACCGCTCTTCTCCGGCAGGAAACTCCTGTAGCTCTTTCTCCGTTTCTTTGGTTTCACGCTGGGCTGCGCGGCAGAGTCCGGGGCAGCCTTCCCCTCGTCCGTTCGGTCTCTGGCCAGGTCCCCCCTGGCTTGGCCTGTGCTCTCCGAGTCTGAGTACTGTTGGAGGTCACCGGCGTTGGGCGTCGGGGTCGTGAACTCCAACTCGTCCAGCTCCTCCTTCCCATCGAGCGCCGAGTCGGACAGTTCGGCGGCCGCCCCCTGCTCCGAGCTGCTGCCGTACCCCGCCAGCGACCCCGCAGCGTCTCCGGGGCTCTCGGCCAGGGCGGCACCGGCGGGGAGGGGGGAGGCAGAATACGCCCCGTTGGCCTGTTCGTGGCTGCGCTCCACCAGCTCGTTCGTCTCCAGCCAGGACTCGATGCGGGACACCAGGCGCCAGCCGTGGCAGCGGAAGTGCTCCCGGATCTCGTGCTCAAAGACCTCCACGGGCCGGCGCAGCAGCTGCATCATGGACTGCACCACCCGGATCAGCGTCATCTCGTTGTAGCAGCGGCTGTTCTCGTAGCCCTCCTGCAGCCCCCGGTCGCTGTCAAAGCCCGCCTCGTTGTAGTAGGGCTCGTTCACCAGGATGAGACCTGCCGGGACAAAGGGACACCGAGGTGTTAAGGGAGGAACACCACTGGGAATCGCCATCCCAGGCAGGCGCTGCTGGGCCACGACTGCTGCCAAGGCAGCAGAGAGCGAGGGTCAAGCAGGCAGCAGAGGCCAGGCTGAACAACTAGAACCTGCAGGATGCAAAGGACTGGTGTCGCAAGAGGAGCATCATGTGATGTGGTGGGGACCTCGGACACCACAGGGAGTGGCATCCAAGATCCTTGGCTGGCAAGAACAGTCCTCCACCAGCATGATGCAGAGGGCACACAACAGCAGAGGTCAAAAGGGCAGCAGGGGAGAGGTTTCACAGCTCCTTTTCCTTCCCTCCCACTCCCCTCCTTTAAAAAAAAAAAACCACAAACACACCCAAAGCTTTTTTTTCCTCCTCCTCTTAATCAGAACCAAGGCCAATCTTCAGTAACAGGCTTTGAGCTGGCCAGGTCCTGCCCTGTCCAGCACAGTCCCTTCAGACAGTGGAGTTCTGAGACAGAGAATACTGTGACAAGTCACCCATACCAAGATTTCTCTTGCTTGTTTCTGGTCTAATGAAATTACACGTATGTAGCAACAGCACCGGTGCTGCCAGGCTGCTGGCAGCCTGCCACAAACTGCATTAGAGCTGGAGGAGGTGAGATCATAAGTCTCCCAAAGCCCAGGCAGCAGGAGAGCAGGTCTTTCTCTAGCACCAAGTTGCTCCAGTAAAACATTTAGTATTTAATTTTCTAAATTTGGATCCTTGGCTTTGTAAATGAGAAAAGGCTTTTCTTGTGGTGTGCTTCCCCCACAGGAGGATACAGGTGGACTGTGGGGGTTCAGGGAGCAGGAGTTGCCTGCTGACTCGAGGCAGAAACCCTTGCTCTGTGTCAAAGGTTTCACATCACAGGGCTCCCTTGAACAGAAAGTTGTCCGTGAGGAAGCTCTGTGATTTAGTCTGTCTGCTCTCAAAATGGATAGGGCAGAGCAAAGGCCCATGGCAGGAAGCCCTGGGGCTCGTCTAGGCACACCCCTGATTATTCTCTGCTTTGGAAGGAGCATAAACACCAGCATCATGTGCAAAACATGCCCCATGTAGGATGGGCGGGTGACTCAGTGGGGATAAAAAAAAAAGTCCTGCAAACGAGGCCCAGTTTAGCAACTTCAACTAACTTTGGTAACTGGCTGAGGACACAGTGGTTCACCTTTGTCAGCTCAGAGCAACAAGCAGACCAGCTCTGTGCTTGGCTGCTGCAGTGAGAAGAAGGGAAGGCATTGTGTCAGAGCCCTGGGATGCAGCCAAAACTCTGGGCATGAGAAAAGCTGGCACCTGCTTCCACCGCTCAAGTGGAGAGATAAGGACACTGCTTTGTCCACCAAGGTGAGAGCAGAAGGCAGCACTAATCTGACTGGGGTGGCAGATCCCAACTGTGTGCCCCCCACAGCCAACATCCCCTCCTCCCACCACCTCTTCCTGTCCCACAGGCTCAGCAGGAGCATTTACCTTGGATGGAGATGAGTACTTGAAGGAGACTGGATTTACTGGTCCACCTTTCTGTCCCCTGAAATGCACACACAAATGTGTTAAAGGGCTGAAGCACCACCAGTTTGCCCTGTGACAATGGTCAGATGAAGTGAGGCCCCAGTTCCTCTGCATTCCTGTTGCTGACAGCCTGTGGCTCACAGCAGGAACAAGGAACTGACTCCACAAGCACGTGATGTACTGGTGTCCCATCTCAACAACCCATCTCTCCGTTATTTTTTTTACCAGCACCACACCCCATCAGGCCAGATCTGCCTGGAACAGTGTAACCCTACACACCAGGCATCAGCTCCAACCCCTCCCCAGCTGCCTTGTCCATCTACCTGCTCATAACACATAATGTCCCTGGCTCCCTGTTTATTCCAAGTTTTCAGCTGGACTTTGTACCATGCTGCAGGATTTGTCTACAATGTGGGAGACAGGGACCTAAGCAACAGGATACACCCCATGCTGGTGTTGGCACCTCTGCTATGGCACAGCCTGGCTTCTGACCACAGGCTTCTCATTGAGGAAGAACAGACAAGCCAAATACAGATCCAGAAAAAGCCAAACTATACCAGTTACCTGCTCCAGGCACCTAAAACAGAGCCCAAAACCACCCCCAGCTCAAGCATCACCCGAGACCAGAAGTCACCCAGGTCTGGTAGGAAGCGACTTGTTCCAAAAGCAGCTCAGCACAATCCCTGCTTCCCAAAGACAGGTGGATGACAGCATTACCTTGCCTATCCACGTCCCCAGGAGGCTGACACACACTTTGCCATTGTCATACAGGTTGGGATTCAGTCTCCCACTGCACTGGGAGAGGTAGCGGAAGAGAGGTGGGACCGCAGGGTAAATGTTGGGGAGCTGGATGTCAAAGAGAAAGAGTCCATCTTCATAGGGCGTGCGTGTGGGCCCTTTGATAAGTGCTGAGAAGAGATCCTGTGGGGAGAGGCAGCAGGTCAGACACCGGGAAACATCCTCTTACCTTGCAAGGGCTGTATTTATGCACAGGGAGAGAAGGGATGTGATTAACTCAGCCCTCATAAGAGTCAGCTCAAGCAACACATCTCGGGGCACCTTCCCCCTAGAAACTGCACTCAAGCCTTTGGATCTGCAGCAGGGCTTCAGGGATGGCCAAAATCCCCAAGCTGCTCACTGCTGACACCAGCCCCTTGCTGGCTGCCTGCCTGTCTTCCTGCTCAGCACCCGGAACCGGCTCCCTGCAACCAGGAGCTCCTTGTTTGGCCACCCTGACTCGGGGAATGCAAAAGCAGCCGGTTTGGGTAATTACAGCCCTGTTTCACATGCTGCACACATTCCTGCAGCTCTAATGCACTGGATTAAGGCTAAGCAGGGAATTCCAAAGAAAGTGATCCGGATGCTGAGCCCAGCACTAACACAGAGGCATTTGAGAGCAGGCACTTGCCATTCGATCCTCGAAGGTTTTAACCATGATGCCATCGGGTAGGGAGGTGGCCAGGAGAGCCATCTCCTTCCGCACGGTGCTGAAGAACTTCTTTGCTTCTGGGGGCTGGAACTCCATTTTCTTGAAGGCATGGGAATCTGTGGGGCAAGGAAGAGAACAGGATTACAGCCTGCCTTTGGAAACTGCCACAGGTTCTTTGTGAAGATAGATCTGATCATGTGTAATATGCATTGTGAGGAAGAGAGGAGTTAACTTGCTTTGGTGCTGAGCCAGGAGGCAGGAGAGATTATTTGATGTTTCCCACACGGTACAGCAGCCACAACCTGCATCTCCTGTTCTCAGAGTCCTAACACAATGCTGTCCCTATGCCCACAGCCAGGATAACCCCACAAAGAGATGGCTTTTTCTCTGCCAAACCGAAGCACAGCTCTCCTTTTTCCTTTATACACACCTGCAGGTTCAGAACAGTTTGTCCACCTTTCTCTCTCAAGTCTGGTCTGGCTGTACCATGAGCACCTTGGGCTCTGCTGTCACCAATGTTCCACACAACCAGATGCTATTTGTTATTTCTGGCCATTAACATTGGCACCACTCACCCACCAAGGACATCCAGCCCAAGAACACCAGCTGTCCCTGCTCTGCTTCTCAGCCAACTCAACCAAAAAAAGCCTGAACAAACCCTGCAACTTTCAAGGAAGTCTCTGCAGCCCTCCTACATTAGTTACCAGTGTGGAAAAGAGGGAAGCACACTTCTGAGGCTTGAGGAGGTGCAACAGAGCCTAGAGACACCATGACACAAGAGACAGTCACCTAGGGACACTAAAAGCCAGGTTTGGGTCCCAGAGCACACTGTGCTACAGAAGTTGTGGTAATTTCTCATCCCTGGTTAATGAGCTGTGGAAACAACCAGGAAGAAGAAAATACACAATCCAAAAGGCCTTGAAGCAAAGGTTTTGGAGAAAAACACTGCAGGACAGCAACGAAGGACAGAGCATCCCACACTCACCTGGAGCATACTCCAACACAGAGAACACTTCTCCCTTGGCACTGGTGAAGGTGACTCCAGGTTTGCCTCCACTCTGCTGGCAGAGCACTGGTGTCTCACTGGGCCACTCTGACCTCACCGGTGTCTGTGCCTCTGCTTTTTCTTCCTTCTTCTCTGTCTCCACCATGGCTTCCATCTTTTCCTCCTCAGCAATAGCCACATTATCCAAGGTCTTCTTGAGATTTTCCTGCAGCTTTTTAATATCATCCAAGAACTTCTTCTCCCGAGTGGGTTTTTCCAGCTCCACAGTTGGGGAGGTGGGAGAGCCAGTCAGCAGCTGCTCCACAGTCATATTTTTCAGGCTTTCCAAGATCTTGATGGCCTCCTTTAGCTCCCGGAAGCTCTTCGGGGTTCCGTCCTTGCCACCTTTCTCTGTAGCAAGATCTGCAACTGCCATAGCCACAGCTCCCTGGACTTGCTCCTCTACTTTTTTCACCTCCTCTGCTGCTGGCTCCTCAGGCTCAAAGTCCTCAATTTTCGGGTGGTCATCATCCATGAGGCCATTGTCTGTCTCCCAGCTGTCACTTTCATCCTCCCACTCCGAGGATGCCCCGCTGGTGCTGCCATCCACAGAATCATAGTCTGACTCCTCAATTTCTGATTCGATGTTGTACAAGTGCTAAAGGAGAGCAGAGTTACGTGAGACTAAGGGTGAGGCACAGAGTTTTAGTTGTTTTTAAAAGCAAGCCATGAAAAAGGAGCTTCCATCTGGGATTGGCTGGGCTGTTTCAAACCCTTCCATCTATAAAGGGCTGACTTGCACAGATTATGAAACCACACAGCCCCACTGTTCAAAGTATTGGGGGGTTACTAGGGCAGGTTTTCAGTGGGCTGTAGCCATCCTAGTGTCTGGGATCCAGTCAGGGACAACAGACAGGTGCCAAAAAACTATCTGGATGCCCCAGGGTTTCTGAACACAGAGCTAGTTCAGAAGGTATTTGGTATCATATAAGGAGTTAGTATTTCTGGTCCTGCTTTTGCACCAGGAACTGTGTTGGCACAGAGCCCTAGTTTGGCTGCCACTCCATCCTTCCACAGAGACAATGCTGGAACTAGGAACGCATTCCCATACCAGCTTTCCTTTTCTGTGGCACACACTACTTGCTGTCAGAGCCTTGCTACGCTGCTTTAGCTGTTATATGTGGCTACTGCTTAAAATTCAGCTGGGACAATGAAGCCTCACCCAAGCTGCTGAATAAGCTCTTACATAAAATGTTCTCTTCCCCTTGACTACTGGAAGCTGAACCCATCCCCACTCCATCCAGCCTCACCTTCTACAACCTGCTTTTGCACATGCTACGTCTCTCACAAGGTCCTGCTGCAGAGGTTTTCAGGTAAGAGCACCAACACAGAACCAGGGGAGCAAGAGCACCTTTACAGGGTTGTGTTTGGAGTTACAAGATGGGAGCATTTTATCCACACACTTTTAACACTTGAGTGACAGCCCAAAAATCCTCTTAATGTGGCAAGATATGACCCCAGAGGCTAAAGCACATGGACACTCAGTCATCTTGTCAAAGCCTTCAACTGAACCAGCACTGTTGAGCCAGTCCTGTGCCAGTCAGAGACAGGCAGCCAGTAGAGGTTAGTTGGGTTCAACACAAGTGACTGCAGGCAGGAAAAGCCATCAAAACTCACTGCCCTCAAAGCTAATCCAAATCTGAATTGGAAAGTTAATTAGCCAGTTATACCATCTTTATTTTTAGAGCTGAGAAAAAGCACCCAGACAGCTTGTCTCTGGGCACATGGTCAGGCATTGATAAATCACGGTTTTACCAACTGATAATTCCTGCTCCTGACATTTCCCCGACTCCCATAATTACGCAGACGAGCAGAATCGAAGGGACTGGCGTGACACAGCAGGAGCTGCTGCAGAGCCCCGGCACCGCAGTGTGAGAACAGCCCTTTGTGGAGCACACATCAGACCTCTGATTGTGCCTGTGATCCAAGCACATGTGACAACAGGGGGAAGGGAGACAGCAGCCTGCTTTGTATGGCTCCAGTCCACTGCCATAGTGCGGGCATTGACTATTCTACTGTAATTAATGCAGAGCTGCTGGGTTTAAAAAGAAATCTTGATCAAGTGCTTTGTACTCGCAGAAGGCATCTCTGCAGCGGAGGCAGTGGTGTCACTGCCACAGTGATGGAGATGGGACCCTACAGATACAGGTCGGCTCCTATCTTTAGGCTGTCTGCCTTAATCCAAGGAAACAAGGAGACAAGACAAGGGATGAAACTGTATGGGGAATAGTGAGCACAATTACAAGACAGTACAACAAAAAACTCAGAGCAATGCAGAAACCACGGGGGTGCAGTGGATTAGCAGTGTGGCTGTATCTGTATTTTTAAGCTTGCACTCAACCCTTTTCCCTCCCTGCCCTGGGATAGGATTCGGGTCTGATCCCTAGGTTAGCTAAGGTGACAACTTGTGGCTCTAGCCCAGCCCCTGGAGGAGCTTCTTTAGCCAAAAAAACCCACTATGGTGCCATTTCACAAGCAAGACAGAACATGCAACAGTCTTTCAGCAGTGCCTTGGTTGGGCAATGCACCAACCCGGGCTCCAGTTAGAACAGATGATCCCTGAGCTCTGCAGAGCAGCAGGTGCTGGAGGCTAAGGACAGGGCTGTGGGCAGAGCTGTGAGTATGCAGTGCATGTGTGAAGGCAAAGCCCAGGCTTTCCTATTCTCTAAATAGAAGAGCAGTGATGACCAATTAGTTGCCCAGACCTCCTGACAGCAGATGGATTTTCCTGTGCTAACAGAACTGGGAAGCCGCCCTGCCGTATGGGAACGCAGCAATCAATAGAGCAAGATTCCCTTACCCAGGAATCATCCAGGATTTAAATCCAAGAGTCGTCACTCAGCTAAAAATTACAGGGATATTGTGAGCTGGAACAGGACCTCACCTGAGGCAGAATGATAGTCTTGGAGTTATCTGCCCACACCACTTCCACCTTACTGCTGACATCCACACGAGCCACCTGTCCAACAGAAGGCTGTGGAGACAAGAGTGGTTTGTCAGTCCTTTTTCTTTCCCAGGTACTTCATGCACAAGCAGGAAGGTTTTGACCAACACACGCTCCCTAGCTGGAGAGCCACTTAAAGTAACACTTGCATCCTACACGTAGAAACCACACAACACTGCCACGGAGATGGGGAAAGCTCCCCTCAAGGAGCAGGGCACCAGCAGAGCTGGTCTGGCAGGAGATCCTGATCTGTGATCAGGACCAGCGGCCTTTCTGCAGGCAGCAGGGCTGGGGCTGTGCCAGCAAGGGACAGGAATTTCATGGAATGGGGGTGCCCTCTAGTGGGGTGCCCTCAGCTCCCCCCTCCCCAGCACCGGGGGCTCCCCACAGAGCACAGGCATGAACAGACAAGTTGCAGCTGCTCAGGGTGTGCACAGTAAGGAGCACCTTGCCCTGGCAGCAGGTTATTTAGGTCAGCTGAGCAGGCTGGGATGTTGTTTCACGCTGCTGAAACTAGAACTGCAGTAAGGGCTGCACTATACCTTTTAACCCTTTTTTAGGGCAGCAGGCTCAAAAGCTGCAGGTCTCCCTCCACAGTAAGGGTGTTTCCTAGCAAAGGGTGTATCCTCTACAATATAAACTGTTCCCTCTTCCTCCCCAGGAGATCGCTCAGCTCAACAAAATTAACATGTACATAACTCAGGTGAAACCCAGAACTCCAGTCTTCTGTTGCCAAGTGAAACTGGTTTCATGACAAATCCACCTTCACTATTGCTCAGGAGCCCACAGAATATCCTTTTATTACAAGTTACTCTGAAATCCTAAGCAAGAGTTTGATTAAAAGCCCTCAGGCTTATGTTCAGTTCTTGTCTCAACTTCACTCTTGCTCTGCTGCAGACTGTCATCAAGGTCAAAGGATTTCAAGGTTACATCTCCACCAGACAGAGATCTGATGTGTTACTCATGACAGCAGGGAACACTGATACGAAATTAGCAAGCTAGGGAGTTTAGGATGCCCCTGTGGGGCCTAAAGCCCTCCTACTGACTCTTTTAAGTGTCTCCACCAATACTTGGTGACAATGTGGTCAGCTAACTGTGCCCAGGACCCACCTCGTCTTCCTTGGCCGCGGCTCCGTCCGAATTGCCGATCCGGATCACGATGTCAGTCGTGCGGAAGCGAAAGTCCGGATGATCAGCAATGTCATACACGCTCACATCCTCCTCCTCCCCGATCAGCTGCACCGGAGACAGAACGATGTGTCAGCCCCAGGATGCTGCACTGACCCCCACAGCACACCTTCAGCACTTCAAAGTACTTTGTGTTATATTTTGTCCATTTTCAGCTGCTCCAACAGCCTGCAAGGAGCTGCTCCTGTCCCTTCCTGTCACCTCATCCCTGTAGCACGTCAGTCAAGGCACAACAATGAAAGGAAGCAGATATTCTGTCTCATCTGCTCACCTCACCTTTACTTCAGGTTCCACATCACCATGAGGATGAGACATGCAAGCACAGTGTTTTATTCCCTTCCAAACACCCGGATTTCTCAAAGCAGTTCGCTGGGGCCCAAAGGGTCACAGTTTACTTTTGAAACGATCCAAGGCAACAAGAAGTATATGACTGCAAAAAGCTTGTCACTTAATGGGAAACATCTTTCCTTTGATTTCTCCTGGAGAAAGAGAGCTACGAGCTCACAAATAATGAGAAATGGGTAAAGAGGAGCACAACCCCAGGCCAGACTGATGTTCTGCTTCTGGATGTGAAGGGCCCTGCTCAGCTATGACAATAAGGTCCTAGCCTAAGGCAGAAAGCAGAACACCAGTTTTGTTCAAGTCCCCCTCTCATCTCCAGCTAGGTTTAAGTCTGTCAAGACTCTGGAAAATAGTGTTCCTACAAACCCCAAGAAAAAGGCATTAGGCTGACTATGGGCAATGGCACTTGGCAGAAGCAAGCATGACAACTTGCAATAGATTAATCCTCTTTCAGTGAACTAGCAAGGACATGGGGAGGAAAAATTCTTAGAGTGAACTCAAGAAATCAACTGCCCGTGAAAGCTTCAGGAAAAAAAAAATCTTCATCCATACCAGAGCCTGATGGTTACCACTGGATGTAAACTCTGCTTGCTCTTCACTGCCTTGCAGACATCTATGAATATGAAGTGACATCACTCTAGCTAAGCCTCTCAGTCCCAAAAGCACATTGCTGTTCCCATCCTCAAGGACACACTCCAGTACAGAACTGATTCCCACACTTATCTGTGTTTATCTGTGAAGCTTGTGCTTTTTTGTGGCTGCTTTTCTCCTAGCTGGTTCCTGCAGGCACTCACCTCCACATCATCTCCACTGGATTTCAGCTTGAACCACTTCACCACACAGGTACGGCCGATATGGTCCCCAGACTGCACCACTCCATATAACCCGGGGTCCTGGGAGCTCTGACCTTTGGGTCACAAGGGTGGAGAAGAAAACAGACAAATCAGGCAAAGGAGCACAGGCTTTGCTCAGTGACTGAGGCTGTCAGCTCCCAGGCTCTCATGGCTGATGCCTTCCATTTGTGAATGGCATGAGGAAAAACAGTTCTTCCCACACAGTCAAAATTGTTGCCAAACTAGATCGGTAGAGCTGGAGCTGATGGGTAACTTCAGTTTCCTCAGACTACGTCCAACCCAGAAGACCAGTCAGAGTATTACTCACGGGAAATGGCCACGAAAAACAGCCTCTGTTTTTGCTAAGCCAGCTTTTCTGCTCCCCAACCTGACAGTATCTTCTACTCCCCCACTGTTGAGGGTCTACCCCCACTAGAAAAGGAGTTGAGAGCCAGAATATGTGTCACCAGTATTTCATCCAAAAGTTCCAAGTCTCCTTGAACATGTAACCTTCACTAGCATCAACAATTTGTTTGGTGAAGAGAAGGGATTCAAGAAGATGCCTCTGGATCCCAAAACTCCTCATGAAAAAAATGGGAGAGTCATGATAAACCAGCCACACAGAGAAAGCAGCCTGAGGTGAGCTGTTCATTTCTCCCCTCATTCTGTGAGAGAGCTCAGAGCTATTGGCACTTTCAAGGAGAAGCTGGGCCACCCCTGCTCTGCAGAAATACTGAAAATCCTAGCTTGGCTCCTTGGCATTTATTCTTTCCACATCTTGCCTATTGTCACAGTTCAACTTTGGTATGTAAATAAAGGCTCTCTGCTGCCATTCATGTTAAGGCAGCTGAATCACTGCCACCCCTGGTAGGTGCCCACCTCAAGTGAGCACTAACAGCTACTTAAAAAGAGTGACTGTACACGAGGGGATCCAGACTGAACAATACTTTGCAATTAAAAGCACGTTTGTTCCCCGGGAGCATTGTTTGGACACCCAATACCTCTTTTGTCCACCACGAAATCGCCGGGGCAGAACTCGTTGTTGTCCAGATGATGGACCGGGATGAGTTCGTTGGAGCGGATGTTTGTCTCCACGGTGCCGTCCTGCCACATCACGTCAGCTGAAGTCATCGTGGTCACCACTTCCACAGCAACCCTGGGAACACAGAGAGGCAGCGAGTTACCAAAGGGAACGTGATGCTGCCAACATCAGGAACCAAGATGGATCTCAGCAACGCAAAGGTACACGGGTCAGCAAGTCAGGAAAACCCACCTAGGCCCCGTGGAAGCAGCTACACAGCAGGCTTTGTTTTAATGGGTTCTCAACCCCTGCAGATGTTACACTGCTGCAAGTCTATACTGAAGGAGGACTGACTTTCCAGGGAGCTGATGCTGAGCTCTCTTTTGTTCCTTATGGAGCTAATTAATATCTACCAGCACTCACTTTCTAGCCCTGGCAGAGGCACAACAGAACATTCAAATACTTTGAGAGTTAAGATCTTCTCCACTGGAGCACCTTCCAGCCTGGCAGCTCTGAGGAGTCTTTGAAACTAGAAGAGCATGGGACTGGAAAGATAAAGCACCACAGCCCTTCCAGAGAGAACAAACAAAACAAAAAGAAAATAGGCAACACATTGAATATGGGTAAAGCAGAAGGATTTTGTTTAAAAAGAGAAAAGTGTCCTTCCCAGCTGTTCAAACACATACATATGTCTCTGCATCTCAGAAATTAAACCCAAACATGCCACAATGGACCACATGCTGGTTTTCTGCTGTGGGGCTTCACAGGGATTCCTGAGGAGGCAAAGTGCTTGGGGCAGGAGGGACAGAGCTGCAGCCTAGCTGGACAGACTCTTCTCACGAGCCCTCTGCTATTTTCATCTCTCCTACAGCACAGAACAAACCAAATCCCATGCTGACTTTAAATCTCCCCTTTATTTTGTTGGCCAGGCCTTCCAGAATAACACAAGTGCTGGGTTTATGTTGGTTTCAAGTCAAACCGTAAAGACAACACAATAGGCACACAGCTGTTTGCTCCCAGCTCTGCTTTCATGAATGTCAGAGAAATATTTTTAAGTGGAAATATGAAGTTTCTAGTAGGGCCAGCACTCAGTAGCAGAAATTATCAGAGAAGGGTCTGTAATGGGCCAAGCGTGGTGGGTGATATGCCAACAACATGGTTCCTTGGGGGACATTGCAGCTGAGAATGGGAGTGGAAAGACAGGCTAAGCAAGGAAATGACACAGTCCTGTCTGCAGCACAAAAAAATCACGGCTTGACATTAATAAAAATCCCTGTATGTCCTCACTAAAAGATACCCAGTGGTCCGTGTGCTGCCCGGAGAGCTGCAGCAGGTCACTCAATGATGGCAAAGCCACATGCTGAGTTGGCCCCTGCAGTCAGAGCTCCAGGAGCTGACACATCAGATCTGGTGACTAACTGCAGGCAGCCCATCCACCCTGCATTTCTCAGCAGTGCCTGGCAGCACATCCCCGATGGCCTCACCAGCCTCATCAGAATATTCAAACAGCAACGACCCCTCACACTGAGCTGTGACCAGCTGCCACATATGCCCTTGAAAGTGTCAGCTGGAGGCTCACTGTGTTGAAAAAGCTTCTGTTTCTTTCTCTGTGACATGGTCATCTCTGCATTTCCTTGTAGGGAGCTGCCCAGATCCAGCACAGGAATCTCTTGGTGGTGCCACAGGGATTTCTCCCCACTGCCTGAACGGTGCAGAGAGCCACCAGGTTCTCTAGCTAAGCTCACATGTTCTCTTGCACCAGCTCATTTCTGATGCAGGATCTGTACACAACTAAGTAGCCCAGGGAAGCAGCAGACAGGCAGGCCAGTTGTCAGATGTCTTTGCATCCCATGAAAACACTTCAAACATTCTCAAGTTAGGTAAAAGGCAAAAGCTGCTGAGATCCAGCTTTATCTAGAAATGGGCATATATATGCAATGCTCCCTCCTGCAAGCTACTGAAATTCCTCCAAGGCTCTCGAGGAGTAAGTGCACTTAGTTCACTAAAAAACAGCTAATATTTAAAAGTATACTGCTGGCAAAAGCTGCAGATCTCAGTGCAGAGGAGGTAAGGATAACAGAGACCACCACAGCACACCCCTCAGCCAGCCCAGACCTCCGTGCTGCTCTGGAGACAGCTCTCTAGGATAAGCTGTCCATTCCTAGCACAGTCTATCCTCAGTCTCTCTGCAGAAGCCACCAATAAGGTAACCAATTAGTGTCATGTTTAAGCTGTATGATCTTTATTCACCTCTTGCCCAGCACAGATATGCTGTCGATGCCCTGAGGCACAGCTGAAGTAGAATAGCATCAGTGTCATGTCACGTGGCCCCCGTTTCATCAGGAGCTGGACTGAGCCCAAGCTGATTCCACACAGGCCACTGCACAGTCATCACAAGATAATTGCTGGTGGTTACTACCAAGTGCTGTCCTAACTCATCCTCCACCTCCACGAGGTGGTGTTTTACATCTGAGAACTCTGATAAGGGAGATTCTGGCAATTATACGC
Source organism: Manacus vitellinus (assembly GCF_001715985.3). Taxonomy (NCBI): domain Eukaryota; kingdom Metazoa; phylum Chordata; class Aves; order Passeriformes; family Pipridae; genus Manacus; species Manacus vitellinus. The sequence continues at coordinate 5,296,249 of NW_021939798.1, read as the reverse complement.
GCGTTTGGAAACCCAACTCACCTGTCTCCTGGCTTAAACTCTCGTGAAACCTTGGTCTTCTTCTTCTTGTGCTTCCTCTTCAAGTTTTTGATGGAAAGGGGGATGCTTTTCTTGCGGCAAGTGCCGCTGCCGCTCTGGGACGAGGCGGTGGAACTGGCAGAGGAGGTGACAGAGCTCGTGTCATCAGTGTCATCGGCGGCCTCATCGTCAGCATCCTGCTCCATGGACTGCAGCCGGTAGTCGGACAGTCCTTCATCCTTCAGCAGAAAGGGAGGCTGCTGCTGTCGTGCTGCTGCTCCCCCTTTCTCCTTCCCTGTTTCTTCAGGCTGCTCCTCCTTTCCCTCCCCAGGACTCGGTGCATTGTTGGAAGAGTCATCCAGCTCACATTTTGATTCAGGCTTAAGCTCTTCTGATTTTTGGTCAGCAGCTGCAGCAGATTCTTTGTCAGGGGCTTCAGTCGTGCCCTGAGACTCCGGGGAGCAAGACATGATCTTCACTATCTGCTTCTTCAGCAGCCGCCTCACCTGGAGAAAGCAGATGTGGGGTCAGAGCTGTGCCTGGACACTCAGCAAACTGCCAGCCAGCCTGGGGAATACTCAGCTTTGTGCAAAGCAGTACCCATGGGCCTCTGCACATTTCACCTGCACCACAGTACTCTGCAAACCAGCATCTCCACTGCTCTGCTCTGCAGTAGCACTCACTAGTCCAAGGAAAGTGAGCTTTGCTCCTTAAGGTTATTTTAAGCATGTTTTGAACTGTTTTGTTATGGAAGGTCACAAGAGGATGCATAAGTTAATCTGTGTAACAGACACAGCTATGCAGGGAGGTCACCATCCACACTGGTGATATCCTGTTATTCTAGAACACCATGGCTCTGCAGCCAGCACGTACAAACCATAGCATGACTCACTTGGCCTAGCAAGCAAAGACAACTTTCTTGTCTCACTGTAGCAAGGATTTAACTGAACAGCTCAGCTCCATAAGAAACCTGAGGTCATGCTAAATGAAAAGAATATGTTTTTAAGTCCAGGCTGTCAGAGCACACCTTGATCCCTTCAAGGTGACACCTCTGTGCACAAGGTCCTGTTCATGTTCCCTCACTGTGTTAGCTGCATGCTTCACCCAGTGCAGTCAGACTGCTCTACAAGGTGACTTCTCTGCTGGCAACAACAGGCCATTACTCTTTACAACCATTTCAGGAGTCACATTTCAGACCATGTGACTACCAGGAAGATCTCTGCTTTAAAAGCCACAGTGACCAGAAATGCTCAGAGAAGTCAACGCCTCCCCTCCACCCCTCAACTCACCTTTTTGGCAACTGATCCTTCACCCAGCACACAGTTCCTCTCAGGGCATTCACAGGTGATTTTTGCAGGTTCCACTTTGTCTGGGAACACATAGAGGCACCTTTCCCCAAGCTGCCTTTGGGCATGGTCAAAGCACCCCAGACGCTTTACCCTGTCAAAACAGAAGGACAGCCATGAACACAGAGCAAAACAGAACAGAAGCCAGCAGTGATCAGGGCCTTCACAAGGCTGGTGTGACCTCAGGCTAACAGCACTTCTTCTGGGGTGGCAGAACACCACACCAAATCATTTCCAGACACACAATTCTAAAGCAGGAGTGGGAATCTCACCAGGGACTGGGTGGGACACTAGTCACTCCCCTCCCTCCAGCTCCCCATCCCAGAGAGAGCTGCCAAGAGACATTTGGGGTTTTTTTGCTGTCATTTGAGAGCTGTTCTCCAGCACATGAGCTCCAGGCAGGACCCACTGCACTGTGCTACTGCTCATCTGACCTTTCTTTTGATCTTATTCTGGCAGCTGCAGCCTGCAGAGGGCACTAGTTGCTGCCTCAGCACCAGCGTGGCCAGAGCTCCACACCTGAGCTCCACACCTGAAACCCTGGGTTAGGAGATGCAGTCTGCTCCAGACAGGAGAGAAAGGACAGACACCACTTTCCTCTATGCACTTCTCAGCTGGAGAGTACTTGGAGGGGATTGGTAGGACACCAACCCTTGTGCTAGTAACTCAAAGTGTCTGCTAAACTAATTTGGAAGTTATTCTCTCAGTTTTGAAGCTCTGGAAAAAGCATTGTCTCTAATCAGTTGGTAGGTATATCGCCCTTAGTCTGTGCAGGTCCTGGGTGCTGGGAGTGGAAAGGGGTTTTCAAGGGAATCTCACCTGGACAGCTTATCCTGGGTGATTATGGAAGGAGGAGGGCTCACACTGTCAGTACCTCCAGGACAGAAGCTTTTAGTGATCCAAGTGACCTTTAGCTCTACCACCTGTACCTACAGTGCAAAGACAGAAATGGCAATTTCATATTTCAGAGGCCTTCCTAGACCAGTGTCTCAGATCTGAATGCTTACACACAGGAAAGCTGCAAACCTGCTTTTATCATTTAAGATGGCCAAGTGCAGTTTCACCACATCCAGGACCACTACAGTGCTCCCATAGCATGACTGTTGGTCACACGAGAGCTTCTATAGCTTTTAGCTCCAAGAAAAGGCTTGGGAAAGAAGCTACAGTACATACAAATCAGCAGTCCAATGTCACAAAGAGACATGCTAATGGACTTGGAGCTGCTCCCTCTTTCAGCAGAGAGTCAGCAATATTTCTCTCTTTTTGAACATGCAACACTAAGTTGCAATAGAAGATGTGCCTCTACTACCCTAATGATCAGCAGTACTGGTCTCCAAGTGCACTGGCATACTGTCACCTTACAGAGACCCTTGGTAGGAAAAGCCAAACCACACTCAGAAGTCTTGTCAGTCCACAATGAGAAATTTGTCACCTCAGGACACCACAGGCACAGTGCACTTGTTCCTGGGAGGTTACCATGGCAAGCTGACTCTGCTCCAAACAGCCAGCCAGGACCATGCTGTGCAGAAGGTGGACATGTGTCAGGCTGTCAGTCCTTACCTCTTCCACCACCACTCTGAACTTGCTCTTTGTGCTCAGAACAGGCTTCACACCCGAGAGCCACTGCACGCTGGAGAAGACTTTGGAAGGCCCGATGAGGACTTGCCCAGGATAAAAGCCATATGAATCATCAAAGAAGAGACCCTGTGGGGGAAAGGGAGGAGGAAAAAACAACATAAAGGACTCAAGATTCCAGCATTTCTCTCCTTTGTGATCAGTAAGATTAATCATAAAGGTAAAGTCTGCAAGATGCCCATCTCCTAAAGCTCATTCTCTCCTGAAGTCAGCCCAGCAGTTCCTATAGCAACTCACTCTGTCACACATCCAAATGGGACTATGACTTCCTGGGGGAGAAGCAAAGGTACTTGCAAGGAACAAAAGATGCATATTTCCACACAAAGGTTCTCAGTAATAAGGTAGCCAAGGTAGGTTGAGTCCTGGGCAAGGACATCCATCTCTTTTCCATGCTCTAATTCAAGCACCTACAGCTTTCAGAGCCAGAGGATGTTTGCCTTCACTCCTCTGCTTGTGAAATTAAGTGTGTAAGTATTATTCTTGTCTTAGGTGGATTAGTTAATATGACAAGTTCTTTGAAAACAAAACAGGACAGTAAACACAACAATTGCTTTTCTAGAGCTCCTTCCTACTGCTATTCAGATTCAGAGTGTGGGGGCGGACAGAGCAGTTTATGGTAGATAAAATACTGAACACAAAACTGCATCAAGTCTTGTAATTTGTCAGAAAGGATAAGAGCAGTGTGACAAGATCTAAGTCAGGGAAGTATCTAACACAAAGCAATTCTGAGCACGGGATGAAGAGTAACACTGGAGACAACCCACGTTTCAGACCAAACCACAAGTCCCCAGAGGACTATGTACATTTTAAAGGCAGCCTGACTCGAAACAAGCCATCTCAAAATTGGGTAACCAGAAGCTGAATGTTGCCACAACATCTATTTAGCAAGCAGAAGACATACTGCACAACTCAAAGTAGCAGAGATGAAGGTACCGGAGAATATCAAGTGACAGACCACTCCTTTTCTGTACAGAACAAGAAAACCACAACAGCACATCCTATTGAACTGATATTCCATTTACTGTTCAAGAAACAGGCATCAAATTTTAGCAGAAGTGCAGTTTTAGATCAAAGGGATCTTTGCTTTGAAGGTTGGGAAGGATAAGAGCTGACTGCACTGTTAGTTCCTAAGAATTATACACCATCCTCTGTCAACTCCCACTGCTGCTCCCAACACAGCCAGGCCCTACTGATGTCCTTTGGAAGAACAAGTTAGCTGTCATCAGCCTTAGAAGGTGAGAGAGGTTAGATCCCATCACACAGCAAAGTGTGTTTTACCCAAAAGCCAGCAAAACCTTCCCTGCCATGTGATTTGGAAAATGCCAGTATGGTGGCAGGTCTCCATTCAGAGAATGCCAGGGACTACAACAGACAGTATTTTATGTGACCTGGGAACATACCTGTTAAACAAAATGCCTTTTTCCAGAAGAACAGTTTCGAAAGCAGTAAATGGAGTAAGAGTCTTTTGAAGTATGTGCTGATAGAACAAGCAGTGAGTGAACTGCCTTGACACCAACAATCTGACAGCATGTTATACAAGTTGTTTACAAAGAAAGCAGCTGGATATATTAATTGTAATACCCCTTCAAAACCTGTTCATTACTAATATTACCTTTAAACTATATCCTGTTACTCTTACTTCAAGTGAACTTCAAGTGAAGCTTTTTTGAGCTGTTTAATTCTTAGGATTAATAAATGCCTATGAATTTTGCCTCCTCCCTCCCTCCTGCACAAAAAGTTTCGAAGACAAAGCTGATCAAGAAGACTCTCAGGAGAGCCAGGAGCTCACCGAGTCACTGACGTGAGGACAGACATCATACAGCTTGGCTCCATCTTCTGTGCTCATGGAACACCTGGAAAGCAGACAAGAGACACACAGTCACATTTCCAGAGCCATCCTCCTCAAAAGCAAAAAGCACCCAAGGATCTGCCACTGCCTGAGCAAGTCTGCCCATACAGCCAACGTGGTGTATCACTAAGCTTTTATGGTCCAGAGCAAAAACTGGTTATAGACAAACTATAAAAGCACTAAAGGTACCTAAAGGTCCCATTTGGCATGTAAAAAAACCCCAAACTAATGACAGGCAGGGTGCTGGCAAGATCTGTCTGCTGCAAATTTGTTAGTCACACCACGCTGGAACCTAAAGGCAATTTGGGTATACTTATTTCAGTAATAGCTTCATTTCCAGAGTGAGTTCTGGTGGGATTTCAAAGGATTCATTAGGAAGAGATTTTGCAAACAGTTACCTCATTTTACACAGCTATGCAGGAGCTGGTAACAGATTCCAAGCAAGGTTTTAAACTGCACCAATAACTGCAGGCATTACAGAGAGAGAAGTGTGGCTATTTTTCACTCCCAGTTTAACACACACGTAAGAGCCTTCCAGCCTGTGTTAACTGAACACTAAAACAATCAAACTCACAGATGCATCCACCAATCATCTGCTACAGCTCTTGCATTACTCACTTCTCTTAGAGTTGGCTGCAGGACTGTGGATTTGATTGCTGTTTTTTAAACATCAATGTCAACACTCAATTTACAAGACAGATGGGCTATTCCCCAGCTGCCAGGCCCATATGCCTCTTGGCCCTCCACTGGTTCCTTCCTTCCCTTGAATCAATAAAAAAGTTTGTTGGACAAAACAGGCCTCACCAACAGAGTGAATTCCTAAGGGTTAGCACACAAGGAACTGTCCAACATGCACAAGGAGGAGAATTTGGATCCTTGTGCTGGCTATGCAGAAATAAGTTCACCAGATATTTCTTTCAACATCTCTGGTTAAATCTCTCTCTAGAGATATGAATTTGGATTATGTCTTCATTGGAAAAAAATCCTAATACAGTTGCAAATAACAGAGAAAAAGCAAAGCTGTTGGGCTGGTTTTTCATTTTTGATCGAAAACCACCAGCCTGCAAGTTTCCACACTTTCACAGACTCTTTTTTAAGGTAAGAATTCTCTCTGCATCTCAGTGAAATTATGCTCTCCCACTGAGAGGAGGTCTGGAATAACCACTCATCTTAAATGGTTACTTCTGCAGAGGAGAAGCACAGTTTAAAGACCAATGTGCTTTAGTTCTGGAGCAGTGATCTGCTGGAATTGAACAAAACTGTCACCTCTCAGAGAACACCGTTTATAGAGGGTGACCAACAAATCCCAATGTTTTCAGAGAAAGATGTATTCTGTTACTCTGCATCCAATGATTATGCAAACAGATAAATTATCAGCATGTGAATAAAGCCCAAGCTGCTTCTAGATCTCATAAAATAGATCAGGATTGTGAAAGCCAGGGGGACAGTCTTCCACAGAAATGAGAGAAGTACCTGGCTCCATTGGACAGCTTGAGGATGACCTGGTTCTTCAAATCATAGACCTTGCCCAGCCAGCAGTCATAGGCTATGTAGTCACCATACATGAAAGGCTGGGATAAAAACAGGAAACAAAATCCTATAAATATCAACCCTTGTACTTGGAGCTAATTTTTATCACTGAGACTAATTTTCCATCCCAGAGGAGCTCATATCCCACTGTCTTCCCACAGGCTATGAATTCAGAAGGGTTGTGACACTCCTGCTCTTCACTCCCAAATTACCTTTATTTCAGAGGAAAAAGAATGATGAAATCCTATTCCACCTGGTCTCTGGAAATCACCTACCCACTCAAGAGAGAACCAGATATGTTTGAGACTGTTCCAGCTTAACAGAAAGACGCTGGACTCATCTCAGCATTTTTATAGCCTGTTTAAGCAGTAATGATACTGCAGCTCAGCAGCTCTGGGCCACTGCCATGGGGTGCCCCAGTCAGGTTGCCACACCAGCCCATCTCAGCACAGGAGTTCTCACACAATTTAATGCCAGTCTAGCCCTTCAACACAATTTGGTCTCAGCAATGTGATCAGAAACACAGAACAGATGGGGACATGAGGAGATGCTGCACCATCTTCTTCCAGGGAGGATGCTTGCAGCAAATTTAAAATAAAACCAAACTGCAGATGCACAATATGGATGCTTTGCCTTCAAGAGTGACTTCAAGTACAGCAGCATCCCTCCAAATCACCCAGCCCTGGCTCCCACATGTACTTTGGCTGTGTTCTCACCCAGATATGTTGCAGGTCTTTGCTGTTGACAGGGTAAAGGATGCAGTTGGTTCCTACCAGCTTCACAGCACACTCTATGTTGACATCAATTACAGTTCCACATTGACTGTCCTAAAAACACAAAAGAGAAAAAGGGTTTATCATCAAGGGGAGGTCCTACATACACAGGTACATGTACAAGTCATAAATGCAGAGACAAGTAAATTTTAAGGCTAAACTCCCTCTTTACCCTTCAGACCTTATTCTGCAGAGGCATTTCACATGACACTGAGACAGCTCTGAAAGTGAGTTCACTATTACAGACCTGTACTGTTTTATTCCCAGTTAGAATCTGCAATGGCTGTCAAAGCAGGAGTACAGGCACTCCTCTATCTGGTCAAATAAGACCACACTATGTCAGGTGATGAGTATTTACTGCCTTTAAAATCTGCCTGGCTCCTTGGTCTGTTCAACTGAGTGGATCTCTGCAGCTCCACAGGACCATCCTTGAGTCAGCAAAGGCAGTGGTAGATCAGGAACAAAAAAAATTCTTGAAAGCTACTGTGACTTTATCTCACATAATTTTGCAGGAGGTTATAAACGGTCATCATTTTCTGTCCTACTGAAAAAATATAAATCTGGCACCTTTAGTGAGATTTCAAGGTTTCCAGACAGATCATTTACAGTTGGCCCAATTAAGAGATGGTCTGTCATTATCTCCCTCACTTAGAAAAGTTTTAATCTTTTCTGTCCCCAGGAAAATAATGCATGCTGTCAGGAGCCTTCTGGGGATAGCTTAGCAGGGAATGTGAACATTGCCCACATATGGTGGGGGCCTGCAAGGAAGGGCTGTTAACCCAGACACTCACACACAGCAGCTGCCCTGGCCTCCTGACAGCTGGGACAATCAATATTCTTATTTATTAAAGACCACAAGTCCATTATAAAAGCTGACTGAGGGCCAGCATGACAAATGCCCTGAGATCAGCAACTTCTGAAGCTGTCCTTATCCCAAACATCAAGGTCTCTGCTCCAGCAGGACTTGAGCACAACACCCAAAGGGCTTATACCCTGTGAGAAGTGGATTTGTTTGCTCAGCCTGCTTATAAACATGCTGCTCTTTGTAGCACATGAAATGTTTACTCAAGGCTTTCACTCAGAGCCCTGGGCAGCCCTTGTGGGACTTCAGGAGTTTGCTGGTGCTCAACTCATTCAGTCTCATCTTGAGGACTGGTAGAGCAAAGATACCCCATGGTCCTGGATAATTCCTGGACAGATTGTTCAGCCCTTTTGGCTGCCTTGCTTTCCACCTGCCTGCTGTGAGTCCTCTCCTCACACCACACCAGCCCTGTGCTCCACAGCCCCTGCTCCCAAGGCAGCAGTGATGAGGAGAGTGAGAACTGCCCCACAGAGAGCCCATCCAGAGCTGTGCCAGCACAGCCAGGAGGGCTGGGAGAGCCAGGCTGGCAGACCCCAAAGCAGCAGGGACTCATTCCCTCCAGCTGCTCCACATTTCTTTCCAGAAAGGTTGGGAAGTAAAGGGAGCCTTTCTCAGCTACAGCTCCACAATGACAGGCCATAGCTGAGCCTAAGGCAGCCTCCTGCCACCACAGGCTGCCAGGGAAGGGCCCTGCAGAGCTGTACCACAACTTTCACCTGAAAAGGGTTGGCCACGACTACCTCAGGTTCACAACAACTGCTGCCAGCACGATTTGAGCTATAGGATGAGTGAAGCCTGCTCAGGAGTGGCACATGCTCAACAAACCCACAGCTTCTGCAGGCTACAGCACAGCCACCTGCCCTGCCTTTCCTCCAGATTAAACTGAATTAAGCATGCCCAGTCCACCCTCCGCTGGTGCTTTTACAGTTCAGGCCCTGTGTTTTAGATTGCTTAGTAATCAGAACTAAAAAAAACCCAAGAAACAAATTTTTTGCCCTAACACTGCACATTTCAGAATTATTTTTTCCTTTATCAGCAGCCAACATGACAGCAGCTCTGAGACATGGTACAATCCAACACCTGTGCTGCTTGTGGATCATCTCTCTCAGCCTAAACTCCCTCTTTTATGGATGGTGAAAGAATAACAAGCAATAAAACCAGGACTGATGTACACCAACACCCCCTGCCCATTCTCTGAGTGAGTTTCCCCATGGAGAAGGCATCTGTACAACCCTAAAGTTGGCCTCCCACCTAACACACTTGGGTGTTATTAATCATGGGCAACAGCACCAGGTTTAGTTCAGCTTGCTTCTCCTTCCAGTTGTAAAATGCTTGAGCAGGGGTAGAGCCCTGTCTGTGGTTAAGAAAGCAGAGATCAATGTATGAGCAGGCCCTGGAGCTACAGGGCTGTTGAGTTACAGCTCTCCTCCCTCACCTACCACTGAATCTGCCTTTATTATGAGTTTATTTATTTCACTGTCACATGAAACCTTAGCCTGTGACAGGGGAGGCAGATTTGCAGGCTGAGGGGTTCTGCTGAATCACTCTGGGATTATAGCAGTGCTCAGCAATGCAGTCCCAGAGAGACACTGCCAACTCATCTCATCCTCTGCTCTACAGCCGGGGCACAGCTCTGCACCAGCCTGCTCAAATACACCCACCCTTTCACTAGATGATCCCATCGAAGGAAGGGCCAAATGAAACAAGATGACATTTCACAATTCTGTTACAAAAACCAATTTCCATCAACCCCGAGAGCAGAACTGGAAAGGGAGGTGACTGAACTGCATTAGGAGAGCTGATGGGTTCAAGCCCCACTCACTCCAGAATTAAATGCATTCCCTAGACCTTCCTCCTGCTTCTCCTGGTACCCCAGCAGTATGTACCACACTGGAGACACTGAGTATTTAAGCAGTGGATGGATTCCTTCCCCATCAGAGACAAGGCCTTAAGGCAGACTAGCAAAATCTCATCTAAGAGCAGCACCTCTGCAAGCACAGGCTTCAGCCTCACATCTTCTACCTCCCATCCTTCTACTCTTTCCCTCACTACTCTCTTTTCTAATAAGAGGATCTTCACCCTTATTCCTTCATTTAAAAGGGACAGCATAGCCCAGCACCATTTGAGGCAACAAAATCCAGGTATCTGACAGATTACACACCTACTTCTAATCTGTCCCCCAAATTAGCTATCACCTGGAAAAATGAACACCACCACTTTTACTGCTTCTCATTCAGCTGGATTAGACTTAGAGGCCCAAGTGCATTCAGTGAAAATGATCTCATTTTATGCCTTTCCCCCTGAAGCAGTCTTTCCCCAAACTCAGTGCACATGAATTTGAGTCAGCTCTCCTCTCTTGAGGAACAGAGGATTTTGAGTCCTTCCTGCTCAAGGTTAAAAACGAGCCCTAAGAGAGTGTGGTGAATACAGAATAAGTTCCACATTGTGCATTTGCCAGGCCAACTGGTGCAGGGCAACCATCCCACATCCCGAATTTGGCACGCTGACACTTGCAGGTTTTCTATTTTAAATGCTGCTGTAATTTTTGGAATACATCTGGTTAGCAAGTGAAGGTTTTCTTTGGGATAAAAGGGGTTTACTGTTTAATTTACCAGTGACATTTAAAACATTTGAGAAGATGAAGTATAAAGCGTCTTCAGACTTGTTATGCTTTTTCATAGAGGGAAGAAGTTGAATTATAATCTCGCCATTCCATCAATTAAAAAAAAATGAAGTTATGGGCCACTGGTACAAATGGTCAAGCAAATGCCATTATTTAAACATGCAAACAGACAATAAATAAGTGTGCAAGACAATTGCTGGGTATGTATCTACCAAAACACATGCAGCAAGCCTGGGGAGCCAATTTCTGCTCAAATGAGTATGGAAATTGCAAACAAAAGCAGCACATCCATGTTTGCCAACAGGAGAACAACCTGCTGTCCTGAAAGCTTAAAATGACTTTAAGAAGCACAAAAAATAGTTGAGAGACTCAAAGGATCCCTCTGAGCAAGAAGAATATCCTGCAGACTCCAGCTGTGCCAGGTACAACAGTGTGAACAGCTGATATTTCCATTTTCTACCTGTTCATTGTTTTGGATTGAAAAACTGCAGTTTTAGTAAGATATGTAGACTCCAATTTTCCATTTCAAACAACCATTAAGTTTCCTAAGGAAATATTTTGTTTCAGAAAGTTTCAAATTACCCTTCAAATTCTTCCTTCCCTTTTTTCACTCTCTGAAATATTCTGCGAAAAAGGGGTGGGGTTATTTTTATTAATTGAGAAAAAAAGACTTTAATAAAGAAAAAACCCAAGCCACCCAAGTTCAGAAAATGGTTTTCCCCACCCCTGCACCAGGCTGCACACCATGTGGTGCCACTGCAGCAGTTAGTGGCCAGCTGCCTCCTTCATCACAGCCTTGGTAGCCACATTGCTGGAAGGAAGTCAAGAGAAGAGAGGCAAGCACATGGCAGCCCATATGGCTCGGGGTTATAGGTTAGCTGGGAGCCACAGCAAGAAACTGCCAACCCAGCTCAGCCCCTAAAGAGAGCACATCCCATCTGATAATCCATACTCAACAATCTCCCCAGCATTCCCTACTCAAAACCCAAATCCACACATCTCTGATAAGCACAACTGCTGCACAACTAGAACAGAGTGACTGGGACACAGAATAACATCCATAAAGAGGAAAAGGAACGATTATCAGCTGCTGATTAAGAACCAGCTTGCTTTCTAGCTGTGTTGGATGCTCCAGCAGGGTTGGGATTTGCTGTATTTCTGGGAGAAACTGGACAAGATGCTGCTCACTGTAAGTTGAGAGGTTTCTCTGAAAATATTCCCTCCAAATTCTCTACCAGAGCACACCAAAAGGCAAAGGCAAGCAGTGGTACTGGGATTTGCCTCCACTCCAGCTTGTTAGTCAGGGAGAGCAGGTCCACAGAACCAACATCTCAAAATAGACTAATTTAAAACTTTAAGGATGGCAGGATAATCAGGCTTCTTGTCTCATTCCCTGACCATTACCAGGCTTGCTTGCCCAGGAGACCTCTGCAGCAGCCTTAGCAGCACTTCATTTTCACTGGATGCAGCTAGGTCTATCCAGCACTCTAAAAATAGAACATGCTCAAAGCATTACTGTTCAGCTCCATTCAGGCAATTTGGCAAGTCCTAGAAATCCATGCAACAGTATCACAATCAAAAAGGGGTAAAGGAAAAAAGCACTTACGCTGGAGCTCATGTGTCTGACCACATCTCGAGGGACCACAGAGCGATCTTCAAGCTTCAGCTAAGGGGAGAGAGAGAGAGAGACTGACTTCAGTGACCCCAGATGATTCTTAGTCAGAAATAACATGACAATATACAAATAACATGACAAATATAAATGCACAGTGTCCCAACCCTCTGGACTGAGGAGGTTTTCAGCAGAGGATGCCAAGGCACTTCCATACACAGAGTAAACTCCCTTGGCACATTCACAAAATCCAGCTGACAGATCTGAAATACAGCAACCAGGTGATCCATCCACGACTGTGCTCTAAGTCAGCAGATACCTAAAAAGGGTGCAGACATTGACTCATTCTTCACCTCAAGTCTCCCTCTCCCCCCTTCCTCCATCTGCACGACGCATTATTTCCTACCCACATCCAGTCTATGTACTAGAGAAGACAGAAGACACACGAAGGAGCACATCACACCACAGTTCTGTCTCACCCCACACGCTTTTCACCCAAGATACCCCCAAATATCTGTGGAAATCCTGTCTGGCCTGGAACATTTTAAGCAAGGTAAGGTACTGTACAATGAGAAGTCTTAGCTGGCAGAGGAATAGGTGACAAATTCACTGCAGCAAGCACTTGCCTTGAAAAAAATAAGGAAAAGAAATGGCTGCTGCTGCACTTAAAAGCTCTCGGGTCCATGCAGGCAACACAAAACATCAATAAGAGCATGGATAAAGTCAAAGTACTGCTCATTCCAGCTCCTGCTAAAGCACTTGTTGGCAAAGAGCTCATGCTGGCAATAAAAGATGTGGCTGGACCATCCTTATATACTCTACATCAGCTCACGCAGAGCTGTGGGCACCAGAAGTTGTTACTGGAAAGGGAAGTATCACTTGATGAATCTCTAGTGATTAACCAAGTGATGTCCTTCCAAAAGTGGCCCTTCATCCAGCTATTTCAGCTATCTCAATGACTACTTGAAAGCTATTTCATTACTGTTTTCAACAAGCTCAAGCCTACAAACTGCAGTTGCAATCCAATACACTAAAACACTACAAGAGGTGTAACGTCCTCAGGGTACTAACAGGGAGGCCACAAGACCAAACTCCAACTTCAGGCTTGCTCAGCCTCCCAGTAACTCAGCTAAAATTTCCTGCTGTTGAACAGGGAGAAATCTCATCTGCATTTCAGTGGTCAAGATGATATTTGTGTTGGCATCTCACTCTGAGTGAGCCCTGCAAACACACTGATTACACACCATGTGCTTTGGGAAGTGCCACGGGAACTCAGCATTAGGGACAGAGGCTCTTCCACACCTCACTTTCAGAGCCCACCTCATCACTACTGCTGCATTTGTGGCTTTGCCTTGTCCATCCCCAGCCCTAAATCCACTGTGCTTTGTCAGCATTTCATCCTACCCTACTCCCTGGCTTACAGCCTGCTTTACTAAATAAGCCATAAATCTAGAATCCAAGGACAGGATCCGCAATCAAACCAAAGTACCTGAATATTTATCATCTTCTTGATTGTGTGTTTCAGTAAGAGGGGAAGAAAGCCAGCCAGGCTTTTAGACCCAACTTCTGGAGTCAGAACCACACTGGAGTGGGAAAACCAGAAGCCCACAGCCCATTTCCAGACTGCTGAAGTGATTTCATTGCCTCCCACATCCCATGGGGTATATAGACAGACATCAATTTTTATACAGCTTTCTAAAATTATTTGTTAAAGTAAGTACTCCACAGGTAACCTCTTAACATCCAGAGTTAGGCTGCAACATTCACATTCCAGTAAGTATTCAAGCATGAGCAGCAGTTTGGGTGTTGTAACTGAAGTTCTCTCACTGCAGAGCTCCAAGTGTATGATACTTTCATTTCAACACGTATTAGGGCTTAAATTGATCAATTATGTTTCAACATATCACTGAGCCACAGTGCTCCATTCCCTGTGATACAGCACCTGAAGAACCCAGACTATCAAGATGATCTGATGCTACCCAGCAGCAGCAATATCTGTGTTTTAGTCAACACTGGTAAATCAGAAGTTGTAAATGAGTAGCATTCCCATTTTGTGATCCTTACTCAAGAATATAATCACACAAATACTTCCCAAGGCAAGACATAAAACCTCCTCAGTATAAACTATATTTAAACTATTTTCAGGTCTCTCTTAAGGCAGCACAACTATTTTCAGCTTCATGTGCCAGACCCACCTGCCTCAGTTACTAAGATAAGCAAGCCAAGGAGTAGGCAGAATGCCAGCATAAACAATAAACACTTCACAGGTCTGTCACTGAACAAAGACTGTGAAAACCCCCAAGAAACCCAACTAGAGGAAGCTGGAATGAACAACAGTTCAGTCATTACTCCTCTCTTCTGTTATACCCAGAGCAATTCAATCATTGATGGACAGACAACCCCCTCCCTCAGCAGTGAGGGAACTCTGTTGGAAAAGCACTTTTAAAACAGGTCCTCACAGCTCAGTTGCTGTATTTACCTCTGTGGAAGTCAGGACTAACACAACTGGTTTTATGCTCCACACGTACCGCAGGAACAGCCCGAAAACTGAGAAATACAAGTTTCCCAGAGACGCCCTCAGGAGTCCTACACTCCTGTATGCCAAGCTGGGCTCAGTACCCTCCTCAAATGCAGGACGTGTTTTGTGTTGCCTTTTTAAAAAATAAGTTCACTATTATCTACGTTAAATCAGATAAACCAAAGACATTCATTCCCGCACACACATTTCACACAGGTGAAAAGGGATGACACCCACCCACCCAAGCTGGGGTCAGTTCTGTTCCTCAGTGCCTCAACTGCAGAAAGAAGTGGCAAAATAGCTCTGGACCCTGATTATTTCCTTCCTAATTCAGATGTTCTCTTGGTGCTCAGCACTGAATCAGTGCCTGAGCTCCGCAGCAAATCTACTCATCAAAAGCTGCAATCTGGAAAACATCTGATACTTCACCAGGGTTGATGATGCTCTCAAACCACACACAGCAGGAGGGCTACACAAATTCTGATTTTTTGCATAGAGAACAAGCACCAACAGGAGCACATCCCCTTCTAAGCTGAGTCATCTCACCTCAAATTCATAAGGGAACCATCACAGCTCGCACCTGGAACTGGGCAGACTGGGAGAGGACAGACATTTCTGCTGAGCATTAACTCAGGAAGTCTTGGGAACTTTCTGCTTCAAATCCTTTGCCTAATTTCTTATCACCAACTTGTCATTTGAAGCAAAATCTTTGTGGGTTTTTTTGTTTCTTTAAATTAACAGCAGAGGTTGGGAGGTATGTCTGTGACAGAAAACTGGATCCTCGCTTTAACAAACGATTTGGCAGTGAGGTGTAAACATCCCTGGGTAGGGGTGGGCTAAACTCCCCCTGTAACTCTGTGGGTTTAACCTCTGAACTCTATAAAACAACTAGAAGACACAAGACAAATTTTCCTCTTCAGCAACCAGTGTCACCATCCACCCAGATGTTTTATCCAACAAAGGACAACACACTCATGCCTGCTGCCAGCACACCCCTTCCTTTCCTATTCCCACACAGTGTCTTTTCTGCACAGGGCAGAAGTCTTGACATTTTACATTAGGAGAAATAAAAGGTAATTCTGCCTGCAAACAGCATTTTGGTTTTGCTCCAAGTAGGCAATGTTGTCACAGGAGGTAATTATGGATAAGCCATCCCCTGCTCCAAACATCCCAAGAACAGAAGCTGGGGACAAGTTTAAACACAGAAGGGAACCCGAATGCATCGACACACAGTCCTTGGTTGTTCAATCTCAAACATGGACACACTTTTTGCACAGGTTCCCTCACGTGCCTTCAGAGGAGCTGACTATTCTCTGTTGCAAATTCAACCCACACCTGGACATCAGGAAGGACAGGAGACCTTGGCACTGGGACTCATCACCACCCAAGGCTGAGCTTCAGATCACAGGTCCTTAACTTCAGCTCCCAGCTACACATGGATTTGGGAGCACACCTTTCACCTGGATCAGCCATGGTTTTACAGCTGCATTTCTGCTCAGCTGCCCATCAATACAGTCCACTTTGGCTCTGGAACAGGACACCTGATCCAGTACAAAACTTGTCAATGGCAACTCAAATTGGTAAAGTTCACGCTCAGTCAGTGCTGTCTCAGATGTCTGGGGCACAAGTGCTCTGAGGAGCAGCTGAGGAGGCTCAGGGGGGACCTTATCCCTCTCAACTATCTGAAAGGAGTTTGTAACAAGTGGGGACCAGTCTCTTCTCCCAAGCAACAACTGGCAGGACAAGAGGAAACGGCCTCACATTATGCCAGAGGGTTAGATTGGGTATTAGGAAAAAATTCTTCACCAAAAGGGCTGTCAAGCATTGGAACAGGCTGCCCAGGGCAGTGGTGGAGTCACCATCCCTGCAGGGATTTAAAAGGTGTGCAGATGTGGCACTGCACTCAACTTTGACCAGCACAGAGCTGACACCACTACTCAGTTTGGGCTACTTGTTCATCCTGCACCTCCCAGCACTCCCCTCATACTTACCTTGTGTAACTGATCTAATTTAAACCACTTTTTCCAGACTCTGCTCCTACATTTAGTAAGCAAAAAAGTAAAAAAGAAATTACTTGCAATTTTATAAATGTTGTTTTGTAATAAGGATGGTGAGTCCTCATCCAAAATGCGTTTTGGATGTATTACTATTCTGTGGTCTCCTTTTTAGTCAAGCCAAGGTTTTATATACAGAAAACATATCACACTTGTCTTTTTGTGACAATGGACACATGTTGTGATGGAGGAGAGATGAACTACATATTCCTTTTCTGTCCAACATTAACAGTTAGGATTTTAGACTCACACATATTGAGGTTTTTTTAAACTACACTGGAAAGTGCTCCTGGCAAGTCAATGTCCAAATCTGCTCTGGAGTTAAAAACTGATATCCTTCCTGGGACATCCCTCCAGATCATCAACTCTGACTGCCAGTGTCCTACAACCCCCATATTAGTGTTTTTGTTTTGAAGGGACAGCACCTACGTGGTAGCTTGGAAGTTGCCACGGAAACTTGTAACATCAGTGCTCACAAGATAAAGAAAAACCACAGTGAAGAGCAAACCACAGGGAAAGCAGCTACTGCAGCAACAGGTAACAAGGCATTGAAGAGCTCTCCAAACTCCAGGACACACCTCAGAACCAGTTAAAAGCTAAATCCAAGGGCCTGGTGCTGGGAAAAGATACCACCTTGCTTAATTCAGCTGCCAGACAGGCTCCTCATGGGCATTTTGAATGACCTGGCCAGCGTCTCAGCACCTCAGGTGCCACCTGAAGCAGGACATGGCATGCCATATTTCCCATCCTGGTTTCTCAACCTGACAGTAATTGGGTCCTTCTCTGCAATGGTGAAGCTGTGACTTGGAAAACTACACCAGACAGCACTGGTTTGTGACTGGGATCACTGCAGGGCTCCTACTGGAGGTTGAGGGAAACTTCCTCACTACCTGCAGCAGCTCCTGGACACCACCAGCTCCAGTCCCAGGCACGAAGAGAAGACAAAGCAGCTCCACAGCAGTTGTGGGATGGATGCTCTTGGAATTGGACAGGAGGGAGCACAGCTGGCAGCAGCCAACCCAACCCAGCATCCCCCAATTATTATTATTTTACACTCCCAAATTTACTTCAGCTAAAACAGTAGTGTAGCAATCAACACAAGCTGTTTTTATTTTAAATCTAAATGCAGTGTCTAAAAAAGCAAGTCAGCAGTCCAAATATAGCATGGATACACTGAGTTAGATGACGAAGGTTCAGAAATTCAAAGACCCAGAAGATCTGAAGCCAAGATATTTTTAATATCATTTCAGTATCAACACATTACCAGTGGCATCACATACTACTCTTGGAAAAATATGTTCCACATCCAGAGTTCACTTCCCATGAAAGACTTGTGTTACATTGATCATATTGCATTGCACATTAACAGCCTAAAAAGCAGGAGGAGGATAAAGCAAAAGTACAGAATCCCATGGAAGCTCAGATTTAATTCACACTGTGACATTTGAAGTGGCACATGTTGCTTCACTTCTAACAACTGGAAGTTTCCAATCACGCTGGGTTTTTATGGGGAAGAAAGATGGGAGAATGGGGCAGAAAAAGACTACTAGAAACTTAAGACTCCTGAGAACCAAGGCTCTACTACCCAAAAGAGCTGAACAATGAGCTACACAATACAGAGGGTTTTAAAAACAACCCTTGAGGGATGTAGCTGCAAAACTATGAAAATAAATTTTCTGCACCCACTGGCACACAAGTTCTGCCCATGACAGCTCCTGGCTACTCCTACATGGCAAGCACAAGTAGTCTGTGGCTCCTCCAGACAAAAAGTTCAAAATCTGTTTGAGACAGGAGGTTGTAGAGGCTCCTGCATTACTTACAGAAGAATTACACCCTTCCAGGGCAAGGTCTAGGCTTCTGCCTGCTCAAGTGGCACGTGGCTTCCAACACCACTGTAAAACAGAACTAGTCACTGCTCTGCCACGTAACTAATGCCTTTAGATCACTGAATTATCATCATAGAATAGTCTGGGTTGGAAACAACCTTAAGAGATCATCCAGGCCAACCCCCCTGCCATGGGCAGGGACACCTTCTACTAGACCAGATTGCTCCAAGCCCTGTCCAACCTGGACTTGAACACTTCCAGGGATGGGGCAGCCACAGCTTCTCTGGGCAACAACCTGTAGATGCCTTTAGGTTTTTAGCTATTTTGCTTTAAGATCATTCTGCATTTTCGTAATATCATGATATCGCTTGTCATCTCAAAGCACTCAAAGAACCACAAAAGGAGAAAATTAGAGTTACTTGGAAATTGCATCAGGAGATTAAAAAAAATTGTTCCACATAACTTGTATCGAACAAATTCTCAAAAACCTTGAGTGATTCAGGAACATGCAGCTCCCATTTGGATTGGTCAAAGTGGGGGAAGGACAGCAAGCAGGATCTTTGTTTCCTATATTCAGTGCAAGAGTCCAAAAGCTTGTTCATGAGGCTGCTCTGGGCAGTACAAAACACCTTTCTGTGAAAGGTCAGGTTGATGATTAACTGCAGGAGCAGGAAGAACAGAACAGAGGTAGGTAGGGGTGGGCTAAAACGCTCCTCCAAACTGAAATAAATGCTTTAAAACACTTCACAGGGGCTAAGATGAAACCAAGACAGCTTTGCATCACAGCAGCACTACCTGCAGGCAGTCACCTGATCACATATTACAATTCTTTTGTTCATGCAACCGGCAGCTCTGAATCTGCCAATCATCCAACATTCAGCACATTCACATCAGTACAAACTAAGATCCACCACTAAGCCAAGCCCAAGTGGCTCCTGCTACCTGCAAACTGCTGTGGATTGATTGTACAGTTTGGACACGACATTTTTTCAGAAAACAAGAAAAAGGCACGACCTAAAGTAGAATTTCCTGATTAGCTCACGAGGATCTCACCAGTGGTAAGGGTGAACACAGCAGTTTCCAGCCCCAGGCCACCATACACTGCTCTAAAATACACTTCCCTGTCAACAGCTGAATGTCTACAAAGCTCTAAAAACCCTGTACTAAGGGGATGTGACTTTTTATCAAATTACACAGCAGCTGTACGCAGGACTGGCAGAGTTAGGCAGCACCTGTGGTCATGTAGAGTCACTGAGGAAACACCAGGCAGATGAGTGTGTGGAAGGCAGCAGAGAAGCCTCTACAACACCCACAGGAGACCAGGCAATCTGCAAAACCCAGAACCAAATCAACAGCTCCACGTCGCTGTTCCCTTTGAACGCTGCTAACACTGAGGGAAGGTTTGTAACACAGGCAGCTCCACAATCCAGCTGTATCATTAGTTCTGATAATCTCCCAATGCTGCAAAGCCTCCCTGGGGACCTGCAGCTCTCTTAAGACAAACTGACAGCTCTGCAATTTGTCTTTATGACATATTATGGAGACACAGAAACCTGAAGTTGTGCCGCTCAGTTGCGTTTCCCCAAACTTCAGGCTGAAGCTCCCTTGAGCCTCCCCTATTTTCACATCTACCTGCAATGGACTCGTAGATACTTTTGTCTCTGTCCATATTTCTGACCACCCAACCTACTGTTGTTTTTTTTTTATTATTTTTATCCTCCACATAATTTTTGGGTAATAAAGTCTTTTTGGT
Source organism: Manacus vitellinus (assembly GCF_001715985.3). Lineage (NCBI taxonomy): Eukaryota > Metazoa > Chordata > Aves > Passeriformes > Pipridae > Manacus > Manacus vitellinus. The sequence goes on along the minus strand of NW_021939798.1, from coordinate 5,275,850 downwards.
GGCAGTACAAAACTCCTTCTACAGCACAGTTCAGGTGCTTTAGTCACAGCCAAATGATACAGAATCTTGCCCTCCTCCCAACAAATATCACCTTTGTGCCTCCTGGCAAAAAGGCTCTGAAAGGTTCCACTTTCCCTTTTCAAGAAGTGGATTTTTAGCTAAAGTCTGAACGAACCATTGGATGAAACAAAAATTCAGTTTAATTATAACATAGGTAAATGCTGTGCTTTGGAGCAGCAGGATCTGGCTTTAACAGAAATCTTTTGCTCAGCCAAAGTAAATTTTTTATTGGGACCTCCCTCGTCCAAGACTGTCAAATATTGTTTATTATACTGGCAACAGATCACTTCTGTTGCTCTGCAAATTTACATGACATTTTGGAAAACACTACAAAGATTCCCTGGTCTGGTGAATGCACCACTCTGAAAACAAAGTACAAGGCAATCATTCAAGGGAAGAAAGATAAGACAACAGGAAAGTTACTGGGTTATTTATTTATATATATATATATATATATATGTTTGGAAGCATTTCCCAGAAGAGGCAGCAACGTGGTTGGGAGAGAAGAGGATCCTAGAAGTAGAACAAGGAGAGCTGCACACACAACAGCAACTGTCAGCTTTTCAGCATCCTCAGTATCACATCTCTACCTCGTGTGTAAATGCTGAGCACCACCACACACTACTAAGAACCCACATGTGAGCCTGGGTTAGATGTCTGAAGAAGGGGTAAAGCAGCAAAGACAACCTGGTACCTAAAGAAAAGTTACAGAGGAGTTTGACTTTGTCCAACCTTGTCATCAAGTGATGTTTTTCAAACAAGTTTACATTCCATATACTCACTCCCTTAAACCAATAACCAGGACTTTCATCTGGGAATGCAACGTGAACCCTGTGCATGAAAAAGGGTTTACAAAACCTTAGAGGAAATAAAAATGATAAAATAATAAAATAAAATAAAAAAATTCAGAAAACATTAACATAATCCTTAGTATAAAGATATGGAAGGGTAAAGTTTAAAAGAACGTGGCTATGACTATAAAATATGGAAAGATCTTGTAAGAGAAGATTTAGTGACTCAGAAGTCACTTAGAGTCCTGTGAGGAATCTTTCAAAAATGTCCCCAGTTACAGGATTTAATCTAAATGTTGGATTTTAATCCTTAGCAGCAGTTTATAGCAAAAGATATGATCTCCCTTCTCAGTATCTATAGTTCTTGCCTCGTGTACCCACTCTTCTGGGTATAGCAGTTCTGGGAATGTGAGTTGTTAAATACAAAAGACAAGCTGGGCCTAAAGGATCTCCTCCAGCTGCAATGTCCCAACAGCATGGTTTATTACAGGACACCCCCACTCCCACCTCCTTACAGCAAGATGGCTGATTCACAGCCATACTGCCCTACTACCTCTGCCCAAGAATTTGAGAAAAGCTTGACCAAGAGCAGTGCTCCAGCACCAGATGGCACTGTTACCTGAGAAACCCACAGGAGACCGCAGCTACAGGCTCAGGAGAAGCTGGCGGGAAGCAGTAAGCGGAAAAATGGACAACACTTTGCCTATACATCAGCCAGCACTTCTCACAGACAGGCTGCCTCAAGACCTGTCAGTAAAGCTTCACCTGAAGCACAGGTCAGAGCCAGCAATCCCAGAGAAAACCGCTGTGAGGAGCAGAGCAGCCCCACAGACCCCCGAGCCCAGAGATGCCCAGTTCCAACAGGACCTAAGGGAATGGCTGTGGAGACCCTCCAGGGTGAAAGCAATGGTCGTGCTGGTTTTTGGCAGGATCTGATAAGGTCTGAGGGAAACACATTTAACTGCTAGAAGTGACTGCCCTAAGGAAAAACTCACCTGGATGCTGACACCATACAGCGTGACAGGAAGAGTAGAAGCCCATTTCAGCCACCAGTCTGGATTCCTGGGATTCCCAACAGCCCACTGTTTCAGCTTGCCCATTAATAGTTGTTCCTCCTTGTGTGCAAAAATAGTCTGTCCAGTAGCTCTTTCATTTGCCTGGAGCAAAAGAATTCCTCAAACTGTTGCCTCGGGAGTTAATTACGCAACAGGTTTTCCAGGTTCTTGCTGGACTGCGCTGGGGATGCCATCTGGACAGTACCAGTGCCATAAAAATTAGTCACTCGCCACTCTGAACAGCATTTGGGGCACACTGCCAGGTCTGGAGGGAAGAGTGGGGCTGCTCAGACCTCCATCTGCCTTTCCAGAAGATAAAAAGGATGCTGTGAGGAAATCTGTGTGACTGTTGCTGACCATTTCACTCCTGAAGCACAATAAGTGCACCTCGCCTTTCTACGTCTTTGGGAGTAGGAGTAAAGAATGTATCCATGAGAAATATTCCTTTGCTCCATTTCTGGAGCAAATCAGGGTGGGCTTTTTTGCTGAGCCCAACTGGACTCTGCTGGGTTGGTGGTGACTATGCTGGGGCACCAAGCACCCTTCCTCCCCTTGCAATCAGGTCAACAGCGTGCAGGAGGAACTCCTCATTAGCCCACAGCAAAAATCCACCTTGCAAAAACTGCCAGGGAACAACAAGAGGGAGTCATATCAACAGAAAATCACCGTGTCTGCTTTCCAGCTGGTTAGCTCATTTGCTGCTGCTGTGAATACAAACCAGCCATTTAAATTAGCTTCTAATTGTTCACAATTATTCAGACACAGCATAACCTGCAAGCAGTAAGACGTCAGGCAAGTAGGAGAGAAAGAATGGTTTAAGATGCCTTAACAAGATTCACATATTCATGCCTTGCAAGTCTCACAGCCACTGCCTCTCTAACAGACCCCCCAGATGTATGTTTGGCATTACAGAGGAAGAAGATAATCCACGGGTGTTTCTACACTTCAGGTTTCTACTCTTTCTTGCTCCCATTTTTGGGCTGCTTCAAAAATTACATCAATAATATTTTGGTCTACCCCAGTCGTTCACAGTCTCTGCACACACAGGCAGTTTGAGCAACACTATTTATAAAGCTGCTTAAAATTCTGGACACAGCCGGAGCTCTTTGATAGGATGTCAGCCATGCGACACCCGAACGTAGGAGGTTGACACAGGATGGTTAGTGTAATACAGCCCACTCTTCTTTCCCTTTCTTTCACCCAGAGCCTCCAATACCACCCTCACAGGAGTCCCTTCCCCCACAGACAGTAATGTTTCACAATTGCTCCTAGGAAAGAGGGAAGATATTAGCCTGTTATCCTTAAATTCCTACTGTGCCCATTTTAGTTCACATACGAGATTCAATGCAAATCCAGTCTGCAGGTCAAATTACTTTAGGGGACTGAATCCAGACATACCTTAAAGAAAAAATTCCCTTGCATTCAGCCATGTTTGGACCCAGAGGTAGAGCATTACCACAGAGACAAAATACTCATCGAGGTCTGGGAACTTTAGCAAATCTAATAAATTTGAGTAAGATTATTTTATCGAGTAAAGAATCTCCTAGAGGAGTCAAAATAACCCTGAAAAGCAACGTATAAACAGCTGTAGCTGAAAGCACAGCAAATGCTGTGTCATGCCACACTCCTAAGTCAGTCCTGAGCAGTGAGTGCATGGAGCTGCCTGGCCCCTCTTCTACCTTCTCTGAGTTTCCTGCCTGCTCTGAAATGAGAGCATCTCCCTGGAGAAATATTCCTGGTTGATCTCACATGCAGAACACACTCCCCAAACACGCTGCAGTGCTTTAGTGCTCTGCTACATAGGAGGAATGCTGCACGGACAGACAGGCTGCCTGGAGCCCAAGCAGAAGAGGCAGAGCAGTGAATTCCACAGGCAGATCAGGACCTGGCTGGCTTAGTTGAGAAATACAGGATGCTCAGGCTGGCTATGGGAGTAATTTCCACAGCTAGTGATTAAGAGCACTCTGGGGACACTCTAATTTAGCTGACATGGAAACCAGTAGCACTGTCTCCTCATTGGGACAGAGCCAGGGCAGAGGTTGGGGTCACATCTTCACATGTGCCCTCCTGGCACAGAGTGAAGGTGCTGCTTTAAGAGGCACATTGGCCAAGGCTTGTTGCTTCAAGGCAGAGCAAACATTCTGCAAAGGCTTCCTGTTAAATAACACGCCTTCTGAGCCAGCTGTATCCACAGTTATCTCACATATTGGTTAAAAAAAATAATCAAAGCCTTTACACCCAGTTCAAGCAACCTCTGGAATGCTAGAGAGAATCCACCTAAAATTCAGTGGCAGTGTGGGGACCCTGTACATGCATTTATTTCTGATAAACAGCAAAGCCACTCCCCCAGCTCACACTGCAGAAGAGTGTGTGAATGCTACTGGGACAATGCAGCACAGTTGCATCATTGCCCAAAAAACCTCAGCTGCATTTTCTATTCACTGAAAGAGTTTCAATTATCCTCCCCATACATAAATGCTGTATTGGCCATTACAAAAAGAAGGAGCAGCCCCTACTTAATCCATACAACAGGCTACAGAAGCCCAGTTATTTAATGACTGGATTTCTGCAACCCCTGCACTGATAACACCCCTTTTTGTGAGGGGTGAATCCACCACCTGCAGAATGGCTGGGGGAAGACTAAAACATCTCCCAGCCACAGCAGGTTTAATTCATTGTCTCCTGTTTGTGCACACTATAATACAAAAGCAACCAACCTTCAATTCCCTTCAATAAATGTGAGAAAATCTCACCAGGATGGGTGACAGTTAAGCTACAATAGGGACAGAAGTATAAAAGCCCTGCAGAGTCTGTCTTAATACCCCTAGAGCTAAGCCTTGGTTCAACCCCACTGCACAGGTAAGTCTAGTGGACTGAATTTTCCTTCCCATCTCAGCCAGAGCACAAAGCTTTCAACAGGATATTTAAAACTCATCAATGCCACCATAACAACACTGCTGTATCATTTTGCCTTTGAGTGTTTTCTAGGCTGACTTCTAAACCATTTACCATAAGCTCTCCAGATTTATGCCAGTGAACTGAGGCAACACAGCATTTGCCCAGCAGAACATCCAAAATCCACATGGAAACACTGCCCTCCTCCCCATGTTACTCTGCAGGTATCCATTCAGTTACTCAGCAGCATATTTGATGTGACAGTAATTCAAGGTTATAGCTCAGGGATCTTCTTTTCTCCCCATCTCCTCCTTGGGAGCTGAACAACCAAACAGCACATCTAGAGATGGCTCATGAACTCACTGAGCCACTGGTGTGAGTAAACACTTACAGCAATGGCACAGGAACCAGAGGAGTGATAAAGCCAGACGTTCCCTGTTTTTGTGTGATGTACACACAGTTCCCATTCTAAACCTGCTTAAAGGCAGATTACTAAGTGTCTCTCTACACAGGTTTTAAGGGCAAAATCCTGTCCACCTTCATTAATCCTTCCTAGCCTGGTTTTCTTCTAGACATAGCACACAGACAACAGTAAACTTGCTGCAGGAGAACATCTTTATGCTCCTCTGCTCTGCCCAGGCTCTACAGTCCAACAGCTGTACAGCAATCACAGATTACTGGGAAAAATATATTTCCCAAGATGCTCGAATCCAGTTTTCAAGGAAGGCTTAGGTGTTTAGGAGACTCAGCATCAGAAGAGTCCCCAGGGGAGTAACATACTTCTAGGTGAACCAGGAAACTGTGAAATCTTCCATTTTTAACAAGATGAGCATCTCAGAGAAACCTGGAATGGCCCCTTCACTAAAACATTTCTAAAAGGTCATCTCTTGTAGGCAAGCAAGGGGAGACTGACTGTTAACAGAACTCATCTCAGAGCTGAATATTTTCCCACAAATGTCAAACACTAAAGCCTCAGAATTTTCCAAACTGGAATTTAAAATTGTTTTAAGGGATGCACTACTGCATCCTTCACCTCTGCACACAGATCAGGAAGCTGCTCCTAGCAGGTTCTTTAAAAAGCCTTCTCTGAATTTGTACCCTTTCAGCAGGAACACGGGAACGTGTATTTAGTCTCTTCTTGGCCCAGTGTGAGAAACATCACAAAGTAAGATTACCTGTAAGATATGTCAATGCAGAGTTGGTTAGGGAAGATGCTAAAATAGCATTGGGGGATGTCACGTTTGACTCAGCATCTCTGTCAAATGTTGCACACTCATAAAAGTGCATTTGTTCCCCTCCTGTCCTTCCCACCCCTCCTTCAGACGTGCTAGCTCAGCCTAAGGTCTGAGATGAGCTGAGGTCTTTCATCTTAAGCACCTTCAGTGCCTCTGTGGACTCTCTCAGGTGTAACCTGACTGGATATAAGCAGCTCTGCTGAGGATGCCCTCAGAGGAATAAATGCTCACTCGAGACAGCATGAGCAAAAAGCAGTAAAAGCCTGTTTGCCCCAAGTCAGCAGTTCTGCCTCCAAATGAACACATGGCCAGGCAGTGAGAGGCATTTTTTTTCCCTGTAAAGAAAACATTCACCTTTCAGAGCAGAAACACACTAGATCCTAGCACAGGTGCAAGTCTTGCACTGCACCTGTACTAACAGCAAATACCTTAACCAAGAAGAAAAAATGCTAAGGACAAATGATGCAGCTAATCCATTACAAAGCCACTGATCCCTGTCCCTGCAGTGGCATGACTCCAAGTGTGTGCTTTGTATATCTGGATGTCTTTGCATCTGCATACCAAAGAATAAACAGTCTGGTGAACAACTAATCAATAGTGCTGTCTGAAAAATAAATTTTACCTTCTTAAACCCAGTCAGTTATCCTTGTCAGGGAGCCTCGTATTTCCTGGAACTGCAATTCACTTCATGCCTACTTCCTAAAATGAGGATATATTGCTATATTTCTGAGGATCTATTGCTGTGCACGTATGCAGCAGGTAAGTGGGTATTTTGCTTTAACATCAGGCTCTGTTATGTGCCACATACATAACATGTTCTTTGCTTTAATGACTTCAGCTATAATAGAGGGATTTCAGTCCATCACAACCCCAGTGAAACACTGAGCCATAAACACGATTACAGCAGGTTTGTAAACACTATAAAAATACTTTCCCAAGATGATTGACAGCACTCTGCTCCTGATAGTTGAAGCAGTGCTCTGGCTTCTTCCTCCTTCTCTTCCCTGATTCCAGCAAAACAAAGGTTAACTGAACTCTGCCTTTGAGCAGCATTGCCAAAATGCCATGGTGAGGACTGTCCTGAAAAAACCCTTGAAAGGGGGACAGAGCTGCAGGCCTCTGACTGAGGAAAGGAATGACTGGACAGCAGATTTCAGAGTTGCTGAAAAGCCACATGGCATGAACTGAACAGCATTAGCACAAACAACATTAGCAGAACTGCTCTGAGGTGCTGAGCCCCACGTTCTGGGAAGGATCCATGGGTTGATAAGCCTTAGGCTGCATTACATGGCCTGTCATTCCTAATTAAACACAAACTAAGTTCTTCCTTAAAACTGCCCCTACTCATTAACTGCCAGTGTACACTCCTCAGATCTGGCAGACTCCTGAATAGGGTGTGCAAACTCCAGCAGCAGCACAAAGCAAGTCAGGCGAGGCACTACCAGGACACTCCTATGCTTACAACAGCGATTTCCACTTGAAAAGGTTCCCCAGCTTTGCAGGCTGTGCATATGCAAAGGTACTGTGCCATCAGCCACTGAAATGCAGCAGTGCTGGGGTTGAACATGGTACCTATGAGAAACCAGGTGCATTAAATTGGGGGCAATTATATGCCAAGAACATGGCACTTCTCCATGGAAAGGTGAACACTCTATATATACTCAAGTATGTACTCGAGATACTGTCAAGATTAAAAACTCTGTTAAAAATACAGAAAATGTCACAGAAATGGCACTTTTGCTAGGAATATGAAATGACCACTGTGTTCTTAAACTCAAAAATCCAGAAAGCACCTGATACAGTAGAATCCTCAGTGAAAGGTCCTCAGCCATGAACATCTGCATACCATAACCACCAGCCTTAGGCTCGCCGTTGACAGGCATTCCTTGTCTTCCTGTCAGATTGTTTTTGGGATACACCCCTCATCAGGTGTGCATTAGGTGGTCTGCATATTACAACACATGCCTTTGCAACAGAGTCACACAGTGAACACGGAGCCCCTCCCTCCCCACACAGAGCCAGCTTCCATCCCACTTAATTCATCCATTCGGATTCATTCCTCATTACCCCGAGCACTGTGCAGGCTCAGAGAGCCACGGATGCAGCATTACCTTTATCCTATCAGGTACTTAATGGTGCCTCACACCTCGCTGCTCTCCTTCTTTACCCTTGCCTTGGGCACTGAAGCCTGACAATTATGATTTGGAGAGGGAAAACGTGGCACAAAGGAGGATGCACTGGTCAGGATGCCAACCCTAAAGCCTTAAGGATCACCATGTGCCATGGTATTTAGCAGGGCTGAAGCTCCTATTTAATTAGGCTTGTTTAATGAGTCATATTAAACAGCATATATGTAAGAACAGGTTTCTATTAGTGCAAGGACCTCACTGGATTATGTAGGTGAAACGCTGCCACTACAATGGAGTCTTTTTTCATTTTATATACTTAACCATGACCTACATTCTTTTGCTCAAAGGAGCCCCATCTCCAGAGGGAATGTGCCTCTTTAATCAGCTCCAGGATTTTTTCAGGGTTCAGCAGGGATGGATGGAGCAGCCTCAAGCCTCTTCAGCTAACCCAGAGCTTGCAGAAGCTTCAGGAGAGAGTGGTAGAAAAGCCACCACGTTCAAACGAGGGCAGGCAGTACTCACAGCCTGATCCAATGGGCCCCTCTGCTCCAGAGACCACTGGGATTGATGCACACCAAAGCTTCCATGTGCCCCCTGTGAGCCTGGCTGGCTGCTTTACCTTGCTGGACAATGGGCTGTCTCCTGGAGAAACTGCAGTCAAGTTTGTTTTTGAGGAGGAACACAAATTCAGGAGAGGTCTTTGGGGCAGTCATCAACCTCAACTCTTGTCTCCACAAGAAAGGAGTCTGTGAGCCATTAGTGAAGAGAACAGAGACAAGCAGACTCATAGGCTGCACTAAAATACAAAAAGGGAGCAGCAATTCACATGTAAGGATTGCACCTAACCCTTGTTTCCCAAAAGTTTTGGGAGATTCAAGCTGGTTCCAAGATACAGCCTCTCCTCTCTGCTAATGCAGAGCTAGCAAAAAACAACCCCCCCAAACACACATCCCCAAGCCACCCTAAGAAAGCCCCAAAGAAACTAAAAAGGAACCACAGAAAGCTCAAAAGAGAAGGAATTTGTGTAAAGTTGCTCTGGGGCAGCATATCCAGGGAGCCAGGCCGATCCCTCAGGGCTACAGCCTGAGCTGCTCAGAGCTTCCCCTGGGCACACCAGGGACATGGACACAGTCTGTAAGCAGGGCATCAGGGACAACAGCTCACACTGAGGGTATCAAGGATGCAATAGGAACTGAGAACAGCTGGAAAATGCAGTGACAGAGTAACACACACCTCACTGCCAGAGCCTTTGGAAAACACTCATTTGATCAATGCATTCTCCTCATCAGATGTGTTTCAGCTTTACAGTTTTTCAATCCTGTACCAGTATTTAAAAGCTCAACAGTTTTTACAAACCGAACCACATCATTTTCCTGCCCTCTCCATCACCACCAGCAGCACAGATCCCTGATCCCTCCCAAGGCTGTTTGCTTTGTTGATGTTCGATGCAGAACAGGATACGCCCAGTGCTGCAAAGCTCAACACCACTGACAGCAGTAAAAATAACTCCTGCTTTGGTACACACTAAGCAGTTAAGATCAGGAGATGCACAGAGATGTGCATACAATAAGCTGTCAAAAAACAATGAGGATTATGTTGCACAGAAATAGGCCTGAGGTATAAAGAGATATGAGATCAGCACGGGCGGGGTAAGAAAGCCACAGACGAAGAAAATCCCATGATTTTTCCTTTTGTTCATATCACCCCAAACAGAACAAAGTAAGGAGGGATCAGGCTTCAAGTTCCCTCTAACTGGAAGGAAACAAGCACGTTCTTTCTGTTATTTGAACTCTTTCCCTCCTCAAGGCAACTCTGCTGAGACATGGCTGGTGGGTGTCAGTGAAAAGGACTCTGCACCAAGGCAGTGGTCAGACAGCTCTGGCAGCCAGACCACATCCAGATCCAGGCTCCCTGTGGCAGGCCCAAGCCTCACACTGCAGCAGGACCCACCACCACAGACACCATTTCTACGATGCCTTACCCCCTCACTGCAGCACTGGCACCTCTCAAGCTCCTGGTGCTGTTCAGCATCACACCTTCTCCTGAACTTCTCCATCCCAGGTACCAGACTTGGGGAAATGAAACAAATCTCAAACCCAGATGTGTGCAAGCAGGCACTCTCTGTACAACATACATGCTGTTTCAGACCCAAATTCAGAGTTCTCCCTAGCTTTCAGTCTGGTCAACAACCCAAGCTGAGATGGTAACACAAAAATGGGAATTATTGAAAATTATTTATACAGAGGTGTGGTACACACTTGTTCATCAAGCTTGAGTCTTCCACCACAGCTGTGCTCCAGATCCTTTTCAGGATTATATTGTCCCAATACCACCATCACTCACAAGCACCTGCACTAAAAGCCTCCTTAACAGAGGAGCAGGGCAGTGCACAGATAACTTCCATGGGCTTGGGGTATCCAAATTCTCCAGCCAGGTGCTCAGAAGCCTCAAGTACCTCAGTGCTGAAGCATTTAAGAGTCATGCACCTTTTGAACAGGAACAGCCCAAAGATCTGGCGTCAGCTTAAAAGTCAAAGCCCGTAATTCAAAAGTCACAAATCTATTTCATCCAGGAAAGATGTTTTTGACACAGTAGCTTTATAAAAATATGTCAGTGAAGTTTAAAAAGAAGCTGCTGCTCTCATCTCAAGGGTAAGTGATGATTGGTAGAGTTCATCTCAGAAAGTGATCGTAATAATGGCAATTTGCAATTGAACCCCACTTTTCTTCTGCCACATGCACCGATCTCAGACCTCCCCACAAAGCTCAAGTAATACTCCAGGGCTGAATGGATCCAGACAAACTGCAATTTTCGTCTTGCAGAAAGCCTCAGTGTCAGAAGGCAAGTCCCACAGCAGCACTGCAATGGATAAATATTTCAATGGGAAGTCACCATGGCTCACTCTTTCAGAGGACAGTTATAAAAAGAGAATTGTGAAGATACTTGAACACTGCACCAAAAAGCGTATTGCCAGATGTTACAAAGAGTCTGGGCACTCAAACAACACTTCTATTCATAATAATTGGGGGAAAAAATAACCCCTTGTGATGTGCGCAAAAATAGGAACTGAAAAAGTGTAGTTTCCTGAAAAAGAAAATCACTTATGGTGGGGGAATAAGGTGGGCTAAAAACAATACATATAAGTGTGACATTTTAACAACAGCAGCAGCTTTTCTGAATGGAGCAGGAAGATGATTCAAGGAAATATTAGAGTTTCAAAACACTTCAAAGAGGAGCTCTGATCGATATCTATCTCACCATTACAACATCTCTTGGCAGAGACACACAGATCTCAATACATCTGATGAAGACAATGCTTCTCCCTGCTCCGTGACACACACAACACATCACTCAGATTTCACCCAAGTGACATTTCAGTAGCACCTGCCCCCAGTGAAAACAGCTATTTATAGCAAGGTGGGTGTTGAGAAGGGTGATTTCACCCATCACTTAAGGCCTGGGTGCAAATCACACACTGTATGTTGTCATTTCTGATTAAAAGCTCTTCCTGGTCTCTCATGGAGATTTGCCACTTTGCTAAATCACAGTGTAGTTGAATGTGGCAGGTGCCTTGTTTTCCTGAAAGCACAAGATAAACTCAAAGGCACTGTTTGGATGAGGCCAAGCTGAAGCAGCAGCACTAGTTACTCACACAGCACATACTAACCTTGCAATGTTCCTACCAGGGCCTCATTTCCATCTGGGAACACAAGAAACATCCTTTGTTTTACTCTTCTTCAGAACACAGATCATCCTGCTTCATTTTCAATATCCTAAAGCAACTCGGTGGTTAAAAAAAAAAAAGTCCTTTTGGCTCCCACAGCAGCATCATTCACTATCAGGAAAACCTAAAAGCCCAGCTCAACATCACTCAGTTCAGATGCAACACTCCCAGGTTAGGTCATACTTAACTAATTAAGCATTTTGGAAACATCCAGGGATTTTTTTCTGATGAACCTGGAAAATTGAGATGTAAACAGATGACCTGCCAGACAGGGAGGCAAAGCATTGGACAGATCTGCCAACACGCAGAGCAGGATAGGGACCACTCTCAACAGGAGTGAACATGCTACTGCCCTGAATAACAACTCCCAGAGAACAATGAAAATAGCAAAGATAGGGATGTGAGGATAAATGGGTGGGGGAAAAAGGGTCATTGAGGCACCAGAGATCCAAGTGTGAGGAGAAAACTAAACCTAACCAAAGGGCATGAACACTTCAGGGCCTCTGAAGCAGCAAAATGGTATAAAAATGAAAGAAAGAGTTATGAAAAACCAATCTGCTACCACAACAAACTTTTGTGTGCAGCAGGAATACCCGATCCTCTACATCACAGCAGGAAGCAGCTGAGCTAAGAGCCCAGCTTGCAAATACTTAAGAAGTGCAATTTGGAGTATTTTCTACCACGCTCAGTAGCACACACAGGTTGGAAAATGATGCTCTGAATGTCATTCTGCATCTAATCCTTGATCTTTTGTTTTAAGGCTTCATTCAAGCGTTGCCAGCACTGCAGATCAGAGGCAGGCAATCCGAACTGGGCTAAGTAAGCAGCACTAACAAAAACAACCAGCATTTTATAAAGATTCCTTAGGTTGCCTTCCAGAACAAGTATCAGACTCCCCAGCTCCTGGGGTGTTCGGTTCACTGCCACCAACAACTCCTCCAGCAGCAAGGAGAAGCAGAAAGGAGCCACACAGCAGATTTTCAGGATTGCTCACAAATGCTTCTACAAAATGGCTTGCTAGCCCAAACAGTATCAAGAAGTCATAAAAATCCCAGATCTGGAAAGGAAGAACTCTCCACCCTGAGTTTGTTCCCCTCTCCACATGCTCCCCCTCAGCAGCACAAGAGTACAACACTTATTCAGAGAAGCTGGCACAGGAGCACAGAGATGGGAATCTGCCCTACAAACACCACCTTTAAAAGCTGATTTTTCAGTCCCTTCATTTCTCATCGCAGCTCTCCTGACAGCAAGCATTCATCACTGCCAGATTAGAAGAGATTATCACGAGAGAAAGTTAAGGTTCATGTCAGTCACCAGGACACTAAAATGGACTCGATGGTAACTTATCAGAGGTAGGGTGGGTGATGAGACCGCTCCACCCAACTGTGGCCAAGGTCAAACAGTTTGTCAGACCCAGCAGGGAGGGTTTCTAACGCCATCAGTTTCGAACCATTTCCACAACCACTAAAGGGAATGAAAATAGCTTTTGCAGCTCCCTGTTTGCAGCGCTCACTTTACAGCGAGTATGGCAGCTTTGGGAGTTCTCAGATAAGAGTATTTCCTCCCCAGAGCTGCCTCGCCTGCACGGCTGTACTTATGCTAATCAGAGACTGCTGTAAGCTGAAGAGAAAGCAACTGCGTGGGGCAGGAACAAAAGAAACCAAAGCATCCCTGTGAGGGAGACATTAGGTGTGAATACACATGGTGTGTTTGTACCCGAATGCCAATTAGAGAGCAGAATACACAGAATTACTTCGACACACAGGCATTCACTATGCTAAGGTAAGATGAAATTCAAATCACAATTATTTTGACCATTGTGCATGAGCAGGTAGATTCCAAATGGTAACCAGTATCTATGGATGGCAATTTGGTACTAAATTATCTTACTGTGAATAGAAAAGACAGCATGATTAAGAGGAAGCCAGGAACTTAGCCTGGATTTCTTCCAAAGCTCCAAGTGTCAACACTGAAAAAACCCAGAAAGACTCTTCTAACTAAAGAGTTTACACAGTGACCACAGCAATTACCATATCGGTGATATTTATTTTCTATAAATTAATCTCTTTCTAAGATCCCCAACAAAACAAGAAATACGAGCGGATCACATCATACTCCTATGAAATACAAAGAGTGTTTGATATGGGAAGTGTGAAGTTTTCATCTAACACTTGGGCTCTGATAAAGGCAGGCTCGGGAAAGAAACATTAACAGCATTCAACAAGGTACTCGAGGCTGATCAGGGCAGCCAGAGCCAATTCTGATCAAGAAAGTGTGGTGTGAGCTGGAATAGGTGCAGACCAGGGCTGCAGGAATAGCGGGGAAAGAGCCTATCTGGGAGGAGTGATCCACAAACTGAGGGTGAAAAGGGAGAAAATAATTGTGCTTCACCACATAATAGCACATTTATAAAGACAAGCAGCTATTTAGGAGCCAGATTTGTTTTTAACAATAAGAGATGGGTGTAAACTGTTTGCATGTTTATGCTGGAAATTACAACTTTTATCATCAAGACTGGGACAGGTTCCTAATTCAAGGAATCAAAGCAAAGATTTAACTCTTTTAAGGACAGACTTTCCCTGGGGGACACACGAGCAGGCTGCTGCTGCAGTGATGCCCTCACCAGCACCAGCCTGGAGGGCTCAGAGGGAGCTCCTGCCCAGCACACATGTTGTTACAGCACAGTCACCCCGCACTTTGCTTTATCATTACAGGGCAGATTTCGTTCTGTGAACTAAATGACATTTCTCTGTCATGTACCAGTACAATCCCCAACACCACACAAAACTAAACAGAGGAAGTTTCTAGTCCCAGAGTCAAAAGGGCCAATGAGCCTATTCAGCTACGTGGGTCAGATGTCCCGGGTGAAAAAATAGTTACTGAGCCAATGACACACTTGGAATCTAATTGTCCAATTTTAACACAAAGTGAGATCCCACAACATTGATAAAAATATCAATTAACGAATAAAAAAAAAAATCCTGAAGTTTCTTCCTAGTCTAAGCAGCCAGCCAGGAATCCTGGTGTTTCCTGTACAGTGTCACCTTACCTGCTGTGTCATTCCACAGGGTGCTCTCTTCTTTCATGTATTTCAGGAATGTACTGAGATGCATAGTTGAGGAAGTTCTATGATTACATACTACTACACCTCCTTAGGAAGAGCCTCCCAACCTCTTTGGAATACACCCAAAATGTTGGCCAGCCCAACTCTAAGAGGAAGTGAATGAATCACCCACATTTGCAGACTTCAGAAAAACCAAAAAACACAAACCCACAAGTTTTCCAGGAAGGACGGAGATTCCTCCCTCTTCCCTGCTCCCACTTTCTGGTTTAAACTGAACCCACAGACAATAAATACACTAAGAGAAGGTTGTACCCCAGTGTGGGAAACCAGAGCAACTTCAACAACCTGCAGCACAAGGACAGAGAAAAGGCTTCTGACAGAAGTCATATGTGGTGAGGACAAAACAAACACAAAGAGGCTGTTCATGATGTATCATTTCCAGCCTGTTATCCAACTGCCTAGTAACTCTAAATTTAGAAAATGTGGCTATTTTGTCTCAAAACTAATGTTGTTTCAAGGAACTTGGACTCAGAGGCTGAACAGAAGCATGAATATTACTTGCAACAGTCATGAGAATTATTCACTTGGATTAGATATGTAACCCAGCTTCCAAGAGGAAAAACACCCCACAACTTTTATCTTCAAAAGCAGAAAGAAGGGCAAAACCAAAAGACAAACAGGGCCTTGCTGGAAATCTGATGAACTCTCAACAAAAATATTAAGCAGTGCTCCACAGACACCTCAAATAGTGAAAAGTAAAGGTGTGTGGGCACTTGGGATGGGCAGAAGCCCCCAGTGCTGTAGGGCTGACACCTCAGACCCCTCTCCAGCAGCAGGTTAAGACATAATGACCATTTTAGTGGCACGTGGAGTAGGGCTGGATGAAGGAAAATACAAAGGCTCCTTGGTGATCAGAGTGCTACTCAAGCTCCAACTGTGCTTCAGTACAGCTGCTGCCAACAATTTCACTGAGGACTGAGATCTACGACCAGTTCTTTAACAACAGATCATGAGCCAAGAGGCTTGAAACACCCACTTGATTCTAGAAACACCACCACAGACTAAATTAACAGCCTGGGCTGCTCTTCACTGACTACATTTCTAATCCAGCCTTGCAAAATCCTCAACTCATGAGATTTACACCTAAACTAACTTTTAAAAACGCTGGGTTATTCAGACCAGCTCCTCACACAAGTATAACCAACTCAAACTCCAGTTTCACAATACCAAGTGATACAGTAAGTCATCAAATTCCCAAGCATCCCATTTCACACATATGCTAAATAACCCATGCACTGTGGTTCTGGGGGAGAATAATTTACCCAGACAGAAATCCGTAGCTGTAACTGAACTAAGGAACATCAGAAGTTTTTCCACCAAGCAGACAACTCACTTTCTCCAGCCCTGGAAAGGGTGAAATAGAGAAGGCACTGAGCACACACCAGGAAAACACCACCTGGCAGCACTAACTCCGGCTGTCTAACCCAGAGTCACCTGAGGGGAAAGTTTTTGTCACCTTTCCAACACTGCACTGCCACATCAGAGCCCAGAAAATGCTTTGAAGATGAAAAGGGCTACTTATTTGCTAAGTATCCTTATCAGCAGAAAAGCAGGACCGTTTCTTACAACCAAAATGATTCACATGCAAAATTCGTTTATTCTCAAAGAAGTTATATCCTTTCAAAAGCAGGTAAAAAAATAAATCAGCCAAGATGGAACTAATTCCAGCTCACAGTATTAGTGTATTTCACTAAGCAGAAGGTTCATCATCCACTGACAAATGAAAACTACCCAGTCACTTCCACAGGAATGAGGCACCAGGAACTCCCAGCTTTGGGCTAAAAAAACCCAGTTAAAAGTCTTAAGCTCCTGATCTTTTCAGCTGGTGATTAAATAGCCCTCTTCACTTGTCGGTCTCCAAACCCCTCCCTCACAAGCAGAAAAGCTGAAGGCTTCACAGGCAGTGGTAAGAACAAACCACAGAGGCTGTGTCTGATGTGTGCAGAATACAGAACCACATGTTACCACTGCTGCAATTTTATTGTACAAAACCCACCCTGCCTAATGCACCAGCGGCATGGCTGTGCAGCTTCTCTTCAACTCAAGAGGCTGTAACCAGAGGTTGTGAAGTGATACCACTGCAAATGCAGGCTGAGCAGGGTTTCCTTGTTCCTAATGTGTTCCTGTGAATTTAATTTTTTCCTAGCCTGGAAGCTACAGTAAGATACCAAGTGTTCCTGTCCTCTCCTGCAAGTCCTTGGTCTCACCTCCCACCAACAGCCTCCACAATGACCATCCTTTCACACAGAGAGCTGCAGCACCAGCTGTTGAGGAAAGAAACAGAGGTCACAATTTTAAAGGAAATGGCAAAAGCATGGAAAAAAACTCAGCTTTGTAATCCCAAACAAGCACCTACCTAGAGCATCCAACATACATCAGCAGGTTGTTCAAACCCTTGGAAAAACTGGACAGACTATTTAAAGGTGTAGCTTGATATGTCCCACTTCCAAGATCTCACCATATGTGCACAAAAAACATTTTCTGTCTTGGCTTCCACCTGCTCCCCCTGTATACTCAAGCAACTCCTACCCCATGCCAGCAGCTAACAGAGGGAGCAAGTCCAAAAAAGCCACCAAAACTAGAGGGGCTCCTCAAGACACTGCTCTAGACACCACTTCCACACATTAATATTCATTTGTTAAATTTCAGACCAGCAGGTACACAGTGTACATTTTAAGCTTACAACATACAGGCATCAATGCTATTTAGTTTAAGTCTTGCCTGTAACCTGAACTGAACTGCCACCTGCACCTGACCATTGGAGAAGGCTGAACAAAGCATGAAAGTGGTGTAATTTCTGTTCAAAACAATCCAAAACGTCTGGTGTACAGAGGCACAGATTTCTTAGTCTGAAAATCTGATTACTCTCAACCCACGATTTCGGCCTCGATCTACAGGTCAGGTTCTGTAAGAGGGAGGAATTCCATCTGCAGGTGGCTTATTGGATCTGTCTCTCCATTCAGTCACTTTAAATCCTAACATCAGCAACAGAAAACAAAGGTAACACGACCTGTACTTCCCCTCACCTCTCCTGCACAGGCACACATCCAGCATACAGTTATCAAGTCCACATCCACCACCAATAATGTCTGTTCCCATCTACAGCAGACTCTGAAGATTTCAGCCCAGTAAACGTTCACCACTCCCACCTGGGTCACTTCCACAGCCCAGTCCAGGCTCTCCCAAGGGCTGGGGCAGAAAGCACAGCAGACACACAACTCCATACCTTTCTTTTTGCCAGATGTGCAGTCAAATGCCTGAGGCTGGTAAGACTAACCCTGAAATGCACAGTAAGATGTTTTCTATCCAACAACACATATGAGCCCATAACACACCAAACTGCACGAAATTGGGCTGTGTGTGCTCTGCAGGCACAGGACTCTCTCTGAAATTCAGTCTGCACAGACTGCAAACAGCATTAAAGCTAAAAAGACACCTGTCAACTTGAAACTCAGGCACATCTGCCCATGCTGCAGCTATTACAGTAATCAGCAATTTTCACCACCTCTACTGTGAAAACCACACATTTTTCATAGTATTTGATGTTTGTAATCACCTCTTACAATCATTACCGCTCTACCCCCCACGTAGTCTGCTCCCTTCACAGGAACATTTAACATTCAGAAAGAAAAAATCCTATCAGTGTCTGTCAAAGAGAAACCTCTGCAAAGTTCCAGGGCACTGCCATCAAGAGAAACTTGCTTTAGCTTAAGTTTAACTTCATAAATTCCAGTTAGCAGAATATTTTGGTTTCAGTCACAAACATGCACACTTATATTTAGCTGCAAGGGCAAATGGAAAAAAGCTCAAATATTACCATACAGTCTCCCTAGGGTTTTTTTTTTTGTTCCAGGAGTTAGCATTCTCCTACCTTGCCACAGATCTAAAGATCTCGGGAGTGGAACACACCAGCTACACAAGGTAGAGCCTGATCTGAGTTACAGGTCAAGTGCTCTGGAGCACTACACAAAAAGCAGAAAGCCAAGCCATCATCTCACATCTCTCAGTTCCAGGAAAATCAGGATTGACAACCTCAAAAGCAAGTGCAAAGGCTTCATCTTAAAGTATCAGCTCTGTGATTAGGACTACCCAAGCAGAGGTGTGTTGGGCAAAGACCCTGCACAGGGTGGGAGGTAACAGTGGAGTGGAAACAATGAGGCAGGTTTTTCCTAAGTAGCATTTAGGAAGGTGTCATCACCTTCTGAGCCTTTGAAATCCCCCAAGTAATTAAACAGTCAGAGGAGAAGAGGCTTTTAGCTTTGCAAACACCAATTATTTCCCAGCACCAACACAGATATTGAACATTAAAAATAATGTCCTTTCTCTGAAGACAGGGGAGGAGCTGAGGACAGCCGCCATGGGCAAGCAAGACTTTGCCCTGAAAACTATCTGTCAAACCTTCTGTCATTTAACTCCAATGAAGAATTTTCAGCCAAATAAGAAACTTTTTTAAATTGCTTAAAGTCACTTTTTTTGCAGAAGTCTGCACTGGAGCTGCATCACATCAGCAAAGAAAGAACTTGTATGTGAAAGCTGCAGCAAAATGTTTCACTCACACAGGTATTTCAAAGCCTGTCACAGGCATTGATTGATTTCTTCTAAAGCTTTTAGTGCACATTAGTTTGTTTACTAGTCCTAAAAGCATTACTAATTTAGTTAGGGTTTTTTAAGCTATGCCAGCATGTTGGAAGGGAGTGCACCTTGGGAGAAAGTGTGTCACAAAAACTGCCTGCTGGGGGACAGGCTCCATCCATTTTAAAAATAACACTCCTGTCTACATTTGGAATAATTATAATAAATGGCTTAGCCCAGATGGCCACTTGCAACTCCTGAAATACCAATTCACTGTGCAAACTGTACACAAAGCAGTAACAGTGTACACTATTTAGTACACTATTTAGTACTCCTGAGACTTCCACACTGCGAGTTGAGCCGGATTCCACTTTTGCAGTAAAATATTAATGATGATCCCCAAGTCTACATCACAAGAGCCAAACAAATCAAAGTGAAATGGAGAATTGACTCAAGGGTACCTAACCTTGCAATGGATACTCACAGGATGGAAAGGTCATGCATTAATCGGTTCTATTTTACGCAGAACTGTAAAAATTCCCGTAAGCCTTTTCTGTCTCTAACAGCTACAAACATCAGGTGGTTTCAAAGAACCCCCCTGGGAGACTAACTGAAATGTCAGATGCATGAGGAGGGTTAGATACAGCTTCCTCACACAGTAAAACCCACTGTTAATAGATTTATGGGCATGGAATTTGTTTGCTGCAACAAAACTAGAGTTCTGCACTGTGGCAGCATTTCCTCACAGCTCCTGAGCAGGATCCTGCTGTCCCTCTTCACCTGCTGCAATGTACCCACGCTGCATCACAGCACTTCCAGACAGCCAATGTTTTACCAGGTTTGAAGATGGAAGATTTTTAAGGCTGCTTTCACCCCTCAGTTGCAAGTAGGTTCCATGGAGTCACTAGCTAGGATTAACATCTGAAGAGCACACACTGGAGGGCTGGGATCCCAGCAGTGAGGGCTGGGTGGCTGTGAAGGGACAGAGGGAAAACCTAGACCTTCAGGATCTTCAGAAACTTCTTCTGCAGCCTTAAATTCATGATTGAATATCTGAGGTCAAGAAATTATAGCAGCGAAGGGTGGAAAGGAACAGAAGGTCTGTGTGGGATGAAGCAGAGCTGAATTCATAGAGAGTCCTTTGGAGATAACATCAAAATAATTTCCAGGCAATGAGTTTATGAGCCACTGGGTCTGAGGAGTCCTGAGAGTTTGAATCTGTTTGCAAAGCAAAGATGAATGTGGTAAGAAAGTCATCCAAACCCAACTGTATTCTGGATCTTAAAAAAAGGCTTCTAAAAACTGTAAAAAGAATTGCACCTTGACTCTCAAGGCAAACCTCCACGGTCCCTACGTGTCCATCAATCAGCACTGCCTGTGTACCACAGCAGCACACCAAACCCTGGCTCCCAGAAGCAGGCACAGAGCTGGAGGCAGGGAACTGGGAACTGAAGGCCTTCAGATAAGGTGCTGAAACACAACACCTGCACTTTCCATTTCCCCCAGCTGCCTCACCCAGGCTTTGTGAAAATGAAAGGTGGCAGAGAGCTCTGGGGTTCTCAGGTGAGAGGCAGGAGGAAGGGCAGCAGCGTTTCAAAGTCCCCGAAGCTGACTAATACCTAATATGTTTGAGCACTTCCGTGAAGTTCCCAAAGGCAGCTCAAGTGTGCAGCAGGAATGCTAAACTACAGCTGAGAAACCCTGAAATTAAAATTCAGCTGGGTCTCAAGTACTCCTGCTAATTTGTCACAAAAAAATCATCAGGGGTTAACACCAGTTCACAGTACTTTTACAATCTGCATTCCAAATTACATTTGAGCATTCAAACAGTACCACGAGAGAAGAGATATGGCTTTAGCCAGCCAGAGAAACTGCTCTGCAGGTTTGTTGGGTCAGGCAAGACATGGATGGCAAATATAATTGGAAAGGGAAGCTTTCTTCTTTCAGGCCTGCTTGGGTTTTACAATATTCAGCAACAGTGTTTTAAACGGTCATGGAAAGCAGGAAAGGAGCATGAGGAGCCAGAGGGTAAGAAATCCTGGCTCTTCTGTTATTCACATCACTGTTGTGATACTGCTAATGACCATCAACAGGGGAACCAAAGGCAGGAATGTGCTCAGATATACAATTATTGCAGGAGCTGGTGGGGCTTTGTACCAGCTGCTAAGCTCTGTTTCAAGAGAAAGTTTCTATTACTGATTAACATCAGTGATTGTGTGCCTGGGTTTAAGTGGCATCCTGCCTACCATTCCCAACAGGAAAGAGCAACAGCAAGTGTTGAACTTTTAGAAGCAACAGCAAAAGTGACTGGCCAACCTATTACCTGGCCAAAAAAAAAAATTAACTGTCCATAGTTTAAAGAAAAGACAGGAAAGCTCAAGGATTATAACTGGGTACAGAAAGCTGCTTTTCACCTTTGCACTGGGAGCCGAAGGTGCAATTTCACCAGCCTCAAAATTTGCAACAACTTTTATTTGTCCCTCAGTTACAACACTCACTCTATCCAATGCGTGCACCAGGGTTTGTGGATCTCGAAGCACCTGACAAACAGGAGGTGGAAAGGCACCTTCCACACAGAAGCAGGACCTAATACACAAAATAGGCACATGAAAGCCTTGCCCCCATGAGCACTTCTACCCTCTGCCCATTTCAGAATTAAGAGTTCAGGGAAATAAAAGGGCACAACAAGCACCCTCTGGAGCCCATGGTTTAATTGTGACCATGACAGGTTAATATTTAAGGACATCAAAGAATCTCACAGCCAAAGATGCCAGAGAGTCAGTCACAGCCAAAAGATGTATCTTCAGGCAACAGCACCCAAAAGCCAAGAAACTTTAGACCCAGGACAACCACAGCCTATGGTTTTTACCCCTCCCAGCATGGACACTGATAAGCATGCCAGGCTTACCTGGCTGGTTCTCACACACTGGTGTAACCCCAAAAGGGCTGGGTCAGCAGACAGCTAAAAAACCCGACTGTAACAACGAAACCACGATCGGTCCAACTGCATGTTCCAAATGGTGTCAGGTTTGTTTTTAGCAACCCCGAGCTGCAGTGCAGACTGTACACAATGCCTCTCAATTTTGTTAGTGGGCAGCTTTTCAAATGAAAAAATCAATAGCAGCACACCTAAATTTCTCAAGCACTCAGGAAACTTCTCCCTGGGGTCCATTACCTGAGCAGTAAAAGCAACTACACCAGAGCAGGATCACAAAAAGGAAAGATAGACAGTTTATTTACATAACTGTCTTTGATTTCTGATCCTCCCCAGTCCAGCTTTTTCTATCACTGCAAAGGGTACAGTTACCAAGTGACTGAAGTCAGAGCTAATGCTTCTGGATTTGGGAACCCCACAGCAACAACTAAATCTGTGTTTACTCACCCAAATCGAGGCAGCTTTGTTTAGATGCTGAAAACCACACTCAACTTGGGACAAATTTTTGCTGCAACAGCACACGGAGATTTTACTGGAAGGAAGCAGTGATTGAATCGTGGGATCTTTTGGAGAAAATAAGCTTTTTTTTTTTTGTTGTAAGGTAGAAATAAGTCACGTAGCAGTATCTTTTCTGAATACCTGTTTTCATTTTCCTTATCTCCAACTGGTCACGTGTCTAATGACACTACCACCTAAATTTAGCTCATTCTGCCAGCACTGGCAATCCTAGCGATGCCTGTAGGACTGCAACACACCTTTCTTCCTCTCAGTCTCCCCTCTCTCCTAGGGTGTACGGAGCCACTTCTGAAACAGCAAAGCAGACGGGTCTCCAGAAGGCTCCTGCCTCCCTCTGCCACCCCAGAGGTGCAGAGGGACCCTGCAGGGGCAGTACAGGCGCCTGGTTCTGCTCGATGCAACGCCCATCCCTGGCAGCCCCTTTGTGCTCCATTACAGTGCCCCCCTCGCCCGCTTTTGTCTCCAAACTGTCAGTCAGCCCGTGCTAAAACCCCACGCCAGACCAACTTTGGGAAGTGGGAATAGTCCAACGCAGACCTACACCCTGTGGCTCGTCAGATATAATTAAGAGGTCACAGATTTACATATGCCTCATCAGCAAGGGGTGAGGGCTCACGTAAACAAGGGCAGATCCAAACCATGGTTGCTTCCTGCCGAAATCCTTATCCAGTGGAGGTTTCCCCTGCTCGGCTGCTGACTCCCCTAGAACAGGCGATGACGACACCGTGCAATAAAGGCAAAGACACTGGCCCACATCCCCCAGCAAGTAAGACGGGTCTGGAAGCTCGCTCAAATCACCTTCACAGCCAGGCTTCTCCTCATGCCAGGAAGCCCCAGTAAAGCACCAGCACACACAGCAGCAGCAGCATCCATGCCGGGCTGCCAGAA
>NW_021939798.1:5227266-5249582 GCF_001715985.3 Manacus vitellinus | reverse complement strand
AAATCAGGGAGCTGCAGGCAGTGAGGCACTCCAGCACATGCCTTCCCACAGGCCAGCCCGACCACACCTTCATTTAGTCACTCCCTACACCTTTAACCAGAAGGGCAGCGTGTTCATGGGATTCCTTGCTGGAGCATTTCTCGGCTTCAACCCCAGGGATAAGGAACAGAAGAGAGCTAAAACGGACCATTGGGTAGGAAAATAGTGGCATACCCTTGGGAAAAGGCAGTTTAAATATCCATTCAGTGGTTTTACAGCACTTTCCAGGGATGTGCTTCTGGGAACACAGACCTGTGTCCACAAGCCCTGACCTCTGTGAAGTGGACAGGGTGGAGGGTTGAAAGGCAGCACTCAGCACTTGCTGAGCACATAAGTGCCTCTGGCACAGGATTTCACCCTCTGACCATTGCTGTGCCGTAGGGGAGAGTGTGGCACATCTCCCCAGGGCCGTGGAACTGTGGGTAAGGTATCCAGGCCACCTGGAGCTGTGGATAAGATACCAACCCCTCTCCCCCTGTAGCCAGGGAGAATTGTGCGTTTGTCGGAGCAGAATCAGGCCTTTGGAGGGGGGAGACGGTGCCCTTTGGCTCCATTTGAACTGGCACCATGTTCTTCTCGAGGTTTCAAAGCAGAGCTTTCTCCAGCACGGTGATGCTCCTCGTCGTCTCCTTAATGTACATTGCAACGGCCGCTAATAAAATATAGATACACGTAATGGGCACGACCGTGTGTGGAAATGGAAACTGTCCCTCTGCAGGGCAATTACGTGCTGCAGAGCAGTGCTGGGGGTTCAGGTAGCCACAAACAGCCACTCAAACAATCACATTATACAACTGGCTGGGCTCACGGCAGGGGGGTTATAACAGGGACAAGTCAGGGCTGTTTGCTCGTTAGCGGGAGTTGTGCCGGGTGTGTTTCTGCGCTGTGATCCCAGCTGGAGCTCTGATGTGCTTCCCTCGGGAAGTGGCACTGAAGGAGGACTCGGTGCTTCTTCAGGGAACAACAGCCCAGGGCCTGGGCTGCCACAGCACTGATGGGCTTTGGGTTTTGCAGTCCCCGGGTGTCAAAAAGAGCATCTCTCGCTCGACGTGCTGGGGGACCTCTGCAAGTCCCACCCAGCAAAACACTCAGGATGCCTGTGAAGTGACACATGTCAAGCAGACCCATGCCCAGTTTAGGGACAATTCTTGCTATTTAGTCCGTCTTGGAAAGTGATGGCCTTCACTCTGCAGGAGAACATCCTCCCTGGAAGCAAAATGCCCGTGTGATCTAACCACCTTATGGCAGTTAGGTTAGATCACCAGTGTCTCCCTGTTGAGATGCTGGTGCCCAGAGGGTGTCAGGATGCCAGGAGGGTGCCAGAATACCCAGAGGGTGCCAAGATGCCCAGCAGGTGCTGGGATGCCCATAGAATGCTGGGATACCCTGGATACCCATTACCTCCCTGTAGAGATACTGGTGAAAGGCAAGCCCTGTCCTTCCTCCTTGGGACCCCGCTGGCACTGGATGCATCTCTCACAGGGCATCTCGGCACAGGCCTTTCAGGCCTTAAGGGGCAGATGTTGGGATGCCAGCAGAGTACCTAGATGCCCGCAGGGTGCTGGGTTGCCTGCCAGGTACTGGAGATACCCACAGGATAGCAGGATGCATGGCAGTTGGGTCGCCAGCAGGGTACCAGGATGTCTGCTGGGTGTCTGGGTACTGGACGCAGGGTACCTGGATGTCTGCCAGGTTCTGGGGTGCCCACAGGGTACTGGAATGGCCACTGGGTTGCCGTACTGTCCACCGGGGATTCCCGGAGGGTGCCAGGATGCCCCGAGGGTACCGGGATGCCCTCCCTGTGCCGGTCGCGGGCTGTGGCGGGGCTCTGGTGCCACCTCGTGGGCTGTCGCCTCCCGGCGGCTCCGCTGTGGCGGGGGGAGCGGGCGGCACCGGCCCGTGGGTCCCCGGGGGCAGCAGCTCCGCTCGGAGCCCCGGGGCTGCAGCCGGGCTCTGTCCGCCGGGCTGGGGGGCTCCGAGCTCAGGGGCAGGTGAGCCCTCAACCCTCCTTTGCTCTGCTCCACAACCCCTCCTTGGCCAACCCTCCCAATATTTTCCTCTTTTGCTGCTTCCCTGATGCACAGGGTCCCTGTCCATTCCCTGCTGGGAAGAGCTGGTGCCTTCGGGAAAGGCAATTCAGTGCAAAGCTCGCTGCTCGGGTCACGGGGAATGCCTCCAGACCCTCCCACAGGGATAGCTGGGAGTTTATTACCATCAGGCAGACAAACAGCTCAGCAGGAATCCCTGAGTCCTGATCACATCAGGGAAAAGAAATACTAGCAAATGATGCAGCATATGGCAATCCTGCATCCTGTGTTAGTGAGCCCAGTAAACCTCCGGGGGCTGGGTGGGCAGGGAATGCTGCTCCCCTGGGAGAAGGGACACTGTTGGTGCCCAGTGCCCCATTTGAGGCCAGGCTGGATGAGGCTTGGAGCAACCTTGTCTAGTGGAAGGTGTCCCTGCCCATGGTAATAGGGTTGGAACAAGATGTTCTTGAAGGTTCCTTCCAACACAAGTCACTCTGTGATTCCATGATTCTATGATCCTGCATGGGATTACCCAGCCCTTCCCTCCTTGCTCGTGCTGCCCTGACCAAACAACACTGGCTCTCCCCACAAATGGCTCAGAGCAGTGTCACCTTGTACGTGTACAGCTCGATGTGACCATGATCCTCCTCTGCTCCCTCCTCTCATCCTCTTCACTGAAACCAAGACATTACAAATCCCCTCAAGGGGCCGGTCCAGGCTCAGCCTTGCTCTCCAGGGTTTTTCTTCCCCGTAGGTGGCATCTGGTCTCCAGTCATCTCCAGGGCTCCCAGCAGCAGTGTGCCAGGGCTGGACCTGCACCAAGGGCAGGAGAGCTCCTGTGAGAAGCAGGAAAAACAATAATCACCAGGCTGCCTCTTCCTAAAGTCAGAACTGGATCTAAACTGCTTGGAGGTCTGGGACTGGAGGGTAGGGGCTCTCTGCAAAGCCCCTTCCCACCTGCCCAGCCCTCTCCTCCCAGAGTGGCTCCTGCAGCCCCTGGTGAACCCCATCCTCCTTCCTCCCAGAGAGTGTGACATGAGTGGCCCTGACCTAGTTATAAACCCCAGCCCTGCAGAGAGGAGGAAAGGAGGTTAATTGCCACCAGTGCTCTGCTCCAGGGAGGGGATGAAAGATATCCTGGCTGGGTCCTTGGCCCTGGCTCCTGCCTTTGGCTGAGATTGCCATGGCTGAGCAGACATGGTGAAACTGTCCCTCAAACTTGTTTGTTCTCTTTCCTCAAAGGCCTATGGAGAGGAGGAACAAGATACACCAGCCCTGAGAAGGCAGGTGTTTAAGTACTGCAGGTCTAAGCCAAAGTCTACAGCCTGTTTCCCCTGAATCCAAATAAGCTGTGAAGTAGCATCCTTTCATCCCTTCATCCCTTCCCCAGCTCCCTGTGACTGACTGGAGGGAACCAGCCCTGCACCCTCACAGAAGGGCATCAGCTGCACTGATGGGCCAAAAGGAATATGCCAGAGGAAAAGCACGTATAACATGTATTTGCATGTTATGTATATAATACATATATATATATATATATATATTAACATTTCAGAGCACAGAGCACAACCAGCTCCTCTAGGGCCTATTTAGAGCCTGGGGCTGGGGGCTGGCCACCCTCCAGAGGAGCCTTGTATTGCTATTTTGGAAAAGCAGCACCTTCCAGGTTCCTAAGCCACATGGGATGTCCTGCTCCAGCAGAGGCTGGAGGCACGCTGGCTTCTCAGGACCTGCTGGTGAACTAAAACCACTCCTGACAGCATGAGAGGGAGCACTGGGGGATAAAAGCAGCAGGTAGGCAGCCTGGCAAGTGCTGAGGATACCGACTATGTCCAAAGAGCCACATCCTGCTGGGAAGTTACAGCAATGACGAGCACCAGCACAAGTGATGGAAAGGCAGGAGACAAGGGAGAGTGAATTCAGAGCCCACAGCTGACCTTGTAGTGATGCCAAACTGCAGATCCCTGCTGCCACCCCTGCTGGGTCATTGCCAGGAGAAAAGCGTCACCCTCTTGGAAATGTAGGTCCCCATGGCTAAGCCAGGGGAAGGTGTTAAACAGGGATGTAAACAGTGTCCAGCATGGGAATTATGTAGTTATGTGAGTCTGGAAGAGAGACCTCTCTGATGGCGTCACACAGGGGAGGATCCTGATGCCATCTGTATCCCCTGAGACGGCAGACACTGCCCCTGAAAGCCAGGGCTGCAGCCGCCAAAAGCAGCTTAATCCCGCTGAGCGCCGGGATAATGGGGCACGGCCGGGATGGAGGCAGAGCGCGGCACAGCTGAGGAGCCTCCGAGCTGCCTGTGCGTGGCTTCACTGCCAGGCCCTGGCGGAGGGGGGGGCGAGTCGTGATTCATCTGCCTCCCACACGTCGCCCCTCGCTGCAAATCCTCCCCGGAGATAATTGCTGTCTTCCTGAGTGGGTACTCCAACAGAGGGACCAGCCCGGCTGCGGGGCCGCAGTGACAGCTCGGGGCTCTTTGAAGATGCTGAGAGAGCTGCTAAATATGTAAATCTCGGCACACTGCTGTGGCGCTCATTTAATGGAGTTGTTGACCCTCCGCAGCTGTGTGGGAGCAGGAAGAGGCAGACCCAACTAAAACTGTGGAATGCAGCATCCCTGCTTGACTATTCCAGCCACGGGCCAGCCCTCTGCTCTACCAGGCTCTTTTAATGGCTGAGAGCTGCTCTGAAATGCCATTTCTGAAGAGCAGAGAGCTGCTGGGTCATATTTCTGTTTTGATTCCATGAAAACAACTTAAAAGAGAGAGATAAGGGCATAGCCCCAGGTCACTTTGCCCATGGCTGGAAACTAAAGCAGGTCCTGAGCTGCTCTGGGAAGGTCCCCAGTGGAGCAAAGCCAGCTCTGCTTCCTGCTCCAGGCTTCTTTCAGGGCTGCATCTGGTTCACGATGATAATGATGGTTCCAACATTATGCTCACGCCTGGGATAATCCCCCTTTTATTACATGTGTCCTGATGGGGACAAATACTGCCTGTTCTGCCTGTCCAGTTTATTATGTAACAGCTCCCAGGGACTGAGGGTTGCATGGAAGGGAGATGCTTGGGTTTTGGAGTAAGCTCCTTGGGGAAGAAACCTTATATCTGACTCCACCATTCCACAAGGAGCCAGCTGATTCCCCTGAGAAACTCCCCAACACTCAAGCCCAAGTGCTGATCACACCTGGCACAACCAGCAGCCTCCCCATCCTCCCCACAAAGAAAGCTCATCCACTCTGGGCAGGGCTCCCTTTAGCTTCCTGCTGGCTGCCAGTGCTGTTGGAGAAGTCTGGATCAGGCACAGGACACTGCTCTTCTTTCCTGGCTAAGTCCCCTGCTCTCCCTGCAGAGCAGATCAATCAGCTAAATGCTTTATCCCTCTGCAGCCAGTCACGCCAGGGGGAAAAAAAAAGCCTAATGGGATCCTTGTGCTGGCCTGTCACCTTAAAGCCTCTCACCTCTCCCTGTCTTTCATCGGAGTTATAAACTCCTTAGGATGTCATCACGTGCTCCATAAATAACAAATATATATAAGCAGGGGATGCAGGGGATGCAGCAGCCAGAGGAGGGGAGGCAAAACCCCAGATCCTCCTCTTCTGCCAGCGGTGAGACAGCACCACCAGAGCCAGGCGGGCAGAGGAGCAGCGTGGGGTCCCTGTCGGGTAAGCACCCCCATTTCTGTCACATCCCTGGTGGCACTGACAGCCTTGGGGACAGCTGCTGGTCCCCTGGACACTGTCACTTGCCTCTGTATCCCAGAATGGGGGGAATTGCCCCAGAGAGGAGGGAGGTTGGTGCATGGAGCTTAGCTTGCTGAGAGTGATTTTGGTGTAGGGAAGGGTGTGACTCTCATCCCAGCCCATGTCCCATCTCTACACTTCCAACACATGCTACCAAAACTCAGCTGTAGGGACTCTTCTCACTGAAACCCGCTGTGTTTTGGGATGTGGGAAGAACTCAAGCTCTTTTGCACAGAATATTTGACTTCAGGACTAGGTGAATAACTCCTTACTATCAACTAACTTAGAAAATCCAGCTTCAAACCCAGGCAGACATTCATAACTTAATAAAAGGATGCTGTCAGGGGGGCACTGTGGACTTGCCTGTTAATTTACACGTGAGCATCTCTCTGGACCACGCAGATAGCCTGAGCTCTGGTGCACAAAAACAAGGGTGGGGGAGGAATTTACAGAGCAAGATCTTGGTTTGCTGCTGCGACACACAAATGTGGGCTCATCTCAGGCAGGACTGGCAAGAAGTTACAGCACAAAATTCAGCCTGGGGTATAAGTGACTTGACACAAATACAGGAGGCTGTGTTGGAGCACTGGAATGCAGATGTCTTGAGCCAGGGAGAGAAATTTTCCTCATCACTCTGGCTCTCACTTACTCTGTGGCTTGGGATGAGTTTCCTTCACTCTGCAGGTTGGATGCTCCCAGGTGTCCCAGCAGTGCTGGTGCTCCCATGGCAGTGCAGGGCCTGGGGTTGTCTCTGGGGATGGGGAGCATGGCTGGTTCCTCTGTGCTCTGCAGGTTCTGTGTACCCCCCTTCCCCAGAGGACCTTTGCACCTGCAGGGAGCTGAGAAGCAGAGCAAGAAATTAATTTCCAAGAAGCCAAACACAGTTATATCAGCCCTCTAGCTGTATAACCTGAGTTGCCAGGAATAAAGTGCCAGAGGGGAAAAAAATACAAGAAAAACAAGCCGAGGAGCAGCCTTTCCCCTTCACCAACTACTGCTCCAGGCTGTTGCTGGTTGGGGTCTCAGGAAATTTCTAAAATTAGCTGGAGGGATCTGATTGCCCCTTCCCAGTTATCTCTAAAGGGAATGGAGCAGCCACTTACACAAGAAGTCTTGAACCTCTCAGCTCTGTGCATGTCCCTGTAGAGACTTTCCATGATTCAGTTGTTCCCTTCATATGCTCTGGGATAAAGTCTTGCTCTTGGACAGTGAGCACTGAATGGTGGCTATTGGAGAGCAAACATCCTTGAGGAATCTGATCCAGTGGATGGTGTCCCTTCTTATTGCAGGGGGGGTTAACTAAATGACCTTTAAGGGTCCCTTCCAACACAAGCCGTTCTATGATTCCATAATCCAGCTCCATAATTCCCATGGCAGCTGAAATGCCAGCCCTGCCTGAGGCCATACTCAACTGACCTCTCTGCCCTGCCATCCTGCACAGCCATCCCAGGCCTGATCCAGCAGCATCCCCAGAACTTGCCCCAGGCACTCAGCACTACCCAGGATCAAACCACCGTTGTATTTTCTAGGTCCCCCGAGCCTATTCTCTTGCCTGCTCTGGGATTTATCCATGTGGATGAGCCCCTAATCCAATTAGCAGGATGAGGAGTTCCAGAAGATTTGATAATAAACTCTACAAACACTACAACCCACCCCCCCCCAGGACCCTACTCTCCCCTCCAGCTCACCCCTTTTACTTGCTTCCTGCAAGACTATGAATCACTCATTTCCAGCACCAGTTCAGTCAGCCCTTGTTTACTAAAATGAGCACTGGGAATGCTAAATAATTCTCATGCCAAGGAAACCCCCTTTCCCTAATGGATCTGATCCCCTAGATACACATCCACTGCCAAAACAGCAATTCACTGAAAATAAATCCCAACACCACGCTGTCTCACCGCAGACTGGATAAGACTGGCATTTCAAGCACCCAGCCCTCGGCACTTCAGGATGGAAAATTCCCAGCTTGCGCCAGTTCTGCCCTGCGCAATGTTTGTGCTGGTAATGCTTCTGTTTCCATAAATCCTATTAGCTGGAGGCAAGCCTATAATTAGCAGGGAAAGCCGGCACCTCTGAAACAATAATCAAAAATGACCTGGCTTTGCTCTGGCTTTGCTGCAAATTACTTGAATATTGGGCTGAGCAGGGGTGGATGGATGGATGGACGGGTCTGGGAGACATTCCCACTATTTCTGCCAGTGGAATGCATATGCTTAGTAAAGTTATTCACTCAGTTTTTGGTTCTCTCTGAGTTTACTAACTTGGTTCACTCACATGTGAAAGCAGAGGCAGACTGAAGCTCCAGACTGTGATCCAGGTTGAGGGATTTGTCTGTGCCGTGCAGGATGGGTGCTGCTGGATGAACTCGGGTGCTGGTGACCCTCTGGGGGTAACCCAGTGGTCTGGGGTCCTGTGTCACCGGTGGAGTGTCCTAGCATGGGCTGTGTCTGATGGGATCATGCTACCCAAAGCTCCTGGGGCAGGGGGGAAAGCCTGGGGGCACCTCACCAGGGGGGACACCCGAGGCTCACAGCCTCAGGCACCCGCTTGGTCCTGCCACGGACCCATATCTGTGAGTGTGGATCTGACCTGAGAGCCCAACAGAGGTTAAGCTGTGTCACTTATCTGCTGAGTGAGCTGGAGGAGGGCGTAGATCCTGTCAGGTCATGCTGTCTCGAGGAGGTGGCTCTGGGTGCCTCACGTGTGTCCATGCCAGGGCACCTCAGTGCACACTCAGTGGCCTGGCCCTGACCTCTTGTTCAGGCACAGCTGTGCTGCTACACAAACACGAGAGCATCATAGGGAGCTTATTTTTTGGAGCCTCTTAGCTTCCTGCAGCCCCATCCCACTCTGCCTGTCCCCAGGGCAGCAGCTGAACTTGCCCCAGGACCCTCCTATCTGATGCTGCCATGGACTGGGAGATGCTGGGCAGGATGCTCAGCTCCACACCTGCTCCAGCTCTAACAGTCCTAGCCCCTCTCCCTGCTCTATCCCACCATCTGGATCACGGGGCTTTTGTCCCCCTGGTCCCTGGGGTTTGCTCAGCCCACAGCCGGTGCCAGCCTCCCATTCCCCAGCTCACAGCGAGGCCAGGCAGGGTCACTGTGGGCGTGTATTTGCTGTATACACACACAAATACACATATGTGTAGGAAAAGCGGGACAAGCAGCCCAACCCTGTCTGTGATCCACAGGTATTTCTGGCATCTGAGAGTGCTGGAGGAGCTTGGCTGGAATAAAGGGCGCCCGTGCCGCTGGGTCTGGGAGCCGGCAGAGGCTGCCCCGAGCAGAGCAGCGGGAAGCAAGGCAGCAGCAGGAGGAAGAGGAGGAGGAGGAGGAGGAGGATGCCGGCGCTCAGCGCGTTGCCTTTCCTGAAGCCCGTTCACCTGAGGTCGCCCCGCAGGTCGCCCGGGGGCCAGCGCCGGCACACGCTGCCAGCCAGCGAGTTCCGCTGCCTCAGCCCCGAGGACGCCGTGAGCGTGTTCGAGATCGAGCGGGAAGGTAACGGGGTGCCCGCGGGAGCTCCGTCCGCTGGACACGACCCATCCCTTTCCTTCACCAGTCCCTCGTGGGAGGGATACAGCAGCCGTGACTTGTGGCCAGGCCACCACGGGCTCCCTAATGAGGTGGGGGAGCTTTGGTTAATGAGCTGGAGAACCACCTCAGCCTGGGGTGGGGATGGTAGGAGGTGATGCCCCGGGCTCAGTAGGACCAGGTGAGTGCAGAGCAGCTCTCCCAAAACAGTCCTGTAAGAGCCAGAGGGCAGGATAAGGGAGGGGGAAGTGGGAGGAAGGATATCGTGTTCTGTCTCCTATTGCATAGGGGCACTTTGAGATGCACTCCTTGCAACCTTCCCTCTGCCCCAGGCACTCCAGCTTCCCTCACCCAGACTCACCTGGCCCATTTCTCCCTCCTCTCCAAGGCCAAGGGCAGCTGGAGAGGTGCCAGGAGGGAGGGTTCAACTCAGCACTCACTGCTCTAGCTCTGGAATTAGCAGTGAGAGCAGAGAGCTGGTCCCTGGGCTGTGGAGGCTGCCTCTGGAGGAGTTGCTCCCTGGAACCATCCATGTCCCCTAGAACTCCTTTAAACCTAGCAGACAGCAGGACACATGCCATGTCTCTCCATTACATCCTGCTTTCCCTCCCCTACAATGGTGTTGGGAGGTTTTCTGAGTCTGGGTGTCCTTGGTCCCCCTCACTGAGCTCACCATTGTCCCCCTCCAGCCTTTATATCCGTCTCTGGGGACTGTCCCCTCCACCTGGACGAGATCCGCCACTTTCTGAACCTGTGCCCGGAGCTGTCCCTCGGCTGGTTTGAGGAGGGGCGGCTCGTGGCATTCATCATTGGCTCCCTCTGGGATCAGGAGAGGCTCAGCCAGGTAAGACCCTGTTCTTCCCACCTTGTGCACTGGTAGAGGCACTGCCAGAGCTTGGGGATGAAGAGAAGCTCCCCAGCGTCCTGAGGCTATTCACCAAGTCTTCTCCCAGAACTAACTGCTACAGGGCTGCTCTGGTGAAAATGAACCTTCTCAGTAATTAACTTGAACAATGCTGTTAAAAAAATCTGCCAAGTAATTCCCCTCAACATTCCTTTTAAAACTAAAAACCCTCCAAGGACGACGGGCGGGAGGGAGGCGAAGTGGGATGGCACAGGGACCCTTCTCCCTTTGGGGTCACGGGGGTGGGGAACCAGCCTGAAGCAGGATGGTCCCGCTAACCCATGCCTCCCCCCTGGCAGGCAGCGCTGACCCTGCACAAGGCGCAGGGCACGGCCGTGCACATCCACGTGCTGGCCGTGCACCGCACCTTCCGGCAGCAGGGCAAGGGCTCCATCCTGATGTGGCGGTACCTGCAGTACCTGCGCTGCCTGCCCTTCGCCCGCCGGGCCCTGCTCATGTGCGAGGATTTCCTCGTGCCCTTCTACCAGAAGTGCGGGTTCGAGGCGCTGGGTCCCTGCGAGGTGACGGTGGGGGACCTGGCCTTCATCGAGATGCAGCACTCGGTGCGGGGACACGCCTTCGTGCGCAGGAACAGCGGCTGCTGAGCCCCCTCCGCTCCGTCCCGGCCTGGGAGAGAGGCTGGGGTGGGATAAGAGGCTGCAATCCCTCTCCATCCACACCACATCCATCTTCCCCAGCTGGCCCTGGCTACAGCTACTCCCTCTGCCGCATCTGCCTTCCAGCCACATCAGCCCAGCCCCATCACATCCCTGCAGGGCTGGGCACAGGAATTCCTGTGCCTGATCCTGCTGGAAGCAGCTCTCTGGGCTCTGCTGGCGAGCCTGGGTGGGCTGCTGGGCCACGAGCTCCCTGGAATGGAAAGGCTTTGCCCTGGTTTGCTGACACACCCAGAAGAGCCCCTATATCCATGTGCTCCCAGCCCTGCACCCCCTCTCACCACCACAAGTGGAGCACACCCTGTCCAAGCTCTTTCTGAGCAGCCCCCAGACCAGGCAGCTGCCCCCTCCGATCACAGACATATTTCCAGACCCCTTGGAGCACACCCCCAGACCAGGCAAGGGTCCTCACAGTCACCCCGCCCCCCCAGACATCTTTCCAGACCTCTTGGAACAGCTGCATCTCGAGGAGCCTCCCCAGGGAGCCAGTCCAAACCATTTGGTCCTCCTTGTCCCAGACCCACAACTGGTCCAGGAGAAGCCTTCTGCAAACACCTCAGGCTGTTGGGAAGCAGCAAATAAAGATGTGACAGTGTGATTTTCTATACAGCCCATGTGTGTTCCTGTCCTTCTCTGACAATCACCCTGCCACAAGGCCGGAGGGGGGGCACCAGCTGGCCCAAGGGGAGCTATCCAGCATCCTTTGGGGCACTTCAGCCTCTAGGGAGAAGGGGCAAATCCAGCCTCGGGTCATTCAGTAAAGGGTGAGATACAGGCAGGGGTGGGTCTGCCCATGGGCAGGGTCAGGAGGGTCCATGGATGCGGGTGTTTGACTTCTCCTTCGGCTCAAGACCCTCCAAATCCTGTCCCGTCCCAGGGAGGGGTTTGAGGAGCACACCAGGGCACAAGCCCCAAGCAGTGCCCACTCATCCTCCCTCCTTGCCACACCAACCATCACCAAAACAACCAGAACCACCCAAAAGTGCCACATCCCCAGGCCCGAGAAGGGAGAAGAAGCCTTGTGCGTCTCATTAAATACAGGTAGAAATTTATTAAGGGGGGGGGGAAAACCCACAGCTTTTAGAAAAAGTATCAAAAAGAGACAAATGAGGTGAAGTGTCTGTCTTTGGCTGGAGCAGCAACTGGAGGGACTGAGTAGGGCTGAAAACTGGCCCTGGGCGGAGGGAGGGATGCAGATGCCACAGGCTCCTGGGATCACCTGGCCAGTGGTTGTGGAAAGGGAGCCAAGCTCCCAGCCCTTCAATACTCATCCCAGGACATCCTAACTGGGGGATTTCCACCTGCCCCCATTTAAAAGCACTGAGGCCTCCAGCACCAAAGCAACATATAACAGGGGAGACATCCTGGCACCAGCCTGGGTCCAAACCAGCCCAGAGGGGTCACCTGGACCCCAGGAAGGACCTGCCTTCGTGCCATGGCTGATGGGAAGGCAGAGGAGATGCTGGCAGAGCAGCTCAGGGCTGGAGGCAGGAAAGGGGGAAGGCAACTGCCCCATCCTGCACTTCTCCATCTGACCAGCACTGTTTCAGGAAGGGAGAGTTACCTGGGTCTCTAGGCTTTGAAGGGAAAAGAGTAACAGCAGGGACTCAAGGCAGAAGGTGGAAGCACCAACAGCTTCTCGAGAGGTCTGTGGGCTTCAGGAGCAGCCACACAACCCCCCCAGGGTGTTTTTCTCTGTGCCTGCCTACTTCACCATGGCACTACAAACATGGTCTGTGCCACTTCTCCCCTTCCAAAAAGGGAATTTCACTGAAATAAGGGGAAGATAAGGCCCCCTGTCTCAAGTCCTGCCTCCTCCATCCAGTGAGGAGTCAGGTGGGGAGGCACAAGCCTCCTTCAGGACCTCAGGGGGAACAAGACTGAAAAAATACCTTTGAAGCTCAGCTCTGAACATCTCAGAGCAATGACAGAGACTCCAGGGAGCCTGAAGTGGAGAAACCCTGGGCCTAAAGAGCTGTGGATAAAAGGAAGTGCCCCTGCAAAAAGGGGGTCGTGTTCACAGTATGAGCTGCAGCGCCCAGAGGCACCGAGCCGGGACAGGGCCCAGGCAGGCAGGGAGACCTCAGCAGCTTCACCCCTGGGCTGAGAGTCCAACCTGGCTGTGGATACACCAAAATTCCACATCCTTTTGCCCTTTCCCCATGCAGGAGTTGGTCCCCAAACCAGTTATGGCTTTTCAGCACCAGGAGGCAGCCCAAAGGGGTGCAAGGCAGGGCTGGCTCAGGCCTGCTCCCCGCTGCATCCCCGGCACTGAGCAGGACCCCAAACCCACCATCCCTGAGGATGAAGCTGTGCCCAGGGCCTGCCCCATCCTGGAGCAGCTGCTGCCGTCTCCCCCACGGAAAGCATCCTCTCCCAGCCCTGTCCCCGCCGGCAGGGTCAGTGCAGGACCTGCTCCAGCTCGTACTTCTCGCAGAACTTGCTGGTGAAGGGCAGGCAGGTGAGATACTCCACCCAGCGCCAGTTCACCGGGTAGGCATAGAGCCAGACCACCAGCGAGGCAAAGAGCCCCACGAAGACCAGCAGGGACACGATGATCATGGCCCTCTTGCGGTACTTGTCCATCGTGCCGAAGGTGATGTAGGGCAGGAAGGCGAAGGAGAGCAGGAGGCCACTGAGGAAGCCGAAGAGGTGGGCGATGTTGTCGATCCAGGGCAAGAGGCCGCAGATGAAGAGGAAGAGGACGATGCCAGAGAGGTTGAGGAAGGCTTTCCAGGGTTTCTCCAGCACTTGCCAGCTCTGGAAGAGCTCCACGAAGAGGCAGGCCAGGAGGCCGAACTGGGACCCGGCAGGGCCCACCTGCAGGGATGGGGGGAGTCATGGCAGACCCTGCACATGTCACCCTAGACACATCCCCATGTCCCCAGGGATCATCTCCTCCCCTTGCAAAAGTCATTTGGCTTCTGCATCCCTGTGCAGGCTCCTGTGTGAGGCTCAGGGGTGGGAGCCCTGGCACGAGAGGGAGAGGAAGGGAGCACATCAGGGCCGTTTTGGCAGAGCTGATATTTTCTGTGACTCAGCAGCCAGGAAGCATCACCTCCTCCCAGACCACAGCACCCCCCCAGCCCCATCCTGACGCACCCCCGGGAGGATTAGGGTGCTTGGCGTGATCTC
The DNA here is from genome assembly GCF_001715985.3 of Manacus vitellinus. Classification (NCBI taxonomy): domain Eukaryota; kingdom Metazoa; phylum Chordata; class Aves; order Passeriformes; family Pipridae; genus Manacus; species Manacus vitellinus. Next base: position 5,235,526 of record NW_021939798.1, on the reverse strand, counting down.
ATTTAAAGCCTGAGAGGGTTTGGCTGGCAGCAGATTAGCCATCTGCCTGCCCAGGGCCCCGGCACACACAGGGACACGTGGCGACGTGTGGCACACACGGCATGTGCGAACACCACACGTGGGGCAGAGGCACCGTCTCCCCCTGCCACCAGAGTGCCAGCCTCTCACCCTCCCTGCAGCAAAACAACCTGCCAGCGGATGAGAGCCCTGTGCTCCAGCCCTCTCCCCAAATCCCTGCCAGGACAGGGATGGGGAAGGATGTCCTTTAGTCCCCAGGGAGCTGGGGACAGAGCCCCCCCAGGCCTCACCTCCGCCCTGTAGGGCAGGAAGATGGCACTGGCCAGATTTCCCGTGATGCCACTGAGGATGAAAATGATGGAGATGCGATGCCAGCCCGCCAGCTTCTCCAGGTCCCGCAGCACTGTCATCTGGAAGGTCACCGACACCAGGCAGTGGAGGATTCTGAGGGAGAGATCCTGTGTTTAGAGGCCCCTGCCCAGCCCTCCCACCCACTGCCCCAGGGCACAAGACACCTTACAAAGCACCCTCCACAGATAGCACATGTCACCAAGGTGTGGGAGTGCCCTTCCCTCTTCTCTCCCACCCCACCAGGGGACCCAGACCATCCCAATGGACACTCCCATCCCCATTTCCCCCACCCCTGTGGGTGCAGGGGGCTGTGGCTCACCCGGCGTGCAGGAACAGGGACAGCCACAGGCGGTAGAACTGGTCAGGAACCTCTGGGTTGAGGAAGGGCAGGAGCCCACAGACCTCATCCAGGCAGTGCACCTGCAAAGGGAGAGGGTTGGGGGGGTGGTGAGGGGTCGGCCCCGACCCCAGAGCCACAGGGAGCAAAGGATGGATCACAGGGATGTGCAGCCAGTGATGCCATGTGCCAGCTGTGGGGGGACCCTGGGTGGTGTGGGGCACCCGCATTGCCCACATGCTGGAAAAGGAGCAGCTGAGCATCCCCAGTGCCCCAGGAGATGCTGAAGGGCTGTTTTCTTGCCCAGGATGTGCCTTTCCCAAGGACACCAGTGCTGCCCAGGTGAGGCTGGCTCAAGCCCTACATTTCCTCCTGCACCACACCAGCAGGAGCCCAACCAATAGCCGGGGCAAGCCCCTGTACTTTGCATCCCTCCTGCTCACACCCATCCCAACCGTGCCCCATTCCTGACAGGATACTCTGGCAGCAGCATGGCTGCTGGCATCGCATCCCACATCCACGGCCGTGCCTCCCTGGCCCTGCTCACCTGTGAGCAGAGCGTTGCCTCCTCGTGGAAGTAGCCGTGCATGAACTCGCAGTACTCCCGCGTCGTGATCTCGCAGCTGGCAGAGGGCAGGCAGGGGGCTCGCTCGGGGCAGGGCACACTCCCTGCTCCCCTGAGCATCCCCCTCTGCTCCCAGCAGCTGGTCCTGCTGCCTTCATGCTTCCCACCCCGCAAGGCTCCATAATCTCCCTCCCCACCCTGCCACAGTTCTGGACACTGATGGGACAACAAGAGGCAGGAGGGCAGAGGAGGGAGCCAGGCCGGGTGCCTCCATCGCTGTGACCCACCTGCCCTTGGTGCCGATGCAGCAGGGCCTGCCCTTGATCTCACAGTCCAGGTGGGCAAAGCCTGTGTGGTTGGTTTTGGTCTCGTAGGTGCAGATCTAGAAGCAGGAGGGGAAGGAGCCTTGGTCAGAGTCCAGCCTCAGGCTCTGCCTGCAGCCCCCTGCCTGCTCATTGCCTGCTGCCACCATGGAGTCACCAGCTCACGGTGGCACTGGGCTCTTACCGGCCACTTGGTGATGTCATCTGGCCACACGTGGGGTGGGTTGGATGCTGGCTCCTCGCACGTCCTGGTGGAAGCAGGTGGGTGAGTCAGGTGAGTTCCCCCAAGACATCCCTCCCTGCGGACTAGTAATGCCCTCAGACACACACGCAGCCCTGGGACCTGCCCCTTTCCCTGGCTCGGGATGGATCCTGCCCTCCAAGGGGTGTCCTACAACAACCCACAGCAGCTCCTTCTGCAGGTGAACCCCACAGCACTCATCCCCACTGACGCCCTGCCCAGCATCACCCATCCCAGCAGAACAGGGACCAGCCAACACAACAGTGTCACCTATTGCTGCTTGCATCTAGGACAGACCCCACTCCAGTTTCCCTACTGATTCCTTCTTCCTTCTCACTCTCCTACAGTAAGAGCCCCTTGGACAAGAGGATTCAAGGCATCCAAACTGGAAAGGCAGCCCTGGGCAGCCCCTCTGCCATGTCCTGCACACAGCCAGGTGACTGTGCCACTTCCGCCCAGCTGTCACTTCTACCTGGGGTCCTGGTGACACACAGCTCCTGATGTCCTCTTCTCCCCCGAGCCCATGGCCGGTGCGTTGCTGCCCGGCCACTTGATGAACGTCGCCAGTGTCTCCTGTGGGAAGGATGGAGAGACTGAGGATGTGACAGGGAATGCACACTCTGACCCCACATGTACCGTGCCCCGGTGCTGTGCAGGGCAGAGATGTTTTCCCCCTTTTCCCCAGGGATCTCCAGCAGTTCCCAGTGCCCCCGGCAGCGGCACGCACCGAACAGTCCTGCGGCAGGGTCTGGATGCAGCCCGAGTTGTCGTTCTGGACGCAGCAGCCGGAGCCGCGCTCCCGGTCCCGCTCGCGCTGGATGAGCCGCTCCACCTGCCCATCCTTCCGGATGCAGGGGGAGAACTTGGCTCCTAGGTGGATCAGGTCAATCTGGGAAGGAGATGCCGGTCTAGCAGATGCTCTGCCTGCACACCTCCCTTCCCTCCAGCTGCCCCCGGGGAGAGCTCAGCAGGGGCAGGGGGTCTCCACAGGCAGTAGACACAGGTCTCTGTTACCCCAATGGGGGGAAGGCAGGAAGGAAGGGGATGGGTCTCTTCTGACCACCCCACTGTGATGTTGCGGGTCCCAGAGGGATGGGGGCACTGAGGGACCAGAGCAGCAGGCTGGAATGACGTGGTCAAGCTCTCCCCCCCAGGGAGAGGAGCACCTCAGAGAATCCCCTCAGCTCAGGGCAAGAGGAGCAGAGGGCAGAGCCTGGAACCAAGGGGCAAGGGTCTGGCAGCGTCCTTACCGAGCTGGGCCCAATCCAGAAGTTTTCCTGCTGGATGTACTTGACACTCTCATAGACCCCCTTGTTCCTCAGTACCTGCCAAGAGAGGCCAGGATCAGCTCCCAGTGGGGAAACAGGAGGTATGGGGGTGCATCCCCCTCTCCCTCCACTCCTGAGAGGCTGAGCAGCCTCCTTCATCCAAGGGGAAGGGCTGCTGGGTCCCACCAGTAAGGTTGGAAGGAGAACAGCTCTGCTCCCACCACACATGCTGCTGCAACATGCTGCTGCTCGTCCTCCTGCCCTGGCTATTTCCTGGAGCCTCTCAAACAGCAGGAGCCCCCCAGGATGCTCCCGCCTCTTGCAGGGAACGTGACACCCTGGGACACTGGTGGTCACAGTCCCCCCAGGAAGATGGCTCTTAAACTTACCAAGTCTGTTGTCACGTGCTGGGCGAAGCCGATGGGGGCGATGCCGTAGGTGCCGATGACCAGCAAGGTGATGAGGATGTGCACAAAGGTGATCCAGTACGTGAAATACGGCCTGCAGGGGACAGGACCCAACATCTGAGCAGCTCAAGGATGGCTGGGCAAAGCGACACTGCAGCCCCCCAAGCCCTGGTCCCCACGCACTGAGGGGGACACACATCTGGGTTACAGCCAGAGTGTCCCGCGTCCATCCCCGTGCCCTCAGTCCCCCTCACCGGTGGCTGTCGGTGATCTCCAGCTGTGACTGCACCATGCTGCTCAGGCTGCGGCGGTACGTCCTGTTCAGCCACTTGCCCACCACCCCCAGCCCGTAGTAGCGTTTCTTGCGGTCGAAGGCAAAGTGTTTCACCTTGGAGGCGATGCGCCTGCCTCGCCGGGGGGCCGCGCCCGCGCCGCCGGACACCGAGGCGAGCCGGGCACCCTCCCGCCTGCGGAGAGAGGAGAAACCCACCACAGCTGCCAAAAGGGACCAGCTGAGAAATACCCCATGGCCGCAGGGATACCCTGGGATAACAGCTGGGAGCACCTCCTGGCTTCACCCTCCTAGGAGCACACTGAAGTGCCCGGTGCCCTGTGGCAGGGATGGCTGGGGACATTGGCCTGCCTGCAGCAGGGCAGCGCCTGCTGAGAGCTGGTACTCACGAGGTGGGCTGCTCCACCTCGGGGGACACCCTGGCATCCTCCCCCACATGGTGCATGCGTAAGTACGTGGCTGATAGAGGTGGTGACTCGAAGACATCATCGGGCATGGAGTACGTCTCGTCGTGCATGTCCATCTGGAAGGAGAAGGGATATATGTTCTTGGATGTGTGCCATGGGTCAGAAGCCTCCCCCTGACTGAGCATCCCCCAGGTCAGGGGGAGGGGGTGATCCCCACTGACATCTCATTAACTGCACATCACAGGGCGTGAAATGTTCCCGTGATGGTGACAGCACTCCCTGGCACCCCCAAGGAGCATCGCCAAGACTGGGGCACAGCAGCCACCGATGCCCCTGCTCATGGGGCAGGGTGAAGCATTGACACAGGTCCTTGTGAGAGCCCTGCTCCACATCCAGCCCCTGTTCAGGGGCACTGGGACAGCCCCCCACCCTGGTGGCCGGCATGGAATGTCGCTTGCCTTACTGAAGAAGGATGAGTCCAGGGTATCAGCAGCATCCACCATGTCCTCATCCATGAAGCTGGGGTACACAAAGCTCCTCTTGTTGCTCCTCCGCTTGGGAGCCAGTGGCTCCAGGACAGAGCGTCCCTTTGGCAGGGGAAGCAAATGAGGGTAAGAAGCCAGAAGGCCCTCAGGTTTTGCAGCACCAAGGGGGTTTCTTGTAGCTTCCCTCCCCAAAGCCAAGGGGCAAGGATTAAATCCCAGTCAGCCACCATATTCTCCTGTGTGGGAAGGGCTAGCAGCAGGAGCTGGCAGCAGGTGCTGCCTTTCGCTTGTCAGAGCCAGCATTGGGCTATGGCCATGTTAGTCAGCATGACAAGTGACCTCTGAATCTGTCTTGTCTCAGTCCCACAACCCTGACCCCAAGGCTTGCCCAGGGCTCATCAGGAGCAAGAAGGCTGCTGGAGAAGCTTCCTGGCTCCTCAGCAGTGGAACGCAGAAGCTGCTTTTTTCTAAGATTGTCCAATTTTCACCAAAGCTCTTTTTAAGTGGAGCTCAGGTTAAAAACCACCAATCTCGCCTCTCAAACCCACCCTGGAGAGACAGCGGTGTCCACGTAAAGCCAACAGCCAGGAAGCAAAGGTGACGGGCAAGGGACAGAGCTGAAACCTGGTTCAGGAAGAAGATGATGCCCCGCCAGGCTCCCAAAACTCACACGGAGAAGGGCTGCAGCTGCCTTGAAGCTCATGTGGGCGACAGACTCCCTCTTCCTGCGGGGCAGGCGGGCGTGGCCGGAGCGGATGCTGTTGAAGGACGCCAAGGAGACAACGCCGGGGGTGAGCGGGGGCAGGACGTGGTGGGGCGTGTGGGGACGGTCGGTCTCGTCGGGGTGGCGGAAGGGACGGCCCCTGGCCAGAGGGTCCACGATCTGCAGGAGGGAAGAGGTGTCAGTGCTGGGAGAGCAAGGCTTGGGAGCAGGACCCCCTCTCCCGAGCTCTACCTTGGGCATCTTGGCAGGCTTGGGCGACTCAGTGCCTTGGAAGGAGGGCACCTCCTGGCTGGGCAGCTCCATGTCGCGATAGGCAGGCTTCAGCTTGCCATACCTCATGCTGCAGTGCAGCAGGCTCTTGCGTTGCCACTGCTGGCGCTTCCCCTCCCAGTCGCTGCTGACACCAAACCATTCCGCTGTGCCCCTGCACACAAGGTGGGCACACCTGTCACACAGTTGGTCCCCTCACTCCAACACCACCCTTCCACCCGGGCATCCCCTCTAGCAGGTGGTCTGGGTTGGGGTGTCTCAGCCCAGCCTGCAGCAGGGCAGTTTTGACCTGGCAGAGAGATGAAGGGAAGTGGGGGGAAGTCCTTCTCACATTCCCTTCTGAGACACGACTCTCCATTCCCATCCCAAGCCCTCTGCCGGTACCCACAACAACCTGACAGGGGCCCCTCCAAGTGACCCAGCCACTGCTGGAGCCCACCCTGCCCTCACTTGCGGATGCTCTGGGACAGGGAAGTCTGCCGGCGGAATCCGTGCTGGCGTTCCAGGCGCGGCTCCTGCAGGCTCTTGCTCTTTCGGTAGATGGGGACCTTGGAGGGCTGGAAGGCAGAGCAGGGTGTTAGGGTAAGGGGGGCACGGGGGGTCCCCCAGGGACAGCAGCCCCTCAAACTCAGCATCACTCACCTCCTTGGGGGCACCATCCTCCTCCGCCTCCCGGGGCGGGATGACGATGGAGAGTTGGGGGGCTTCTTGCTCTGCAGGCGGCTGCTGCTGGAGCGGCTGCCCCCGTTCTTGTCACCGGCTGACATCTCGGGCCGGCGGCGGTCGGCAGGCTGGGAGGGTGCAGGGAGGCAGTGAGAGGGGAAGAAATACCTCCCCAGGAGCTCATGTGGGGGTAAAAGCTGGGTCCCACTGGGAGTTGGAGCCTCACCAGTGGGATGTCACCAGACTCAGCCCCCTGTGCCACTGGCTGTGCTGGTGAGACCTTGCCACCGTCAGTCCAGCTGCTGCATCCCCAAAACCCAGGGGACAGACAACGCCTGAAAATACTCAATCCACATCCCCAGACGCACCACAGCTCCCACATGGACCCACCACGTGTTCGGGTGCCCCATGGGAGGGGAGATGCAGGACATTCCCCTCTGGCATGTGCACACACATGCCAGGCTGGGAGACTGAATCCTCCCTGGCACCACGTGCAAGGAGGGGGAAGCTTAACAGCCAAGAGGTGGTTAATTCCTCAAGCAATCCCCTCCCAAGGGTCCCTGCAGTTGGCTCTATCAGGCAGGACTTTGCAGGAAAAGTAATTCCATTCAAGCACAAGAGAGCGAGTCCCAGATCCTATTAGGGGCTATGGGGGTAATCAAAGGGAGGCACAGCCCCCTTTGATCTCTTCCTGTCCCCCCTGACCATGTGCCAGTGCACAGGGGACTCACACAGGTCTCAGAAGCATCCCTTGTCCCCACGGGACAGCCATGGCCACGGGGATGGTGTCCCCTGCTGTGCTTGCCCAGTGCCACTGGCTGCCAAATGCCAGCTCAATCCACAAACCTGGCTCCTCTACCTGATCCAAACAATCAGCCTCCCATGGCTCCACTCTCCTTAGGAAATGTCACTTGAGCAACCAGCTGAGTGACTGGGATCCCACCAGCCCCCTCTGCAACTGGATCCCATCGGCAGCCCGTTCCCAAAGCAAGAGTCAGGCACAGGGACACGTTTGCAGCTCCCCCAGCACTTGGACTCCTGAACACAACCCTCCCCTTTAAACTCCACCACAAGCAAAGCCTGGCTTTAGGAATGTGGGGTGCCCATGGGATCAGGTCCATGAGGATGTGGAAGTCCAGAACCAGCTCCCTGGGGATGGAGAAGCCTGGAGCTGGCGGCACCACTGGGAATTGCTGCCCTCCTGGGCCAGGTGGTGGCCTGCTGTCCCTGCGTTAAAAAGGGTGCTGGGCTCCTTCTCCAGCACCAAAGCTGGGAGCAACCAACTCCCAAATTTCCCCTGGGGACTCAGCCAGGGCTGGTTCCCGCCAGGGTTTCCTTACCTCATAAGAGGGATCCTGTGCAGTGTGTCTTGATGGCAAACGCCCACGGCAGCCTTGCTCTTCCTTCACCCTTCACGCACGGGAGCCCCAGGACACGGCTGAATTCCTCCCCCCTCGCCTGTGGGGAGAGAGGCTGCGATGAAAAGCCATGCATGGGAAAGCAGGAGAGGGCTGCAGGAGCATCCTGGGAGAGGGAGAGCTGAGCTCAGTGCTCCCTGGACCCTGGGGACAGGGCTGCAGGTGGCTGGACACCACGGACACGGATCAGCCTCTGGCACAGAGTGGCAGGAAGATGAAAAGCCCCCATTTACAGCAATGCTCTGTGGTAGGGAACAGCATTGGGCAGGCAGGGAGCTTTCCCCTGCCGCTGCCACACAAAGCTCTTGGGAAGCAAGACACCCAGGAAGAGCGGGCATGAAACACAAGTGCCGTGCTCACTGTTTCATAGCTGCTGAACTGGGAGAACGCCAGCCCCAGCAAACAAAACTTTCCGTCCTGCTGGTGAGCTGGAGACACTGTTTGTTTTCCTCCCAGGGCAGCCAGCAATGAGTCTGGGATGCCAGCTGCTC
>NW_021939798.1:5219462-5226251 GCF_001715985.3 Manacus vitellinus | reverse complement strand
GGGTGACAGACATGGGACCCAGCACCCACCAACATGTCCTGAGCTTGGTAGGAGCTGTGCTTTGTGCTAGAAGAAGGGTCCTGGGGCAGCACGATGCCACTTCAGGCTGGAAAAGATATCCATGCCCTGGGGATGCTGCCATTACCCACAGGAAGTGATAAATGGGCAGGGGGTTGAGGGGGGTCACCTAGTCTGGTCAATAAGAAGAAATCCCCCACCATCACCACCTTCCCTCCCAGAGCTCTTGCCCACTGAAGCTCACCAAAGCCTGACATCCAGCCACGATGCACAGAGCCCGTGCTCCAGCAGCAGCAGGGGGTGAAGCCCTCATGCCCCCTCAAGAGGGCAGGTGTGTTGGGGTCACTGGGGAGCAACTGGGATGAGGTTTTAGTCTTCAACCAGGCAAGGCACAAGGAAGGTGACCAGGACTGGCTCCCAGCCCCGGGGTGAATCACAGCAAATGCTGACCCAAGGAAGCACACCCAAGGAAGAAAGTGATGGAAAACATGATGTGGCTCGTACAAGGCGTCACCACAGGACACACTGGGATGGTCTGAGCAACACAAAGGGACCATGAGCAAGGCCAGGTGAGCAGAACTGGGACATTCAAGCACAACTGTTGTATGAGACACTGGAGACAACTCTGCAGAGCAGCTCTGGTCAGAGGGGGGTGTATGCAGCACAGGGTTCATAGATGCTTGGAGAAGGATTAGGGTCTCTCTCCCTGAGCCTGTTGGTGTGGGGGGAAGCAAGATTACCGGTGCTGGAATAACAGTGCATCAGGCTGGTGCAATTAAGCTCGAGGAGAAAGCAGCTCTGAGCCACCCAAGGGTGCAGGGACAGGAGTGGGACCCCCACAAGCACCCATCACACCCATCACTCAGAGCACGAGGAGCCCTTGCTCTTCCCTCTCCATCTCCACAGGGGAGTGAGAAAGGGGTCAGCAATACCACAAAGCCCCCAAACGCCCCCACAACCTGCACTGCCACTCACACCCAAGAGTCCATCAGGCAGAGCTGCTGCTGCTGCCCATAAATGATTCACAAGCACGTTAAAGACCTCTCTCAAGGCTGGAGCTGCGTTAAAAGGTGCTCCTACAGTTATTAAGAGCTCTGGATAGGAAACTCGATTGGTGTAATTGCTCTGAGCATTGAGCCCCTGTGGGCTGCCCAGAACCTTCCCCCATCCTGCTCCCTTTTGAAGAGCTTTGGACCATTTTCCAGTCTCAAGTTTCAGATCTGGAGAGAAGCAGCCCAGCATAAACAGCTCTTGAAATGAAAAAATATTACTGGGGGAAGTAAAAAGGAAAAATATTCCATCTTCTCCCCACGTGTTCCAGCCCTGTTGCAATGGACTCAGTCAGCAAAACACACAGGGTTTCACTCTGAGTCTCCAGAGAGGCCCTCTGTGCTTCAGGGGGTATTTTAAGCTGCCTTTTCCCTCATCCCTGAGCCACATGGTCAGCATGGACACCCACAGGGGCTTAAGTCCCCATCTCTGTGATGGCTGGGGTGGGAAGATGGGGAGTACAGGTGCCCAGTGGGTGCTGGGATCCCTTCCAGTCCCTGAGGTGTGCAGGCAGCACACACCTCGCCCACGCTGCCATCAGAACATCCTCTCCCATTATTCTGCGTTCGGTACCAGGGACATTGGGCCGGCAAGCCGGTTTGCTGAGCCCGGGCTGGCTGGGAGCACGGCCTACGCGCCCGGGAGCGGAAGTGAAAGCGGTGCCGGGAGATATGGCGCGGCAGCGGGGGGGTCTGTGCTGGACCCGCCTGATATAGGGCAGAGCCTGTTCCCGCGGGCAGGGAGCGGGGCCGGGTGCAAGCTCAGCTGCTCTCACCATCGCACACGGCAGCCATCCCCCGGGCTGCCCTGCCGGGAGGGCTGGAGGGCTGGGAGGGCTGCAGTGCTGGGAGGGCTGGAGGGCTGGGAGTGCTGCAGTGCCGGGAGTGCGGTCCCGGACTCTCTGGCAGACCCGGGTGACGCCATCCGGTACTGGCATGGAGAGGGAAGGATTTGCCTGTGAAGTCTGGAAAGAGCCATGTGGAGGATTTCCCACGTCCTGGCCACAGCCCGTGTCCCACCCTCGTTAATTTTTACCAGTGCAACGACCCCCACCCACCCCAGCAGAGCGAGTGCCGGCACCCAAAGGCTTCCCAGCCCACAGCCCCAGTGAGCTGGGGTCCCTCTGTGCCACTGGCCACCCACCCCACACCTCCCCACTCCCATTCCCACCGTGACACACACCCTCACAGCAGAACAACCCAAAACAGGCGGCCCTGCACAAACCCACCCTCTGCTTCCCGCGGTGCAGACGCGCTGTTGGGGCGGTGGGTGCCGCTGGAGGGGCCTTGGCTGCGCAGGGGGACCCTCAGCCTGCTGGTCCTTTCTTCAGGCAGGAGCCCAAGCCAAGTGAGGAACGAGCACGTGGAGGCTTTGAGTCACCCCAACGGCTTCGGGAAGAGCAAAGGGCGAAAGTCTCCACCAGCAGCGAGGGAAGCGCGGTGGCTCCACCAGGGAACGTGCAGAGGGGTCGGCTGCTCCTCAGCAGCACTGTGGGCAGGGGCACAGCACCCTCCAGACCCAAGGAAAGCTCTTTTCCAGGATCTGCAAAGATCAACCCTACCAGGATTGATTTAACTTGGTTTTATCTAAGAACTGATTAATTACTCAGAACTACTCTGATTCCTCATTAGCTTGGCTTAAGCACAGAGTGCGCAGACGTGATGGTGCAAGTGCTTGAGGCCTGGTTGCACCTTCTGGAAGGGGCTGAGGGGTCCCAGGTTGGTATTCACCCAGGGGAAGGGGTGCCTACAGGCCTCTGCCTGCCACCCCCACACTGCAGGTCATTACTGAGTTCATTTTCACTTCCCTTCTTAAAGCAAAATTCTTGGTGTGAAAGGACAATGGGGATGGGGGGGACGTTTCTCCCTCTGGTTCCACTGCAAAACACTAATTTTGTCAGCAGCTCTTGGTGCCAGGGCTCAGCCTGGGCTTGCAGACTTCTCCAGTCCCCCACTCCTATCTTGGAGCACACTGAGCCACACAAAGCAGCACTGGACTGACAAAAACTCCCCTTACTTGCAGTGTCCCCTCGCTGGGAGCTCTGAGCATCCCCATGCCATGTGGGATGCAACAGTGGGAGGTGGTGCTTAGCCCTGCACAGGAATTCAGCTCATCCCAGGGACAAGATGATCCCTGGGCTGGCGGCAGGACGAGCCCCCTTGGCTGCAGCTCCCTATCTCTGGGAACAGACTCCTTATCTCAACACAGCCATTTCAAGGCTCGTACAATGTGCTGCTCGCCCTGCCTGCCCCCATGCAAAGGGGGAGCCCTGGGTGGACACCTGCAGCTTCCTTCGTTCCCCTTCCAGGGCCAGCAGTTCCCTTGCCTCCCCCCTTCCCCGACAACCCCTCCTGCCCATCACTCCCTCCTCCCAACCACCAGCAGCCGAACGTGGGTGGGTCACTCCTCAGCTTCCTTCCTTTCACTCCTGATTACCACCAGGCCAGAAGCACCCAGGTCTCCACCCTGCAACAGAGAGCCCAGCTGGGAACAGCTCATCCCCATCCCACACGGTGCAAGCCTGGCACGGGGAATCCTACACTCACCAGTACCTATGGAATGTGATGCCCTCCCCACTGCAGCATCACCATGGACCTGTGCCAGCAACGCACTTTGCAGCTTCTCGGCTGCCAAGAGCTGGTGATGGGGTCTCCCCCACCATCCTCATGCTCCTCCTGCCTGCCATCCCATCCCATCCCATCCCTGGGATGGTACACCCACAGGGAAGCCACACAGTTTCAGTGCAGGGGCTGGAAACGCTGATTTTTAAGGAGCCACCCCCGTGTCCTCCCCAGGAGCACTTGGGACTGGGTGCCACCGAGTGCATGAGCTCACTTCACCCTGGTTATGGCATCACCTTTGGAAAAACCTTATGCCAGCAGCACAGTGCTGGCCCCAGCAAGACTTCCCTGCTTATGCCACGGAGGAGCTGAGGGACGGGCAGGACGCACCAACGCTGAGTGTCAGGGATTCACCCGGTGAGCACACCGTGCAGCCTTCGGGCTCACACGTAGCGGGAGGTCACTCCCAGCCCTGCCCTGGCGTTCCTGTAGGCCGGCAAATTACAGGGATAACTCTGTCAAACCCTCAGCACAAGCTGCAGCATGACACTCAGGGAGTGAAGCCATCCCCATGGCATGGGAGGGGGCACACTGGGCATCTCAGAGGCACCAGCCACATCTCCCCTACCCTGAACGGGTCCATGAGACCAGAGGAATACATCAGGAATTATTATTTTTAAGCAATAAAGAAATGAAACACAAGCTGACAGAGACTGCTAGAAGGAGGGCCCCCATTGTCCTGGGAGCTGCAGGAGCCCAAAAAGGAGGCTGTGGATGGGAGGGATGGTCCTGTGGGATGGCTGGGTGTGTGAGCATCCCACTGAGGAGTGACCACACACCACCCATCCGAGTGGGTCTCTGCAGGGCTGGACATGCAGCACAGAGACCATGTGCCCTCCACACTGGTGGATTTCTTCCTCCCATCCAATGGTAGCAGCCTGGGAAAGGCCAAGGAGCATCCCTGGGTACTGCCCTGCTCCCTCCCTGCCCGTGTCCCACTGCAGCCTCCAGCACCACATCGAGTGAGTCGGTTTGCTCCCACACTCTCCCCTCTTGGGGTATGGCCACAGCATCAACCCTGCTCTGGTGGCTGCACACCCCCCCCCCCAGAGGTGACAAGCAGCGGTTTCACAGGACACCTTTGTGCTTTATGACACATTTGTGGCATTTCAGAAGTGGGGAAACTGAGGCACCACAACACAGTAAGACTCCCCTGCCTTCCCACCCCCCCGCTGCACCACAGGCACGTAGCTGGTCCCTTCTCCATCAAAGTCCACACAGCTCCCCCAGATTTCAGTTCCTGGAGGACAAGGGTGGAGGGGGAAACCCTCACATGGAAACCCCATAAATACTCAATTTCCATAAATGGTGCAGGCTGCTCCCCTGCCCTTCCAGAGCAGTTATTTGGGGGTTGCCCCTGCCCCATGCTCAGCTAACAAGACCAGCACCCCATGATACTAGCCCTCGGGGTGCAGGTCCCCAAGGATGAGGGGGACACAGGGATCCTGTGTGGTGGGCAAGCAGAGGGCAGGGTTGGTTTGGGGCCACCCAGCACATGGCCATTCCCAAGGCACCCTCCCTCAGTTCATTCTCCACCCTAAATGCCTCATTAAGAGAGCAACCACCAAACAACTGCCTTTTTGTTGCCTTTTTTTTTCTTAAGAAATGGGGATTAAGTGAGAAAAAGGGGTACCAGTGCCAAGGGTTTATTCCATACCCGCCAGCACACAAACAGCTTTCCATGCTCACTTAGAGGCCAGGAAATGACCATAAAACTCAAAGCACCACATGCTCCCAAATGACCACAACTCCTGGATCCTTGTAATTAAAAGGGACCGTGCCCACTGGAGGCTTGTCACATTACCAGTCACCTCACAGCCCAGCAGGACAGTGGAAACCAGAAGTCATTAGATAAAAAGCTCCTCAAGAGGAGGAGAGTTCATGATCCCATCACTTGTGGGCTCATAGAGATTTAAGTAATTAATTTTCAGCCTTCACCAGTTGACTCCTTCGGTACCAAGCCCACACTCACTCCTCTGGCCTCAGGTCCCTGCAAGGCTCCCAGTGCCCATGGGAAATGTGGAAATGCTTCGGGAGCCCTGTGTCAGCCTGGGCAGCTCTGCAACCCCCCCAGCCATCTGGTTCTCATCACCTGTCCCCTGCTTTCTTTGGCAATAAGCAATCTTCTGACTCTCGGCTCATCCCAGGGGCTGTTTTCAGGTCGAGAACAACCTAAGGGAAGGAATAAGGATGTGCTTGGGGGATCCCTCAGCTTCACTGCAAGACTTGAACAGGAGCAGTATCCAGAAACAAAACACAGACCCAGAGGACAGCCACGTGCTTGTCTTTCAGCCCAGCCCAGCCAAACACAGCCCAATTTCCCCAGGTCCCACAGCACACCCCAAGGAATGCAGCCCACCCAAGAGAGACAATGCAGCCGGCCCCTTCCCCACTGGATTCACGCCCCTGTGCTTTGCATCCCCAGCCCCCTGAGCTGCTCTCCCAGCATCCACAGGCATCTATTGTTCCTGCTGCTGGCATCCCTGCTCCAGCAACACACGCAGAGCGCTCACACGTGCCCCTGAGAGCAACACCAGGCTCAGCTCCATCTTAAACCAGGGCTCTGTTTCGGTGTCAAACACCACTGTGGTTTACCCTTTCTCACTTGCAGCACCTCCAGGTGCACCAGTGCAGCTGCAGCAGTGCCAGAGAACCCCCCACCAGGGGAAGCAGTAGCTGGTCACCTCTTTCCAGCAAACAGGAGCAGGGCAGGCAGAAGCCGCCCTCCAAATGAGCAAGCAGCAAAAGGTGTCTATCACTCCATTAAATGCAAAGGAGCTGGGAGAGGCAGAGCCCGGGTGCAGCAGCTGGGAGTCCAGGGAGCCACGTGTGAAGCCAGTGGTGACTGGGGCAGAGGCAAAGGCAGCTTTGGTTTGCCCCAGACACAGCTGCAACTGAACCTTTCAGTTCGTTTTGGAGGTGGGACAATTCCAAGCTGGTTATTTCCCACCTGGGAAAAGGGAAGGAGCCAAAGGATGCTCCTTCAGAGGGCAGGAAGGAGGGAGCCAAGTGGGCAGCATTTCCCTGCTCAGGACATCCACAGGACTGTGGTGGGGTGCATTTCCCAACCCTCCAGCTGGGCTGGAGGCTGAGAGTCCAG
>NW_021939798.1:5194212-5217207 GCF_001715985.3 Manacus vitellinus | reverse complement strand
CCCAGGCACATCCCGGTGGCCAGGCCAGGTGCTGGTGACGCAGGCGGGGCTGGGGCAGTGGGCAGCGGCCACAGGGCCAGTCCTGTCGGCTTTTACAGTGACTCATCCAGGGGCTGGCAGAGCTGAGCCCCCCAGAGGCTGCCACTGCTCCACCACCACCATCGGCGTTGGGTCGCTCTTCTTCCACAACAGCCTCACATTCAGCTTCCTCCCATCCCGGGAGGAGGTTGGGTGCCAGCAGGATGCGGGGGGGAGGCTGAGGAGAGGCCTTTGCAGTTCCAAGGTATTGCTGAGTTCTCTATTCAGGACAATATGCCATGGATTTTGCCACACAATAAACTCCTGATTCACAAGTTGCAGCAGGTCTCAGGTGAGCACTGACTGAGTTTACAACCACGACCAGGAATTTTATGCCTCGCTATCCAAAATTGCAATTTTCCTTTATATTTCTCTGACCCGCAAACCCACTGTGCTAAAAGTGTCCTCAGGTCCAGCTTGGAATCTCTGATGCCTAGTAGGGCATTGAGGTTGTGCTCCCAGCACCACTCCACCTTCCACTTCCATGGCTCAGCAAATCTGCTCCCGGTTCCTGGCAGAAAAAAGGGTGGGGAAAGCTTTTGGTTCCTGCCAGTTCCTTTGAAGTTGTGATTTGAAGCGGGTGGAGAAAGGGAGAGCCCGGCAGGTGCCAGGATGGGTGTCTGGGCATGGACACCCCAACATGGGCTGTGCCACGGGGTGGGTGAGTGCTCCCCATCCGTGACTCAGGGGTGAGGGAAGGGTGAGGTGGCGGTGGCAAGTGGGGACCTGTGCCAAGATGCCAGGCATGGACTTCTCCCTGTGTTTGGGAAGGGACAGAACAACCTTTGGGTGAGACAAACAAAGGCTGACAAAAAACCATCACTGCCGTGGCCCTGCCTGCATCCTGCTCCAAGGCTGGTGTCCTGCGGGATGTGTCTTTCCAAGGAGGCAAAGCCCACAGAGGGAAAGAGAGGAGGGTGTCTGCCACCTGTGCCAGCCCTACCAAGCATTGGGCAATAAGGAAGCAAAAGAAATGGCTGAAAAAACCCCAAGGGAGCAACGACAGGGTGTTGCGTCACTGCTGGGGAGATGCTCAGCAGAGCCCTTCCCTCTGTGGAGCAAACCACCCACAGCCTGGCCAGGAATGTTCTGGCTGGCCTGCCTCCAAAGGAAAGCAGGGAGGGGACACAGTGCTGTGCACCCTGGTGTTGGGAGACCATCCTGTGCAGGATGGTGGGAGCCCCGGTATTGATGTGCCAGGCCCAGGGCTGGGACATCTCAGCAAGAGAGTTTCCTCCTCCTTATGCCGTGAAACCCCCCAGGGTGGGATCTGTCCCCAGCAGCCTGGGGCCAGGCAAGGTCCTGCTGCTCACTGCCCAGCCAAGGCTCAAGGCAGGGGGCTGCTGCCAGGGCAGGTCCTGTCCTTGGGTATGGGGGCACATTGCAGGAGATCTGAGCAACATCAGGCTTCACCAGAAACCACAGCTGAGAAGGCTTCAGGGGATTTTAAAGAGGATTTTCAGGGGCCAGCTCAGCCCTGCTCCCCTCAGCCTTGGTATCCTGTAGCAGCAGATGAGCCTTACAGTCCCTTCCAATCCAAACCATTCCATGATTCTGTGATAATGCAGGGATGTCGAAGGAAGGCATTTGCTCCCATGGCAGCTGCAGTTTTTCCTGCCAAAGATGCTGGTATACAAACCTGGATGCCCGTGGGGCTGTGACATGTGACAGCCCAGTTGTCCTGCTTTGGGAGAGCTGGCAGAGCCGGGAGGCTGCTCCCTGGGGAAAAGGAGCCCTGCATCCCATGAGTTTGACCTTCCCTCTCGCCAGGCACCTCCAGCCCCGGCTGGGGGACACAGGTGAACAGTGTTATGGGATGTGCTGGATCTGGGTGTAACTGGGAAATGGCCTTTTGGGTGGGCCCCTGCCTGTGGAGGGGCTCCAGGAGCCTGGCATCAGCTCCAGTGACACAGGGGGACAAAAGATCCTGGTTTTCACAACCTTGGAGTTCTGGTGTTGTGAAAACCCCACACTGCCATCCCAAGGCTGCAGTCCAAAGTTTCCTTGTTTTTCCAACTGCTTCCTAGAATGTCCAGGTTCTCCAGGATTTTTCCTCATTGTTGGCTCTTTACGAGCCCCACATCCAGGTGTGAAATCCCCCCAGTTGCTCCCACACACAGACAGATGGGTTTGGTTTGTGTCCCCACATCCCCTCATCCCCTGGTCTCTCAGGACACAACCTGGGGGAAAAGACCTGCGTGGAGTGGACGCATGTTGCCCCAGCCCTCGCCACCGGTTTGGCCCCCGCCGTGTCCCACTCTCACGCTGTCTTACCTCCCCCAGGGTTACAAAATGCCCGTCCCCGCTGCCACCATCCCCCAGGCCCGCTAGGAGCCAGCAGAGCCCCTGGCAGGCTGTGCCAGCGCCGGGTGCTGCAGCTGGATCCTGCTGTGCTGCCGTTCCCGGTGTGAACGGCAGAGGCCAGGCCGTGGCCGCGCTCCGAGCGGGCTGGAAGCTGTTCCAGCAGCAGCAGAGTATGCTCAGCCTCTGCCATGGCTCAGCACTCCCTTCTCTTTCACCTCCATCCCACCAGTGTCTGCTGCCCCATCCCCGCTGGTGTCACAGCTGTCACCCCCGCCCAGCCCCCGGGGGACACGGGACACCCTGGGACCATCTGGTTCTTGGTGCTTCACGCGAAGACGGGAGAATTTTTTCCTGTCATGCAAACTGGGAACTCAGGTCTGGTTCTGTGAGGGCAGAGCACGTGGAAAAGCCCCTCCAAGCCTTTCCCACTGGTATCACAGTGTTGGCGGCAACGGTGCCACCCAGCTGTGTGGCAGATGGAGCTTGTCATGTCATTCTCCCCTGCCTGTCCCTGCTGCTCCTCTGCCCCAGCCATCGAGGGGCTGGGAGGTGGGGACCAGCATCCATCACCCACCAGTACGGTGCTCTGCAGCTGCCCTGAGCTTGGTCACCTTTGCAGACACAGGGATGCTCCTGCTCATCCCCGAGTCCACAGCCTGGGGAGCTGGGGGACCCCAATACCTGTCCTCAAAGGCACTGTCATCCTCAGAGCCTGACTGAGCCCCTCTCAGCACACAGACCCCTCCAGACACAGATATTAATGGGAAAATTTGTATTTTTACCCCTTTCAAGCACTGTTTCCTCCTGCTCTCCCACCTTCCCTCCCTCCTCAGCCAGCCTGCAGTGGGAAAGCATTAAGGAATAAAACAATATCAAATGTAATCAAAGGCAGGCTGGTGGGAGTTTGTCTTCTGAAGTTTCCTCTTCTTTTATTGCTTTCCCAAAGAATAAGCATTTGGGAGGACTCTAGAGTGATTTAGTGGAGCAGGAAAGGGCAGGAGGCTGAGAGCTGCCTGCTCCCTTTGATGGTCCAGCCTTGGGGATTTTCTGCCCGGTCAGATGATAAGGCTGGGAAGAGCTTGACTTGATGGGGACCTGCTTCACCCCCCAGCACTGGGGCTGGGGTCAGCAGGAGCTGCTGGGACAGGGCTGGGGCAGAGGATGCTGCTGTGGAGGGGAGGACGGACCGAAGTGGGCGAATTCACAGCAATTCAGAGGAAATGGTGACCTTTGAGAAGCAGTGTTCCTTGCCCACTGCTATTTATCCAGCATGCCCAGTGGCTCCTTCTGCCGAGCCTGACCCTGTGCTGGGCTCAGTGGATCCATGCCTGGCTGAGCAGATGCTGCAGTGTGGTGTTTACCAGCTTTCAGCTTTACAGAGGTTCCCTGCCTGCCACCAGTGCCGAGCCAAGCTGTATCCAGCAGCTGGTCTGGTGTGGGAAACAGAGCTCCATCAGCCCTGGTCTCTCTTGGCTGGGGAAGAGCTGGGGCCAAGGATGCTTCAGCACCTCTCGATGCAGCATCCCAGGGCAGGTGGGGGCTTGGTGGAGAGCAAGGTTGGACTGCCAAAACAGGCGCTTCCCCAGCACACCATCACCAGCACCCACCTCTCTGCTGGTCCCATCTCTCCATAGGCACCCCAGTGCCTGCAGGCACAACACCTCTGCAGACACGCCAACCCTTCAGGCAGCCCTCTCTGTCATCACCCCAAACCCTCTGCCAGCCTCTGGTCCCAAAGTGAACCGTGACATGGGTGGGTTTTCACAGAGTGGGGGACAACCACTGTCTCACTGACCCCCTACCCAGCCATCATCATCAGGATTATTTTTAAATCAGGTTCCCAAAGCTGACAGTACCATTTCCAGGACCTGCTTCCTGCCTTTTGCACTCTCTCATCACCTCCAGAGCCAGTGCAGATGTCACTCAGTGCTCTGGCAGGCACAGGCCATGAGATGTAGGTAGATATAAAATAGATTATTAAATCCTGAGTAAAACCATAATCTGCTGTTAGTGATGCACAGCTCTTGGCAGAGAGATGGGCTTTCCTAAGTTTAAAATAAACCAATTTACCTTCCCATGCACTGCTGGGCTTTTTGTCCAGCCAATCCTCTACCAAGAAATCAATAAAAATAAGTGAAAGTATTTGTGGTTATTTACTGAAATACCTAAAGAAAGTAAATGAAAACCACCCTATTGCTTAGAAAAGTACCCTCAAACCAAATCCCTCTGCTATATAAACATAAACCAAAGCAATGTGGCAGAGCCTGATGATTATTTTATTTTAGGAGCTGTTTGAAACATCAGCCTTGAAAAAACAGCATCTGCGGGGCAGTTTTCTAAAGCCTTCCCTTAATGCAAATATACTTGTCAATTAATGAAAAGGGGTTTGTAATAAACAGCAGTAGATGTCCCACCTTTTTTGGGCTGGGAGTCCTCCCAGCAGCAAAGTCCTCGGGTGATCTCACGGTGTTTAGTGCGAATACGGGAATATTCAATGGGAATGTGCTTTTTGGTGGTTTGCTCCCCAAGGAGAGGGCAGTGGGGGGCTGGGAGTGTCCCCCCAGGCCAGTGCAAGCGGAGAGCAGAGGGGGTTCCTCTCCCTGCATGGTGCCGGCTGTCGGGGCTCAGGTGTCCGGGAGCACCTCGGTGCCTTCGGCGCTGCTTCCTCCACCAGCGCCCGAGGGATCCTGCAAAACCAGAGGGTGGTTGGGCTGGGCCGGGGGCTGCGGGCCATGGGCCCCACCAGCCGCAGTGTCCCTGTCACCGTGGGGCACGCGGGGCAAGCGTGGTTTGCCAGTCATCCCCCCTCCCTCGGGTCCCAGCCTTCCGCTCCAGGAGTCCTCCTCCTCCTCCTCCTGTTCCTCTCCCCCACCCTCCCTCTGCCCCCGGCTTTGCTCTTTTTCCCAAGAGTGCCTGGGAGAAGAGAAACCTGGCTGTAAATTAACCGGGAGGATTTTTCAGTCTGAGATGTGCACTTCTCCCCCTCCCGCTCCCCCCTCCCGCAGCGCTGTTATTTCATCTCTCGGCTGCCAAACTCCCGGGAATTAATCCCGGCCGGCGCTGACAGCGTTTACATTCGGCGCTGCTCAGATAAACCATATCAGCCGGCGCAGATGAAGAGGAGCCGGGCGCGGAAGGAAGGGCTGGCTCCTGCTCAGTGTCAGCCCCACCAGGCTGGGAGAATATTTTCCTGCCTTTTTTTTCTTCTCCCTTCCCCTCTTCTCTCCTCTGAGCAAGGAGCCACCAAAACCACCGCACTGGTGAGGCTGGCCATGCGGTGTGTGTGTGTGTGTGTCACACAGAGAAGCCTGAAGCTCCTGGCTCTTATCTTGGTGCAGATAAAGGAGAGGAAAAAGGGACATGTCCTTCAAGCTGGTGGGAGCCTGCAAGCTCTGTCTCTTGAGGCTTCTCACCCTGTGCCACCCAGCACACACAGGAGCACTTCTCACTACCAGCTCCTGTGGGACGGGGTTTAATAGGTTTTAAAATAGATATATTAATAACTGTAGTGCAGTTTTTGTATGTGCTCTTTTTTAATCCTCCCTTGCAGTCGTATTTCTGCCTGTCCCTCACAGTGACCTCCTGGCTCTCCCCTCTGCTGTCATGGGGGGCCAGCAGGACATGGACACAGGGTGCAGATGTGCCACCTCTGATCCCACATTGGCACCAGGCTGGTAGAGCCATCGTTCCTCCAGCTTGTGGCAGGCACTGGGCAGGGAGCACTGGACCCTGTGGCCAGTGGTGTGGGGTGCAGGGTCTATCCCGGGGCTGGAGTATGAGAGACAGGCTGGGAGCACATCCCTTGCTATGCCTTCCCTATCAAATTCCTCTCTCCCTCCATCTCCCAGCCCATAAAACATCACTGGGCCCACAAAGGTGATTTCTCAGAGCTGGACCTCCACCAGCTCCCTTGGGCAAGGGATCCCTCCCTCCAGGCTAGGACGCTTGGAAACAAGGTTGTTTTAGCACTCCACGGGCACAGGGCAGCCAGAGGGTGTGAGCCCATCACCCTGGTGCCCGGGCCAATTTTCCAGAGGGCTGTGAGCCTCAGCCTGCCACCCTGCCTCCTTTTCCACCAGCACTTGCAGAGCACTGGCATGGCCACAGGGTCCAGGTCACGGCATGATCGTCACAGCCACCCTGACGTGATGGGATCTGGGGGTAAATATTAGTACGAAGCAAAGGGCTGTGTACATATTTTTTCCCTGCAAGGTAATGCTGAAATTCCCGGCTCCTTTTCAACAAGCTGTTGGAAAAACCAGCCCCGTGTCAGCGCCCTCCAGGCCACTGCTGGTCCTGGCTAGTCTCAGCTCAGCATGCAAAGGTCTAAGAGCTTCAGGTCCCCACTGCAGCCTCCCCACTCTGGAGCAGGCCAGTCCTTTTGCCCGTGGTTTCCAGGCCGACGTTTCCCATCTGGAGCACAGCAGCATGCAGGCTTTGCTGACTGTTTTCTTCCGCCTGGAAGTGTATACAGGATGTGGCAGAGACTCCAAGGATGGCTTATTAATCACATGAACAACACCAAGTGGTTTTTCCCCCCCACAAAAAGAAGGCACAGCGGGAGAAGACAGATTGAACCAGGCAGTTATTCCTCTCCCCATGTGGGTTGGCCTCTGGTTTCCTCCTCCATGGCCATGGTTGGTGAAGCTGTAGGGAAAGAAATACGTTCCCCTTGCATGGACACCCCAGTTGCTGTAGCATGAGGACCCCAGCTCAAGTGCCTGCCCATGCAAAATCTACTCCACCATGTGCAGGGCTGGAGAGCATCCCCATTGCCCTCAGCCCAACAGGAGACAAGTCACCATCAGGCTCCCCATGACCCTGGGCAGCCTCCAAGACACCAATCTCTGCTCTCCTCCCTCTCAGAACTCACCGATTCCCCCCTCAGTCTCAGTCCTAAACTGGGATTTCTCCCCTTAAAATTGCTTGTGGCCAGGTGCTGGTGCTTTCTGCCACCCTGGTGGGGTGGGTTTTCCCTTCCCTGAAAGCCTGTTCTGTTCTTGGAGTAAAGAGAAGCATGATAAACAGGATTGCTTGAATTTCTTTTCCAAGCCTTGTGTTCCAGGGAAATAAGGCTTATGGGATCATAGCACGCGTCTGTCTGTCTGTCCATCCATCCGTCCTCTGCCAACAACTTTGGAAAGGTTGGCCAGTGTCAACTGAATTTGACAGAGGTCTCATATACGTCATGGGCCTGTTTTGCAAACGAGGGAGCTGCAAAGACCCATGGGGGGAAACCACAACGTGACCCAACCATGCTGGGATCCATCCCACTGCAACGCGATCCAACCACAGCGAGAGGCACCGGAGGAGCCCCAAGGGACAGAGACATGGAAAATGGGGCTCCTGCTACTCAGGGAGCTGTTTGTTATTTTTACAGGCTGAGAACTATCTCATAGCCCTCAGTGGTTGTGGTCATTGCATCTCGTGGCCATCAGCGCACATTTTGGCCTGGCTGGGCTGGCAAAGGCACAGGAGCAGCTCCTGATCCAGGGAGAGACCCTGGAGGTTTGCACAACGTACCTGGAAGCCAAGTGAAGAGCCCAGAGGAGGAGCAGACCTTCCCCTTCTCACCTGCGCTGGTAAGATGCCTCCAGCCATCTCCCCCACCCTCGCTGCAGAGGACAGGGAAGGACACATCCCCTCCCTTTGCTGCTGCTTTCCAGCCACAAAGCTCCCTCACCATTCCCTCAGAGTTAGCAGGAACCCCCAGACCCGTCTGGCCAAGGGGCAGCCCCCCGACAACCCCCTCACCTTGCAGCCACCCCACCAGAAAGAAACCAAGCAGAGCTGGAGGGGGTTTGATTGATTTATCCACTGAAGATACAAGTTTCAGTTTAATAACACCATTTTGTCCGGTTACAAACATACTAAAAACCTACAAAAAGAAAAACAAGTTACACCCATCGTACACGGAACGGCCAAGTATAAAACCAGCACGGAAGCGCCGAGAAACACGAACAGGAACAGTATCTGCAGCAGGAACAGGAAAGACACGGAGTTACATCAGACCACGCCAGCTCATGTCTGTGGGTCACGCTGGGACTGGTTCAGACATACTAACAATTAGAGACAACTTCAGCTATGGAAAATAATTAGCGCCGCAGCCTGTTGGAGAGGTCAGACCCAGGCGGGTAGTTTTATCCCTCCCTTTCCCTAAGTTGGTCCAAGGTTAGCACATGGGTTTCCCTCCCATCCATCTGTCTGGTTTCACTGGTGCTGGACCCAAGCAGCCCTCGCACCGACATCTCTGCACCAGGGCAGCTTCCCCACGGCAAGGGGCAGGGAAGGCTGAGCTCTGGCACCAGAGTCCAGCCAGACAAAATCTGGTCCCCACTGAAGTCACTGGGCACCCCCCACAGAGTGGGGAGACACTGGGATCCCCTTTACTGGGACAAAGTGGAGCGAAGTGGCAGGGATGCAAGAGGACTCCCGTGGGAGAGCCCGTGGCTCAGCTGCCTCGGGGATTTGTCTCACCACAAGAAAAGATGAGGGTGGTGGCACAAGGTCCCTAAGGGTTGTGGTGTTGCTGGGGTGTCTCTTCAGCTGTTCAGGTGCCTGTGGAGCTAACCCTGCCATGAATGTTGGCCACGGGGAGGGAGTGGATAGGGTGGACAGGATCTATGCCCCATTCCAACCCAACACTTCCTATTCCCTCCAGCGCTCAACTCCCTCTGACCAAACATTGAACTTGGGGTGGGGCGACAAAAGTTGGTTGATATGAGTGGGTGCCCCCAAAGAGAGCTAGGACAAGGTGCTTGGGGGGGAAAACCTGCCCCAGGGACACCAAATCTCCCCTCACTCAGCATCCATCTGCCTCTGGCAGGGGGCACAAAGGTTTTCCCATCCCAATCACAGGTCCAAGCCCAGCCCTGATGACAATGACAATGCCAATGTGCTGGCTGAGCCAGGGGTTGGACAGGGCTGGGGGGACACAGGGATCCTCCCCAGGGCAGGAGAGAGAGCAACATGTGCTGGCATCATGCCCTGAGCCCCAACTTCTTACCTGTGAATTCTGGGGGAAGGACTTTGCAAGTTGGTCCCTACCTGCCACCACCAAGGAGAGCAAAACTGAACCTGAAGTGCCCTGAGCTCAGCCTAAGAGTGCCAGAAGGTGAAACATCAAGCCCCAGAGAGTAAGACCTGAAGGAAAGGAGGGATAAGGGGGTCCCCAGTCAGCTGTGGAGGGTTCAGGGATGGGGGGTGGATGGGGCTGGCAGTAACAGGGAACGACTGTGCCTGTGTGTGTGTGTGTGTGCTGGAGAGCCACGCACAGAGCCAGGACCCAGCCTCCCTTTCTGCTCTTCCACTCGGCATTTATCAGCCCTGTCACTCTGGAATGTTTTGGTTTTTTTTTTCCTTTTTCTGTTCATTTTCATCTCTCCCCAGATGAGAATTTTCCCCGGTTTAAGCAATACCTCCTCTGCTGCGGGCGGCAAAGAGGGGGCGTTCGCTTTATCTCCATCTCCTCCCCCCCGGAGCTTTGCCCTGGCTGCCCTCCTGCTTCATGTTACTTCCTACGAAACTGGTAAAAATAAACATGTTTTTGTTTGCATCTATTGGACTGGCCTGCAATTTGGCTGATGGGGGGAGGGCGCTCCTCGAGGGACAGCAGCTGCACACATCTGGATTTGCTTTAGGAAAACGTTCCTGGAAAAAACCCTCAAGCCCAGCACACACATGCGTGGGCACACGAGGCCGTGGGTCAGGTTTTTTTCCTGGAGATGTAAAAAAAGAAAGGAGAAACCAAGTGGGAGGACCTCCCTGCTGCTCCCCCAAAACCAAGGCACTCGGGTGGGTCAGGTACAAACGTGGGGACTTTCCAGCCACCCCAAAGTGGCTTCCCTGTGGACTGGGAGCCCAGTTTTGGTCGTGGGAAGGGAAGGGCTTGCACTGCAAAAATAAAATTCCCACCTGGACGATATTAACCTTGAAGGTTAATGTGCAAATTTTGTCTGAAGATGAAACATCCCTCTACAGAAACACCCCTGGCCCAGCATCCGCAGAGCACAGGGAGTACATGAACTCATCAAAAACATGTGCTGCTGGCCTCAAGGTTTTGGCAGGAACCAGGGAAGCTGTGCTCGTGAGAGTCCTCTGATGTGCACACACACAAATATAATCTAACAGTCTTGTCCAAGCAATTGCTCTCCAGTCCTGCACTGGAGCAAAGTCAATGCTGAACGGGCTTTTCCCATCCATTCCTGACCTGGGCAGCAGCAGCTGCTTGAAGGATGCCTTCACTGACATGAGGGATGAGCAGTGGCTTTGACACTCTGATGGGAGCCAGAGGCAGCAGCTGCTGGCACCTTCACCAGTGCAGGCTGGCGGGCTGAATTTTGGGGGTGTTGGCTCTAAATGACAGCCCCCTCACGAGCAAAGGCAGCATCACCTGTCACCCCATGCCTTCCTTTTTCAACCCCCTTGACCTCACACCCTGCCATGCCACGGACTGCTGTGCCCTGAGCCATTACTTCCACCCAATGGACACCCACGATGTGCCATCACTCCAGGTGCCATTGCTCCATGAGTTTTACTGTGGGATGTAGGAAGGAAAGAACTGCAAGGCCAGATTGGCTGTAATGACATTATCGAAGCCCTGGAGCTATTCTGGGACTAACTCTGCTCCTGTGGCTCTGCAGGAAGGCAAGGGAACACTGGGGAATGCAGCCAAGAGGTTTAGAGCCTTCTCCAAATCCACTTTGCCCAGAGCTGGGGCACTGGGTGATGGCACAAACTCCTGGCTGCATCCAACAGAGCCCTCCAAGGAGGGGCACATTCACCCAGACACACCTGCCCTGCTGCTCTGAGCAGCAGTCCTGGGGTTGCTCCCCAGCCACAGGCAGTGCTGACACCTTGGCACAAAGGAAAGGGCAGGGCTGGGGTCCGTGTCCCCACGGCAGGGGGATGTCCCCAGGGTGGCCACGGGGATCCCAGTAGGAACCATGGGCTCTCTGCCTATCCAGCTGGCATCCAGGAGAGGAGCTGGTCTCTCTCAGGAAGCTGCCAGCTCTCCAGGACAAGTAGTGGAGTGAGGCCAGAGGAAATCTTGGAAGGGAACCCCCTTCCACTTCAACAGATAACATTGTCCTTAGTGCTAGAGCTCTAAAAATAAGAGACCTTTAGGTCTGGATGACAAGGATTCCAAAGCTTCCCAGCACATCTGACACATCCTCAACCCTTTGCCAATCAGTTCCCAGAAATCCTATAAATCCAACCACTCGTGGGCAGGAGGCAACGGGGCTGCTCCTCCTCCCTTTTCCTGTAACTGCAGGGGAAACTGAGGCACAAACCAAGCAGACTCACCCGGGGGCCCAGCAGGAATTGGTGTTGGAGGCAGGATGAGTGCTGCGAGCCCTGCAACCACTTTTTGGGGGGTGGGGGAGAAGCCTTTGTCAGGCACAGACAGGAGCACTGCCATCCCCGGGCGGGGGACTCAGCTCCTGCATGGGCTGAGTTCTACCAGGCACTTTATTTGAAGGAACCCAGTTTCACCACGAGGGCAGGAATATGTAAATATACAACAAGTTATTTATTAATTTTAACAGAGAAGGGACCTTTCTTCACACCTAGAAATCCCTCCTGCTGTGTCCATACCACCTTTCCCCTCCTGGTCACAGCCCAAACCCCCCTTCTCACCGTGCAGGGCAGAGCTGGACAGACAGACCTACACACACCAGCTCCCAGGGCAATGGCACGACATGTGCCACCCAAGCTCATCCTCAGGGAGCTGAAGGGCAGTGGGTGGACTCACCAGCTCCCTACATATGACACAGGGATCCCACCTACACACCATGCTCCGAGCCACGAGGGGAGGCAGCCCAAAGGCATCCCCCTCCTTCCCCACTCTCTCACGCTGCAGGAGCACATCTCTCCCTCCCCCTCACTCCCTCCAGCCCCAGGAGGGTTTGCAGCAGCCAGCCAAGGAGAGGGACTGTGGGTGATGGGAGAGGTGACAGCTGCAGCCAGCCCAGAGTGCAGGGTGACTGCAGCCAGCCCAGAGTGCAGGGCGATGGGCACCGAGAGCGCTGTGGGCACAGCTGTCAGCTCTGCCACCCTGCCAGGGGACACACAAAGTGCAAAGCAAAGCGTTTTCGGTGCCAGCTGGGCAGCTGGACGTCTCCATAAGCACTGTGCCCCCCAAAGCCGGGCCTAACCCAGGGGCTTTGCATGGAAAATGAGGGTTGTGTTGTTCATCATCGAACGGGGCGGCAGCGCTTGTGCACGGGACTTTGAGATGGCGCAAGTGAGGTGCAGGATTTGGGAGGTGGTGGTGGACAGGCCAGGACAGTAAGATGGAGCCAACAACCAGTGCTCTCCCCTCACCCTCTGCATCCCCTTCCAGCGTCCCCTGCAACTGCTTCACCCCGACCCACCCACACCCTTCGTGGTTCTATAGGTTTTTTTGGCTTATTTCTTTTGTTTTTAAACCCCATGGAGATCAAATTGTGACTTGGCAGCTGACAGAGCTGGCCCTACCAGGCTCCCCAGACTGAGCAAAGATCTTGAGAAGAGACCAGAGTGAAGTCCTGGGGTGAGTGAAGCCCTCCCTGCCCCTCGCCTGGCCCCGCTGGCCGCTCACAGGGTGGCAGTGGGGTACTGAGCCCAGCCCACCTCCTTGTACGCCGCCGTCACGTGGGTGTAGATGAGGGTCTTCATCTTGGTCCAGGCACCGTGAGCCTCTGGGGTGAAGTCGTTGGGATATTCCTCAGCAATGACCTCCAGCAGGACACCAGTGAGTTTCTGGAAGGAGGAGGACAGCAAGGAGTTAATAACTCTGTAGGGAGAAGCTAACAGCACATTTTGCTTTTTCCTAGGGAAAGCCATTGAATCCTCCTGCTGATTTCTGGGAATGAGACCTTCTGTGGGACAGACGGATGTCCTGAAGGTCTGTTGACACTCTTGGGAACAGACAGGGCAGGTAACCAGAGACCAAGGCATGGTGGGGTGCCCCAGTTTGGGCACCTCAGATTACTTAGTCCTGACTATAATGCTTGATTTCTAAAAGAAGGGACATACAGCCACGAACACGCTGGTAGGGCTGCAAGCAGGACACAGGTAGGCAGGATTCCCTGGGCAGGGGAAGGTATTGGATGCTCCAGAGACTGTGTGTGGGAAGGGTGGTCTGCATGGGACAGTGTCACAGCTATATGAGGAGCAACCCCCACATCCAGCCAAGCTCCTCCAGGCAAGGACAGGCAGCACCAGCTCCCCACAGCTCCCTCTCTCCTGCCCTCTTCCTAATTTCTAAAGCACCCCAAAGATTACTTTGGTCCAACCCTTTACCTTAAAGTAGATGGGCTCCACTTTGTGCTTGAGGGCATGGGCTTTGCCCACCAGGGCCAGGACGGAGGAGACCTTTTCGGAGTCATTGAGGTTCTCCACCACAGTGTTGATGGCCCCCATGACCCGCCGGGCGTGCTTACGCAGCTGCAAGCTCCTCTCCATCTCCAGGGGGTCCTCCATGTGCTTGAACTGGCTGAAGTACTGCTTGGCCGAGGGGAAGTTCACAAAAAACCTTCAAGAAAGAATCGACACGAAACACCATCAGGAGGGCAGGAGCAGGCTGAGGGGTTAAAGCAAAGCACGGAGCGGTGGAGCCACCTCCTGCATCTGACACAGCCAGGGCTGGTTTTCCTGCTGAATTCCCCAGAATTCAGCTGCCTGAAAACCAGCAGGTTGGTGCCTTTCTCCCAAACCTTCCCCATCTGCTACATGGGCATCACAGCTGGGTATTCATCTACAAAGCAGAGGCAAGACTGAGTTCTTGATGCCCAGAGATTCCACCCAGGTGCCAGATGCTGTATTCATGCCCACATACATCAAAACATGCCTCAGAGAGCTGCAGATGAGCATGAAAACCTCTCTTTATCTCAGCCAGCCTCTCCCTGCCCCCCTTCCTCAGTCTCACAGCAGCTTCGTGGCCCCATGGGCTTTATTCCTGTATTGCCACCCCAAACAGTTTCCCCCTACTCAGGTTATCCTCAGCTTTCACAGATCAGTCTCCTGCTGCATCTCAGCCCTGAGCTCACATCGTTGCTTATCTGTGCCAGGAGACATTTCCCCCAGCACAAGGACACCCCAAACCAGCCCCTCTGAGGGGGACTGGGGACTCTCTTTTCTACAAGATTAAATCAACCCCACCCAAATGCAGCTGAAAGAAGATAAGGTGTGGTTGCAGCTGATGTGCTCCCCTGGAAGGTGGAGGGCTGGAGGCTGAAAGGGACAAGGTGACAGGGTGCAGGGATGCCAACACCACCCATGCCAGCAGTGCAGCTGGTCGCTCTCGACAGCTGGGGCTGACACTTGAGTCACATTAACCACCCCCTTCCACCCAATTTATGCAAAAGAAAACCACGTCAGTGTTTGCTTCCTGCTTTCACCCAGCTCTCTCCCTCCTACTGGGCTCTCCCTGCCTCCTGGACCAGAGGAGGATGCTCAGAAAGTGGCAGAGGGCTCCCAAGCTGTCCCCCATCATGCCTGGGTCCAGACAGACTCCCTCTCTAGCCCCCTTCCTAAGCACCATCCCAAACCATGTGAACCTGAACCCATCCCACCGCTTTTTCCAACCATCACTACTTCCCTCCAGAACCAGGTGGGATCCTCTTCCCCACTCACCACTCCATGAATAATCGCAATATTGAGTACCAGGCTCCTTACCACTCTGCTATCCTCCTTTTTCCCCCCCTCCCTTCCTTCCCCCGCTCCCTTGGCTTGTGAAAGCTTGGGGGCATTGCCAAGGAAGCAGAGTGAAGCAGTGCCTGGAGTGCACCACCGCTTCTGTTGCTTCCCAAGGCATCTGGGATTCATCAGATGGCCCAAAATAGGTATTGGAGGTGTGAAGAGTGTGTGGTGGAAAGGAGGGGGGGAGGAAGGAAGGTGGAAGGAAGGGGGAGACAAGGTGTTGCTTTTAAAACTCAGAAGGGACCCATGACAAAACTCCCCTTGTTTTTGTGCAGCCTCCTGCCCCTAGCAAAGCTCCTCCTGACACATCTGGTCCCTGCTGGGAGAAATCATTCCCAGGCCTGGCTGTCTCCAGCTCCTGTCACCACAGAGATGCTCAGCCAGGCTCTTTCAGCAGAAGGGGAACAGCAAGGGGGGGACTGACCCCTGCATTACCAGGAATCTCAGCATGTCCCTGCCAAGGGAAGAACCAAAAGGAGCCACTGGGATCACCACCTCCACCTCTCCCCACTTTTGGCCAGATACGCCAGAGGCAAAGATTGATTAAACCCCCAAAAGTCCCCAACCTGGGTGAGACCAGGCCAGTGAAGGATGCAAATATTTGGTTTCCAACCTTTCCCCACTTCACAGACCTCAAGGTGATGCCCCCATGGGAGCTGAGCCCAGCAGCTTTCCCAAGGGACCTGCCATCAGGAAGGCACTGGTGCTGGAGGATGTAAAACCAGCAAACCCTCAGCTCATGTGCTCCATCCTGGGTCTGCTGGCTGTCTTTGGTGGAGAACTGAAACAGAGGAGCCCAAGCCACCTTTCCTTCAAGTTGAAAAGCAAATCCATGGCCGGCCAGACCTGCAGCCACCTCTCCTTGGAGAGGAGCAGGCGCCTGAGGCAAGAACCTCTGGCCTCGGGCAAATGTTTGAGCTGTCGAAGCACGAAGAAGAGGGAGGGAGGCTCAGTCAGGGTTAGTTGTTAATAAACAGAGAAGATTAATTTAACACAAAGGTTAAATATAACTAGAGGAAAGGAAGGGAAAAAAAAAGTAAGAAATAAAATAACTCAAACAATGGCGAGTTAGAAGAGGTGTCAGTTGGGGTTTTTCCATCTACAGAACATTTTGAGAGTTCAAACATCGCAGGCTCTGCAATTTTGTTGGATCATTATGCATGTGTGTGTGTGGTTTGGGCTCTTTTTCTTCATCAGAGTCATTAAAAAGATGATATTTACCATTGCATATCACACAAAATGATGATTGATAGGAACCAGATGCCTGCATACCGATCTCATTAAATTTCTTTTTAAGCGATTCCATTCTGCACCCGCTAATTTGTACTCTGTGAGCTACATCTGGACCCAGTGGACAGGATGTCAGGATTGCTTTTCCTCTCTCTTTTGCCCTTTTAACAACTTTAAGGACACAATCATTCCCAGTAGCAGAGCCAAAGGAAATAATTAAGGTGCAAACCCACTGCAGTTACTGGAAACCTGTTTTCTGTTAGAGAGGAGATGCCACTTCTCCTCCCATCTCCCCCATCTTCCTCCCTCTCCCCAGACCATGAAGAACAAACCCTGCACAGAGGAAATCTCCAAGCCCAGCCACCTCTTTCCCTCCCCAGCTAGACAGAGGATACATGGGTGCTATTCACTCAGTCCCCCCAAGCACCTACACCCTTAATGCTTCACTTACCCTGTTTGTAAACTGAGAGGGGAAAATGCTACTGAGCCCTCAGAGCTGCTGAGAGGCTTCAGCTGAACCCCCAGCCAGCACTTGGAGACTGTTTTTTTCTAGATTTCCATAGAATCATTTAGGTTGGAAGAGGCCTTTAAGATCACCGAGCCCAACTCTCAACCCAGCACTGCCGAGCCCACCACCAAAACACGTCCCCAGGTGCCACAGCCACATATCTTTTAAATCCCTCCAGGGTTGGTGACTCAACCTATCGATGCTTTCATGTTTTCTCTCGCCTCGTCCCTCTACGTGGGAGAAGCTCTAAGGCAGCCTGGAGCCTCTCCCCGTCCCTTTTCAAACCTCTCCCTCTGCTCGGGTGCCTACAAAGCAGCTGATAATGGGTAGGCAGGTGGTGTGTGATGCTGCTATTTATTATGCCGAGGGCTGTCTCACCGCTTCGCCTGCACGTTCCCCCTGCTCCTCCCAGCCACCTGTAGTCTATCATCCATCTTCAGGCTGGGGCAAGGGTGCTCCCAGCGTTTGCAGCTCCCAGCCTAAGGTGAGAAAGGTCTCAGACGTGTCAGTGCCACAGCCCAGCAAGACAGAAAAAGGGGAAGCAAATAGGAGTGAGAACAGGGTGGTGCCTGCTTGCTCCTGTGTCCTCTCTCTGAAAGCTCATAGACAGGTGGAGGTGGTGGTGGGCAACGTCTCCAGCTCTGGCACAGGAGGGCTGGAGGGAAAAGGGCCAAGCCCCCCATCCACACACTGATGCTAAATTCAACTTCTTCTGCGGCTGAGGGAGAAGAGCTGTAGCTGGCCTTCCTCCAGGTGAAGCCCACATCCCGCTGCACAGCCTTGGGAGCAGAATCCAGCACAACACTGAGCTGTGCTCAGAGGCTGTAATGCCCCCCTGCCCAAGGGCAGAGGGACCAGGACACCCCAGGGAGGCTGGGAGTGGACCCAGCAGCAAAGATGTCATCAAATACATTTGGACATGAGCTATCAACCCCCAGGGGCATGTCCTGCTCACTTGTGTGCACAACTCACACCTCCAAGTCCTCATGGCTGCTGTCTTCCCCTACCACTTATGTAGATTCAGCCCAAAGCTTCTTGGCTGCATGGACAAACCTTTAGGGCAGGGGTAAGGACAGCTTTCATCAGTAAATGAATTAATAGCTCCAAAGTGGCTTTCCCACACACCTCTGCCTTCCTACTTCCCTTGCAATCCCTGTTGCTCAGTGCTTTCATGCACAGCATCCTCCTCAGCCCCTCTACATTTGTGTCCCTGTCCCTCTCCACTGCTAAACCATTGTCCCTGCCCACTGGATGCAAGCAACACACCAGGATGGAACACATCAGGCTCCTCTACCCCACCACCAGCACCTCCCCCTGCACCCAGCATCCTTCCTACAGCCCTACGAGGCCCAGCAGGGTCTATGGGTGTCAGGAAATGATGTGAAAACAAGATTCTTGCCTCCCAGGCAAACACACAGTGAGGATGGAGCTTTCTGGAGCTGGGCTGCAAGTCCCTGACCCCCAGGGACTGCAGAGGGGTTTGGAGCTGGAAGAAACCCCCTGGCCAGGTAGAGAGGGGAGTGACAAAACTCACAAGGATGTGGTTTGTGTGCTGGGCCCCACTATCCGTCCAGCAAAACCGGGAACCTGTGTTTTGCCGGTGTCCACCACCACACGTCTACCATCCGATGCTCCCACGGGGATTTCCAGCAGCCCCGGCTCAGCGCTCGCCCCCGGCGCCGTGCTCCAGCAGCATCGCCAGCCAGCCGGCACTCCGCGTTCCCCAGCCGCGCTCAGCGCCTGCCAGCCTGCCGAGGGCTGTCCTGACATTTCCCTGCCTTTAATGAGCCCTGAAACTCCGCAGGCGGGCGCTCGCCCAGCCGCGTCCGGGTGCAGCCCCGCTCCGCTGCTGCTGCAGCCTCATTACCGGAGCGGGCTGGCAGAGCCGAGACTTGGCCCTCGCCGCCTGCTCCGGAGGAGGGATTGTCAGGGCTGGTACCAACGCATCCAGCATGTCCTTAGCCACAGACAGGGAAACCTGTCCGGGGAAACCGCTCGTCCCCCGTGCCTTTGCTTCCCTTGGACAGGGACGTCCTCGCAGCTCTCGGCGGGTCAGGTGGGATCTTTCCACCCCCGTGTGGTTCACAAGCAATGCAAGGGCAGCCCTGGGACAGGGGACACGGGAAAGGCTCTTCTTGGGTCACCCTGAGAGCTGCTGACAGCCTTCAGGCTGTGTCTGGGGCAGGATGTGCCACAGGGATCTCCCCAAGGTGAGGCAGGTGAAAGGGCTGCGATCAGAGAGATGACACAGTCACAGGAAAAGGGGCTGTTTCAAGACTGACCTTATTAAACCCACACTCACCCCTTCAGCACTCATGGAAAGGCTGTTGGGTTGGGAAATGTTCCTCATGCATGTCCTTGTCAGCAGAGCAGTGTCCTGCTGCTTTGTGGCTCTCCCTGTCTCTGGAAAAACATCTCCCCAGCTTGACCACAATGACTTGTGAGCATGGGACAAGCCATGGGACAGGGACATTGCTGCTGGTCCTTTCACTGGGCCCTTTTCAAAGCGAGATATTGCATCTCTCTGAGCTGCTCTGCTCTGAAATGTGCCCTTCAACAGCCAGGAATGGAGCCCTATAGACGCCTCCACAAAACACATGTTGGCTTTGGGGGTAGCTGCAAAATCATTTCTTTAAATGCCATTTTTGCGTGGATTCAACCCATATTTTTTAGATTCAGCTAAAAAAAAAAAAAAGTTTTCTGCATTGCCAGACCCATTACTCAGACTTTTTCCTATTTTAACCTAAAACTTCCAATAATGTCTGGCATCCAAGGACTGCTTTCATATTTCAAAGCTCTTTGCAAACTGTCTGAATCCAGGTGTGTTTGCTCAGGCTAAGCAGACCCAGACTGTCGAAATCCAGGGGCCTGATCCTGCACTGACAAACCTTTTGCTTTCCCTCCTGCACCTCCTGAGGGGGAAAGAGCACGTCAGAAGTGATGGAGAGGGTAACAACGTTGGAAATTCAGAAAGCTGATGGGTCTGGAGTGGAAATGCAGGGAACAGTGACAGAGAAGCCCTGTGGAGGTGGCACAGCCTGTGGTGGCTGTGGCAGGTTGCGTCGCCTGCTCTTGGTGCAGCGTTAACACTTGGTACAGATTTTCCTGGGATCTAATAGAAACTATTCCTGGGTTTTATCCCCCGATGGGATCCATAAAGTTTTGTGGTCCCACATCTGTGACCGTGGTACGTGTGTGTGGGTGTGGGAGCGAGTGTGCGTGTGGTGGTCAGGACAGGCTGCGGTTTTAGCCCTGGAGTCCTGGGCTTAGTCAGGGTCTGCAAAGGACTGAGGGTGCCAATCCCTCACTGGTGCTCCCCCACAGGTGCTCCCAGCCTCTGTGTGCCACGGAGGGCTGAGCCACCTGGGTGTGTGCATCCCCCAGCCCAGTCTCAGAATGTGGGGTTACTGGCAATCAATCATTGGGAGGGAAAAGGGCGACCTTGGGGGGTGATGGCCACGTGCTGGGGGGGCTCCTGCATTGCACAGCGAGGGCTAATGCAGGTGCCACAGGGGCTGAGGGCAGCCCTGCTCCCCTGGCACACTTGGGCTCCCCACTGTGAGCTCTGGAGCAAGGGGGGTTCAAGAAGGACTGATTCCTAAATTACAGATGGGGAAACTGAGGTACAGCAACGAGCCTGGGGACATGGGGAGGCTATGGGCGAGCTGCAGCCAAGGGCTCCCATCTGTGCCAGCCAGCATGCCCACTTGGGAGTGACCCAGCGAGTACACATGGCCCTGGATGAGCAGCTCCAGGCTCCAGCTGCAGCTCCAGAGCCAGCTCCAGCTCCAGCAAGGGTTAAGGCAGCTGTGAGAAGAAGCTGCAGAGGCCCCTGAGCTCCCAGGGAGGAAGATGAGCGAGGCAAGGAGACTGTGCTTCCTCCGGCTGGAGGCTCCCCGCTGAGGAAATTGTCAATTAGCGACATAGTTTTAACCACAGAGCGCAGATTCCCAGGATCCGGTGGCTGCTCAGCCGTATTCCCCATTATTTGTGTTTGTGTCCCCCAGGACCCCAGAGCCCTGTGAGATCAGGGACCCACCATGCTGGGGGCAGGACCCCAGGGGTTTGCTGTGGCTTCAAGCACTAACAGCAGCCACGGGGGATGGGAACACGATGCCCAGCTCTGAGCCTCAGTTTCCCCATTGGCAAAGCGTGGAAGGGCTGGGGGTGGAGGGGTGGGATGCTGGTCGAGGCAGAGGGAGCTGGGCTGGGTTTCTGCAGGATGCCAGCACTGCAGCCCTGCCTTTTGCAGGGGCATTGCTGCCTCCCTGCCTCCACTCTCGGGGCACAGGATCAGACCCCAGATTAATGTCAACTTTTTATGTCCAGAAAAGTAATTCCTTGCCCTAAGCAGCTCTGAAGGGATGGAGAGGGGATGGAGCAGGAAAGCATGGAGAGAGACCCTCTGCCACCAGATACAGTCAACTCCCTGGTCACAACACCAAGAACAGGAGTGCTGACAGATTTACATGCTTTCACTGCTCTGCACGTGGGGGTTGCACCAAATGGGGCACCACAGCCGTGCATCCCCCTCCCCTCTCCCTGACCACACCTGTGCACATCCCTTTCTGCCTCAGTTTCCCCAGCAAGATGGGGAGGAACCCCGGCCCAGCACTGGTGAAGCAGGGAGGCTGACTGGGCAGCGCTCAGCCCCCAGCACGTCGTGTGGGTGCCCACCCAAAATCTGCCGGTCAGATCACCTCCCACCAACCCCCACCAGTGTCTGCCCACTGCCCCCTCCCCAGCCCCGACCTCTGGAGCTGCTGAATCATGTCTTGGGAAGTGGCTGCCGCTGCCCGTGCTCACCCGGCGGCGCTGCCACGCATGACCCACTTCTCCCGGCAGCTGATGCCATCTGGGAAAGGCAGCCGGGAGAGCAGCAGCAGCCGCCGGTGCTCCAGCCCTGGCCAGGGCTGCCCTGCTTTTGCCCGGCACGTGCTTCCCCAGGCAGCTCAGGTGGAGCCTGTCGGAGCTCACGGGGGGAGCGGAGCTCAGGGCAGCAGCACGAAACCCTCGTTGGGGACAGGGTGTGTGACCAGGGGGACAGCTCAGCCACAGTGCACAGGGATGCAGGCAGGTGTGCTGCTCCAACCAGTGCTGCTGGAGAGGACGGCACCGCTTCCAAATTACATCACTGTCCCCGGGGACATGCACTGAAAGTCCAGACCTCACTTACAGCATCCAAGGGAAGCTCTGGCTGAGGGAGCAGGTGGCAGGTTTAGCTGGGATGTGCCAGGGCACGTGCCATGACTAAGGATGTAAAGGCTCCCAAGGAGCTGGGGTTCACCCTAGGAGGCAGCTCTGTCCTGCCCTGTTGTCACAGCAGGGGAAAACCTTCACCTCAGTGCCACAACTATGCCCGGAATAAAAGACCAACCAACTGGACAAAAAACTTCTACTGGGAAAGTTTGAGTCAGGGCCAGAGCTTGGCCACATGGTCCCTGCTGCCACAACTCCATGCCTCTCATGCCCAATGTCATTTTGGAATCTGCAAAGGGGTCTTGGTAGGAAAATCCCATTGCATTGCTGGCAGCAAGCCAGAAGGGAAATCAACTCTGCTTACCAGCATGACCAGGGAGGCTCCACTCCCTGCAGACCCTAGGGGCTTGGGGCGTCAGCTCACAGGCTATTGGAAAACTTTGGAATGATTGTCAGTAAACAGCAAATCCATCCAAGGAGTTCTCCAAGCACCCAGAGTTCCCTACTGCAGAAGTGAAATGGGAAGGACACAACCCAGTCTCCCATTTCCAAATAGGGGTGCCTGGTGTTGGGTCAAGGTGGGAGCCTGACCAAGGACATCCCAGCATGACTGATCCCTGGGATGAATGGTGGGAGCTTTGGCTCTCTGGACAGTATCTTTGCTGTTT
Source organism: Manacus vitellinus (assembly GCF_001715985.3). NCBI lineage: Eukaryota > Metazoa > Chordata > Aves > Passeriformes > Pipridae > Manacus > Manacus vitellinus. Next base: position 5,194,536 of record NW_021939798.1, on the reverse strand, counting down.
AGCAAGAGGTAAATGTAGGCATCTTGTCTGCCCCTCTCCTCATCCTGCCTATCCTCTTTTCCCCTCTTAAATAAGGGAAACAGCCTGCTGGTGCTGCACCCCACTGACACCACAAAGTCACAGAGTCCATGTGACCCTGTGGGATTCCTGCTTGATGCTTTCCTGGGGTACCAGGACATGGTTGCACCTGCAGACAACACAGGAACCCCCACCTGCCTCTGCTCCCCACCTCAAGAGCATCTCCCTTGTTCTGGTTTCAGGTACAGACCTGAGACTCAGAGCTGCCCGTCTGTGCTGCACAGCCCCACGCCATCGGGCGATGCT
>NW_021939798.1:5113965-5193802 GCF_001715985.3 Manacus vitellinus | reverse complement strand
AAGGCTGCCCCCTCTCCCCCCGCCGCCGCCACCCAGCTCAAAGGTGTGGGAATCCGAGGAGCGCTGTGAAACCCTCCCTGCTCTCCCAGGCAGTGAATACACCCAGCCAGCTCCCCACTCACTGTCATTCATCTCTGCTCAGTTCTATATATTGTTCTGCCTCTTCCTCAGCTATAAAGAGATTTAGTTGGATTTGCTGCTTCCTTTTTTTCGGTTTGTTTTTTAAATACCTGATGAGTATGGAGACCCCAACGTCCTCGCAGTTTGCATATACTCTGCTCCATATCTCTTGAATAACCTTTTTTTCTGCGTCTGAGATCTCTTCACTTCTTTCCCATCTCTCAATCTCCATTTCTCCCTGGACTTTCTCCATGAAAAACAGCCGGCAGGATCCTCCGGGAAGCCAGGAGGAGATAAAGAGAGATGTGTGTGAGCGGGTATATCCTGCGAGAGGAGACAAGGTGTTTGCTCGGCGGCCGTGCGGGTGCTGGCGGCTCTGCGATGTGTGGATGTGTGTGAGGTGTGTGTGTGTGTGTGTGTGTGTGAGAGAGAGAGCTCGGCTGCCTGTCGGCGTGTTTATATGTGTAATTTAAAAAATATCCCGGAGGTATGATGCGTGCAGTCAGACCTCAGATCTCCCAGTGCTGTCCATGGCTGTAGTTAAGCTTCAGCTCGCCTCGGATGTGTGTGGCTGACTGATGAGGAACTGCCTAAAAGTAAAATATTCAAAGGCATTGCAAGCCCAGCCTCTTCACCAATGTGTGAACGTGAGCTCACTTTCTCCCTCTCTCCTCCTCTCTCCCACTCCTCCCTCCTTCTCTTTTTTTTTTTTTTTTCTCCACGAAAGGGAGGGATGAGAGCGATGTTCTGGGCAACATCAGGACGGTGCTGGCGGGGGGAGGTAGGGCTGGAAGTTTTTTTTCCAGCCCTTTGTAAACAGCTCAGAGGAAATTCAGAATCCAAAGTGCTGAGTTAAAGTTAGCCCAACCTCTGGCTGCTCCAAGTTCTGCCTCGGTTCTCCTCTTTGCCCTCTCTGATTTTGAAGGAGGTGATGTTTGGAAGGACAGACCCACACTCCCTTCTGATTCTTGGGGCGAGAGGGGAACACAAGGCACTCCCACTGTGAGCATCTCTTTGCCCCCCAAAAGAGACTGTGGTCGGTCCCATAGGGACTTTTTCAATGCCGAGAATTTGCTCTCCCTTTTCGCGGCAGGACCCAACTGAAAGGGATCTGGAGTTAAGACACTTGTGAAATGAAGGTATTACTGTCGTTCTGCGATTGCACTGCTCCTGGCAGTGCCTTGTCAGGGAACACCTCCACTCCAGGCTTCCCGCCGCCTTCGTGGGTGTGCTTTTGGGCTGGTTTTTACCCAAATGCCATCTCCAGCTCCTTGGCAATCCGGCATATTAAACCCGCAGCACAGTCCATTTGCACAGCGAGCAGGAAAATCCTACGGAGGCTTGTAATAACCGGCAGTCCCCCAGAGGGGGATCAGAGACAAGGGAAGCAGCGGGTGAGCGCAGCCGCCTCCCGCACCCGCTGCGCACCCTCGCAGGGCAGACAGGCAGACGGACGGACAGACGGGCTGCGGGTGTGCTCTGACACCCGAGCAGGCAGGCTGGGGGGTGGCTGAGCCCCTTGGGGATCTGGAGCTTTGTTCTTGCAGATCTGTCGAGGCTTTTTGCCTTGTATTTCTCCTCCAAACCATCCCTGGCCACCTCCCCGTTAGCAGCCGCCAGACTGGCGGTGTCAGCAAATTCGCTCTTGCAGAGCTAATGAGAGCTGGTGGAGAACACGCCGCCCGCAGATCCCCCACTGTGGATCCCCCCATGAATATGTGCTGGGACAGACCAGGAGCCCCAGGCACCCGTGAATCCCTCGGCTCAAGTACAAAGCTCAGCTGGGAGCTGCCAAAACCACCGGTGTGACAACACAGCAGTGTGGCCAATCTGACCCTCCAGAGGTCGGGAATTTTTCAATAACACCATCACCAGCTGCTGAATCATCAGATTTTCACCAAGTTTTTGGATTTGCCTTCTGCCCATTGGCCACTGGGATTAGTGTCCATGAGCCTCTGCTCAGACAGTAACTGCAGTGTCCCCAGGTGGTCACCATGCAGCAGAGAAACCCCTCTGGTCCAAGGATGGCATGGCCAAGCTTACTGCCTGCCCTTGAAGTGCAGGGGAAGAAGTGCTTTAGACTTACCTTAAACACAGAGAGACCCAGCTTAAAACCAGAGCAAAACAGCAATGCAGGGCAAGCACTTTCAAAAAGGGGAAACGACCAAATTCTGACCAATATGAACAGTGGGGCAATAATCTAAGTGGAGCACTGCTTCTCACTGTGTGTTTAAAGAAAAGGACTCTTTGAAGCTTTTGTACCTGGTGTCCTCATCCACACTGGCACCTGGTTCCATGGTGAGCCTGGGCACAGTGGGTGCATTGCTTTGCTCCCTGGCACCAGGAGTTGAAGGGTCTCTGCTCAAGAGTCTCCATTTAGAAATATTAAAATATTAGAAAAATTAGAAAAGTAAGTGAGAAGTCCCCTAGCCTCTTCCAGATTTCTGCCTCCCTCTCTGGGGTCATCACTTCTGGCCCTGGCAGGAGCCCAGCCCTGTTCCCATGTGCCATCCTGCTCTGCAAAGAGGAGAGGGAGAGTAAAGTGGTGGTGATGCTCTGCTGCCTCAAAATCCCAAACGATCCCAGCAGCCCTTCACTTCTGTGTCTTGTCCCAGACGTGGGACATAAATCAGGGGAGGAGTGCAGGCACACTCTGTCACGTGCCTGCTGCCCGTTTCCATGGTTTCCCGTGAGTGTTGATCTCAAGGGCTTGGGGTTAGGAGGTGACTTGCTCCAGAAGGAGAAAGATGCTGCCTTGATACCACTGCAGCCTGCTGTCCCAGAAGGGATCTCAGCACAGTGTCTGCTGCCAAGGCAGGGAAGCCTGGGGCCATGGGGTTCAGGGTGGGGGACAGAGAACCTGGTCCCCATGGCCAGCAGGGAGGCTGGGTCAGCCTGGGTGCTCCGTATTGAAGAAATCTCTCCATCTCTCTCAGATCCCAATTCATTTCAACACCCTGATCCCTCTTGCCTCACCAGTTGAGCATTGCAGCCCTCCTGCTTTCCACCTCCAACTCATATGGACCTGTCCCCACGATAAGGTGACACTGTGGTGCCCTGTCCCTCCTGAGCCTGAGTCTGCATCTCCCAGAGCTTCTGCACAACAGGGAGAGATCAAAGCCATCCTCCACCCTGGCTGCAGAGGGTGGGGATGGATTTCCAGGCCCTCCAAGCCTCTGCTTGTGGTGTATCATGTTCCTGCGGGGTCTGTACCTGCCTGCCCACGGCTTCTCCCACTCCCCCTGTGCCCTCCCACATTGCCTCTCCTCCTCCCGTGTGCTGGGTGCAATGAGAAATGTACTTGGCTCCCGATCCTCGAGTGGGAGGTGAAGGCAAAAAATCCCAAGACTTCAGCTCCACAGCGTGTGGGATGTGGATGATGGCAGATCCCCACCCTTGACTCCTCCACTGTCTCTGGGGTGAAGGCAAACACCTGAAATCCAGACCCTCGGGGCTGAGCCCACCTTCTCTCATGCCTGGGTTCAGCCTCAAGATTTGGTTCCTGGAGAAAAGTGGGTGACTTCTTGTGTCCCCTGCAATGTCAGCTCCCTGGGACCTTTGGACACTCACCATTAGTTGGGGTGGCCCTGGGAAGACACCCTGTGAACTCCCTCAGGGAGCGCTTCGGGAAAGAGCTGCAGGAGCTGCCCCAAGCCCTTATTGCAGGGATTCAGCAAGGATCCCTTCTCCAGGCCAGAACAGGAGCAGTTCTGGGATTTTAAGTGAAATAAGGCTGAAGGCAAGAGTGTGGTACATGCCACGTTGGGTGTTGCACCGTCATCCTCCTCCCAGAGGCACTCTGGGCTGCTTTGGTACCTGACGTGGTGACACTGGACTTGTCACCCTGAACTTTGCTGAAGCAAAGCCCCTGTTTGCCAGCCTGGCTCACCCAGCAATGCCCTCAGCGTGCCATGCCTCTCTCTCCCTCTTCCTAATCCAGCCCTGCTGCCGACTGCAAAGTCCTGGCCTGAAAAGGAATAACAAGACCTTAGGAAACAGCTTTGCAGTGTTGCTACCCAGGGAGGGAAGGATTTAGCCTAAAGCCTGTACAAATACTCTGTGCTTATTGCAGGTTTCCTTCCCCCAGCTCCTCTGATCCCATGAGACCTGTGTGCAATCCTAATGCTCCAGCGCTGTGCCGGCAGTGCCGGTGGTCTGCGAGCCACTGTGGGATCAGGCTGGAGCACAACATGCCCCCTAAGCAGGGGGTTAAAAGGGGCTACAGCCAGCAGGACCCCCCAGGTCCAGCTGGGGTTGCACTGCTGTCTGAATCCCCATCCCATGGGGAGCCCACATGGGATCCCAGTTTAATCAGGCAGTCTTTGTCCACGTTGCTGGAACGCTTGGTCACCAGTTTACTTGTAAAGATCGGCGGTGTCGAGAAATTGGGATTCCCCCAGTTCTATGTCCTCAACTCAGCTGGGAAGAGCTGAGACAGGGAAGTGATGATGTAGGGAGCTGCTGTCCCCTCCCAGCCCCAGGCAGCCCTGGGAAATGATACCCAAGCTGCTGGTGCAGGGCAAAGCTGGGAGCAGACATTCCTCTGCTGATGGAATCCAGACTGCAGGCAGCACTGCCAGAGCTGTGGGGAATATGCTTAAACCAAACCAGCCCAGACTGTCCTTCTAACATGGAAATAGGGTTTGTCTGCTCTGGGGTCCAAGTCCAACAATGCAACTTATGCAGAGACCGAGGTGTCACTGATGGAAACCCCCCAGTGGGTCCCTGCCCTGAGCCCAGCCCCCAGCTCCCAGAGGAGACCTCAACCCCTGCAGCCACTCTGACCTGCAGCTCACCACCCCCACATGTTGGAGGAGGATGGTGTGGGATGCTGGGGATGCTGGCCTGGGGACTGGCACAGCAGCAGCACTGGGGTGATGCCTGGAAAGGGAGCATGGGATGGAGACTCTTGGCAGCAGCAGACAGAGGAGAGGTAGTGGGTGCAATGGGGACAGCAAAACCTCCCCATGACCGTAATCCTTATGTCAGCTTTCCACCTCCTTCCCCAAAAAATCCCTACCAACCCACACAATCTAAAAATCCCCAAGGATTACAACATCCAGGGGAATAGGAAGCAGAGGAGCCTTGGGAGTGGGGCTGAATGCTGCTCGGTGCTCATAGGCAGGGCAGGGCATGGAGAGAAGCTGCCAAGGCAGTTCTGGAGAACACTTCAAACCCAGACCAACCTGTTCCTCGTCTGGGAATGTTGCAAAAACCCACAGTCCCACACTGGGATTTGAGGAAACTGAAACCTTGTGATGCAACTGGGAGAGATGGAGCAAGAGACACTCAGGAAGCGGATGACAGATCCAGCACCACAGGGCTTCATGGACAAGGCATCAGCCAGCTGCTAAACTTCCTCAGACCCTGAACAGCCTCTAGTGTCACCACCTTCCCCTTCACCCCCTGTGCCCAGCTCTCCCCGCAGGAGTGTGGCCCCTGTCACAGCCAGACCCTTCAGTGGTAACTGAGGATGACAGGGAAACAAGTTGACACTTCCAAACAGATTCTCTTTGCTGTTCTTTTCCTTCCTGAAGCTGATCTGAGCTTGGCAGGGATTGCTCAGGAAAGCCAGTAAGGTAATATATTCATGTCATCTCACATTTGGTGCCAGGACATGAAGTAAACACCATCAGGGACCTCGCTCTGATTCAAAGACAAGCCCTGATTCTTATTCCGGTCACATTATCCATGGTCCTTGTACAGCTTCATTGATTCATATCTTAAAAAGAAAAGCCTTCAAAACCCATTAAGTCTGCCCTGCCATTCCAGCCCTGCTCTCAAGGGCCAGGGCAAGAAGCATTAACTAATCTGCTCACATTACCTTGCCTTTGAACCGAGCACCTCTCGGCATCAATCAAGGGTGTTTGGAAGCGATATGCTGCCACACGGGGTGAGTTTTGGCTGCCAAGGTCACCAATTACCTCAGTGCCAAAGTCATTCAATTCCAGAAGATGTGTTTTGCATTGCAGAGGTCACCCAAGTGAGTGGAGGGATCAGCACTTAGGCACTGCCCCCTGCACCGGGGGTTCCCTTCTGCACCCAGGGTTCATGTGCCCACAGAGGGATGGTGGGGCAACCCAGGTGCCCTGTTTGGTTATGGAGGCTGTATGGATATAACAAGTCTCCAAAGCAGCAAGCTCATGGCCTCAGGCAGCACCTGGGATGCAAGAATGGGGACTCTGCTGGTGACAGCTTGGCTGGGTCTTGGCAAGGGGAGAAGGGTTTACAAGCAGGATGTCCTCCCAGGGATTACGAAAGCCAGGCTGCCTATTGCCAGGGAAAAGAAGGTCCTTCCAGCCTCTTGGGCTTCAGCTCAGCCAGAAGCCGCTGTTTATTTGGCTTTGATGAGCTCACAGCATACCGAAACATGCTCCTGGGGGCCCGGCGTGCTCCAGAGAGGCTGGACAGGACATCGGGCTCGGCCACCCCACGCGCTCCCCGGTGCCTTGCATAAGGCAGCTCCGCACCCTCCCTCCGGCCTGACTTACACTCAGGAAGAAATTATTCACTCTTGCCTCCATCTGGCTGCAGGACACGCTTGGGATGTTTCTTCCACTACTCTCACAAAGGCTTCCCATCCTGCCGGTGCCAGTAACAAGGCCAGATCCGTCCCCTTTGCTCCCGGCTGACCCCCGAGTTCAGGAACAGAGACTGGATGGCCTTAGAGGAATTTGGTTTTACTTGACATTTCAAGTGCTGCTTGAGACTGTTGTTTTCAGGGCTTGGAGTACTTTGGGAGGACACGTCCGCCAGGAGGGGATTAACCACAGCTGTCCCAGGCCCCTGCCATGGCTGGACTTGGGAGGGGGAATCTTTGGCCCTGGATGGATGGGGATGGAAAACCAGGCTTCCTGGAAAGCTCCATTTTGATTTCCTTCAGACCCAACCACTCACTGAACCTGGACCCATGTAGGTGGCTTGGATTCAGTTCTGGTTTCAAAACCCAGAGGGTTGTTTCAAAAACAGGGGGAAGCTGTTTTCCATCTGAGTGCCCAGCCTGGGGCTTTTCTCAGCTGTCCTGCTGCAGCCAACATCCATCCCACGTCACAGCCCCAGGGCCAAAATGGAGCAGGGGCATTGGGAGAAGCTGCAGGGTTGTGTGCACAGCCCCAAAGGGAGGCACGTCCCAACTTTGGTGAGCACCAGAGTTAGACCCCTGCATGTCTCCACAGCTCAGAGCCCACTGCCCAGTGTCCACGTGGGGCAGGCAGTGCTGAGGGTGTAGGCAGAGAGCATTTACCAGAGGAACCTCATGGAAAAACCTCACCTAGGGACAAAACCCTACATGTGCCCAGGAAGCCACTGCCTGCAGCTCCCTGCTTTGCTCCAGGGCTCTTCTCCAGGTCAGGGCCATGACCACCATTAAGCCTTATATGTATGTGTGTCCACAGGTTTGCATGTGCACACACGGCTGTCTACCCTCACCCTGTCTCTTCCAGAGGTGTTTTCCCAGTTGTCCTCTTTGACCTAAACCCACAAAGTCACTCCAGAAGACGTGTTCTGCATTGCAAAGGGCTGTGAGAAGGCATTTCACTGCCTGTGGAAGTGATAGTGGAGGGAAAGGCTTCCCTGGCAAGACAATGGAATGGGCACGGAGATCTGGAGGAGACTGTAGGGCCAGTGCCATTCTGTGGAGAAAGGTGTGTGTGCTGCTGAGTGATGGGAGAGTGGGGAGGAGGAGGCAAACCCAGCCTGGGCGAGGGAAGGATGCAGACAAGGTCTTGGGATCAGCTGGCTGAGACATGTCCACAGGGAATTACAGGCAGGTCTGAGCCTGTCAGATTACTGGAGCCAGGAAGGGGGGAGCGGATTGAGGCAGGTCTGGCAGGCAGAGGGATAGAGGAGCTGGAGGAAAAGAGAGGAACAGGGGGAAGGTGGGAAAAGAGGGGAGGGAGGCACATGGGAAAGGGGTGAGCAGAGGGGGGCACCCAGCCCTGGTGGTGTGGGGCTGGTGGGGGCAGGAAGACAGACTGGGGGTGCCATAGGGTGGATGGGGTGGGAACGGGCTTGGTCCATGACACGTCACCCCCAGCACCCACCTGGCCAAGGTGTGGGACCAGGACCAGCCAGGGCAGCTGCACATGCCAAAACCAATTAAGTGCTCAGTGGGTCACAGACCAACTGCTGGGGTCCCTCCTGTCCGAGGTCAGGGGAGAGCGTCCTCATTTGCTGCCTCTTAATTACATCTGATCCTGCCTTAAATCCTCCTAAAACCTTCCCTGAGAGCTTTCAGGTGGCTGCTGGGGAAAGGTGCCCACGAGCCAGGGGTGACAGGCCATCCAGGCACGGGTGGCAGCCCTGGGCTGAGCGGTGGCTCCGGGAGGGATGTGAGGGGCTGTTGGCACTGCGTGGTGATGGAGGAAGCACCATGTGCACCACAATCCTGGTCCTCGGTCCACTGCTCCTGTTGCTGCGGCGCCGCTTCTGCAACAAAGTCGAACCGTAAGTCCCTCTCCCATCCCTTCCCCTTGGGGCCCTGGGGGTGGGGACGGGAGGGTGAGGGGTGGCCTTGGGGTGGAGGGTCTCTCAACTCAGCCAATGATCTATTCTTGGAAGTATTTGGGTTCCTTCTGGTTTCAGTTCTCTGGGTGACACCAGGAGACATCCCCTCGAGCTGGGCAGAGGGGAGCCCTCTGTGATGTGCTGTCACCTCCTCTCCAGTGCACCAGTGAAAGCAAGGAGGAAATGCAAGATTGGTCCTCCTGCCTTTCTGGTGCAAAGGGCCAGGGCTGAACTCCTGGGATGCTTTTACATTCACCAATCAAGGTGCATTTCCCAAATGGAGCAGTCCAGTCCCTGCCATCCATCCTGGCAAGCAGCCTGGATGCCTGTGTGTGCTCATGCCTCAGCCTGGGAGGAGATTGAGCAGTAATCTCAGCTGTGGGGACATCACCAGGCTACCAGTGACACTCAGCAGCGCTCAGCTGGTGTAAAACAGCCCCAGGGAGATCCTGCTCCATCCTCGGGGTGCCAGGAGGTTGGACGAGTGTCTGGGTACGTAGGATGCTTGAGAGCATCGGCTGAACGTTGGCTCTCGGCAGAGTCAGCAGCCACCACCCCGCAGCCACGGCCCTGTTGCGCTGTGCTCCGTGTTCACACACACGCTCACACTCCTCCTGGCTCTGAGGCAATGGCAGGGAGCAGATGGGAAGGGACTTGCTGCAGTCCCACACCGAGGCAATGACAAAGCTGCGACAGGAGGGCAGGGTCACCTCCTGCTCGGTGCCTCCCCGCTGCGCCACGGGCACGGTGCCGGCGGCTGCGGCTTCCACTACCTGCAGCTCCCCCGTGCCTTTTGGGAGGGAGTTTTGTTCCCGTTCAGCTCTCGCTTGGCTTCAGCTCGGTGGCAGCAGGGCCGTGCTCTCGGCGAGGCCGGGCATCGCCCTCGCTTGCTGTGCAGCCGCCTGCTCCAACACCAGGCTCAGCCCCGGGGAGGTTTCCGCTGGAGACGCACAAATCTATTTACCGCTGGAGACTGGAGACATCTGAAAGTGTGGAGGTCAAATTGGCACTTAATGAGCCAATTAAGTCAGGGCAGGGAGAAACAAGACTCAAAGCAGGGAAGGCATCTCCTGGCCTGCATGCCCCCAGCCCTCCCCGTGCTACCTGCAGCACAGCACCGGAGGAATTCAACATTCATTAAGTGCCTGAGCAGAGGTGGGGGGCTGTCTCTGAGCAGGGGATATTAGGGTGGTTGGCAAGGCTGGCAGCCTGCAGGTCCCTCCCTTTGGAAGCTGCAGGACAATTGGGCAGCGCTGCCCACACATGGGGCAGGTACATAGCTGGGGGGACAGGTCACCTGGAGCAATGGCATGAAGGCACAGTGTGCAGACAGTGCAATACCCCGGTCCTGGGAAGGCAGATCCAACTGCAGCACAAGCCCTGCCCATGGGAGCAGTGTGAGAGGGCAGCTTGTAAGCAGCAGGCAGTGGGAAAGCACAAATCCGTGCAGGAGGAGACAGGAAGGAGCCTGGAGCTGAAAAAGCTGAGGTTGGGAGGGACACTGGTGCTGCCCTTCCTGCTCATGGCAGGATCATCACTCCTTCCACCACGTCTAAACTGGGGCCCTGCAGCCTGGTCAGTCCTAGCACCCATCTGGTTTCACCATGACCACCATCATCATCATCAATGCATGGCCAGCGAGTCAGCAACACAGCCCACAGAGAAGCCACATGCCTCTGGATTAGTTCTTTCGGTGATTAATTGCTCTCACCATTAACTACCAGTGCCTATTAAGAGATTTTCTACTTGCTCTATTTTGGACATTCATCTACTTGCCTTGCTCTGTGCTGGCATCAGTCAGAGCCATTCCAGTCTATACCAGGAGAATTTCTGTCTCCAGCCTTTCATATCCTGGAAAAGAGAAGTAGCAAAAGCAAGAGAAAAGTCCCCCAGGGACTGGGGAGAAGTGGTACAGGAGACCAAGGCAGAGTGGACCAAGCTTCAGATGGAGATGATGGAGGGCAGGCAGCATTCTCAGGACCGGGAACAGACCTGTGGCACCAGAGCCCCAGTACAGTTTTGATCCAACTGAGTTTTGGTGAGCTAGAGGACCAGGCTCAGTCTGGTCAGGCACTGGGACCCCACACAGTAACAAAGACCAGCATTTTCCATGTGTGCACTGCTGTGGATGACAGCTGAATTAAAGACATCCCTGACAAAACAGCAGACAATGAAGAAAAAGTCAGGAGCCTGCATGTTCCACGGGATAAACCTGGCTCGGAGCAGGATCAACCCTCTGTCTCTGACGTCCCCGTGCGCGAAGCAGGGCGTGCGTCCTGGGCAAAGGACACAAATGAACAACACAGGCAAGATCAGATTATGTGAAATCCTCTGCTCACTTGACCTCCTTCACGTCCCTGTCTTCTATTTATATACCTTGGGGCTGCCAGGGATGGTGCAGGTTGTCCTTGGCCCACACTCACAGGGCTGGGGGGCTCGGCCAGGGGTCTGTGGGGTTAAGGTTGGCCCCTGGAGCTGGCTGCCATCATCTCCAGTGGAGAGGTTTGAAGAGTTTCCTCCTACCACCCCGGCCATGGGTTCTGTTATCCCCCACCTCGCTGGAGTTGAAAAGCAAACTGGAACACTACCCTGGACTAACATCCCATCAAGGGACAGGAAGGTCAAGAGGGACTCCTTGGGCTCTGGTGCTTGGATTACCTCAACGAGCAGTGATTTATCCTTTGTTGTATGTGATATTTAATGAGGAGGTCCTGGCCAGGGGCCAGGGCTGGTTATGGATGTCTGTTCTGTTTGCCTTTCTCATGTTCCTCCCCTCCTGTCCCTTCCTGGCTGGAGCTGCTCCTGGTTTTGGGGAGGTAGAAATGATGCTGGCATGGAACCCAGGGCTGGGGTTTGGTACCAATCCAGGCTGGAGGATGCAGGGCACTAAGCACCCAAGGGAGTACAGGAACACTCAAAGGAGCACAGGAGCACCCACAGGAGCCTACTGGGAAGGGTCACATCTGTGAGGGGAGATGTGCTCCACGAAGAGCTCTTGGAGATGGATCAGGCTTGGTGGGGCAGTGCTGGACCATGGCAAAGCAAAGGAGGCTCTTTGGAGAAGTGAAACATGTATTTGCCTTGCTGCTGTTTTCTTAGCCCATCCCAACAGGCTGGACATGAATTCCCCATGCCCCAGAGGGGTTATTTTCCTAGGACTGGGAGTCAGGGCCATGGAGAGAGGAAGCATTTAGCGCCTGTGGCGATCTCTCCCCCCATGAGAACACCTTTGTCACACCCCACACACGGTGCTGCAGGGCAAGAACAGACCCTCTGCACCCCAGGCTGGAGAAAACAGAGCCAGCAGTTTGGCATCATCTAGATTAACCTTCCAGCTTATTTCCCTCTGGAAAGCAGGACGTGACCTCCTCATTTCCAGCGCCCAGGCAGGGCTGGCAGCCAGCAGCGGTGGCACGCGGCTCTGCATCTCCAGGCTGGAGCAATCGACGCGCAGCAGGCGGGCACAGACAAGTGTCAGCTGAATTTCTGTGAGACTTTAAATACATTAGCAAGGCCACAAACACCGCTCCGAAGTGCTGCAGGCACAGCCGAGCCGATAAATAACCCCCAAACCCACCGGCAGGAAAACACCCCTCCTCTTTCCGTGGGAGACAAAGCTCAGCATCACCTTCCCCCCTCACGTCTGCACAGCAGCGGAGCAGATCTGCTCCCTCCCTTGCTGTGTTCAATCCAGTACCAGAAGGGTCAATTCTGTGCCACTTCTGCGGAGTCATTATCCTGTCGGTTATATAAATGTCTGGGCATGCACAAAAGGCAGTGCTGATACAGTGGCTCCGACACCAACTCTCTCCAACACCTGCTTTTCAGCTGGGGAGAGAGCTGAGCGCGAGAACATCTCGAGAGCTGTCACACAGAAGGCTGCTGTCTTTCAAGCTGAATGGAGGTCTAAATAGCTCTCACTTCTCCTTTAGAATCTCATTTCTAAATGCAATTAATACTGGCATATGCATAATGAGAGACTGACGAGTGAATACAGACTCCAGCAATAAAGAAGCCAGCCCCAAGTGCTATGTAAATATTACAAATCCTCTCTAGGAGCTGACCCGGGGAAGACAAGCTTTCTGATGATTAAACCCAAGTGACAATGCGACTGGATTCCTACATCTGTCACAATACTACCTGCTGATACATAATGAGCTACGCTAAAAGAACTCGTTCTTGCTGCTCTTCAGTGCAGATAAAATGTCTATTTGTAGAATGTAATTAATCTCTTCTTCAAAATCAGGAACCTTAGTGTCCTTGGTAACAACATGCCAGTGACTCAGAGAGCATCTCTGGTTTTTCCTCTGATTTTGGAGTGAGGTATTGAAAGTGACCCCAAATTCTAGCACTGCAAAGGAGCTGTGCTTCACAAGTGGAAAAGCCAGCTGGGTATCTGGAGGTGGGGATGGGTTTTACCCACCTCTCTGGGCTCTGCAGGGCTCCTTTGGCAGCCCAAGGAGGTCCCTGGACTTGTTTCAGTCACATTACCTACGATGAGACATGCTCTGTCCCAAGACCTTGTCCCCAACCCATAGAGCACAAATTCCCTTTTACCATGGGGTGTAACCAGGCAGAGCAAGGCCAAAATTACGGAATGAAGCTGCTCCCCCTTTTGCCTGGTTTCCCCAGCAGTAAGTGCTGTGTGATTGCTCTCTGTGTGTGTCCATGCACACACGTGTGTCTGCTCCCCCAGATGGCTTTCAATCCTGCTGGCTTATTTCAGCCAAGTTTGGCAGGGGATGGAAGTTCAAAGACATCCAGTCCCCACCAGGTAGTGAAGATGCAAAGCCATGCCCCCCAACATGGCAGTGGGATGCAGGGAAGCGCTGCTGGCAGAGCCCCTGGTCCCTTTGAGGGTTTGCTTGGGCATCATCTGCTCCTCCACCACCCCACTCTGGGCTGGCTGAGATTCGTGCTGGAAAGGCAAAGTCACTCCAAAGCACCAGAGGCCATATCTGCTTTCTATGAATTTCAGTGGGAAGCAACCACTGCTGGATGTTGCTCACTGACCCAGTTCCAAAGCCCAGGGGAAGGATGGGCCGTGATACAGGGACAGCTGGTTGGAGAGAATGATGGAGAACTTTCATGATTTATTTATTTCCTAGCAGAAAAAAAAAAAAAAAAAGAAAAGAAAAGAAAAGAAAAAAAGCATTGTTGGAGAAAATTAGCACATTCCAGGCTAAACTGTGCTGCAGAAATTCCTTGTGGGACTTGAGCTGAGGAGCCTGGTCCCCCTGCAAGGGACATTTACCCTGCTGCTGCACACTGCTTTGGAGAGCTGTGGGGACATGGGGAAAGGGGGGGTTTGCTGTTACAGACTTATCACTTTCCTTTTGAAAGGGGCTGCAATTGGCACTGCTGCCCACAGCTCATCCCATCTCCTCTGTCCCCAGGCACTCCGAGGGAGAGGAAGAGACCAGGACTGAGGCCAAATCTGACTCAAACACCACGTGACACTACTTGGGAGTAAAAGCCAGGTGGGATGTAGCAGTTATCTGGGATGATGCATATTTGGGGAAACTATGGAAAGGAAGTGCTAGCTTGGGGTAAAAAGCCTGGTCACATTTTAATGATGTTTTTCTCTTGTTTCACCCAGGATTTCTAGGTCTTCCTGCCTACTGGTGAGCCTGTGAAGTCTCAAGAAAAGTGTCTTGCTCTAGGGAAAGGAAAGTAGAGCCTGGAACTGCCAGATTGGAAGGAAAAACCCCATTTTTCCAATTACTTTCAATAGGAGCTCAGTTCCCAGGTGAGGGCACATCCAGCTCTTTCTCTGTGGCCTCCCACCCACTGTCTGGATGCCAGGAGCATCTTGTAGGGACAGAAAAGGCAGCAGAGCCAGTGGTAATCCATCTGGGATGGGGTGCAGGTTTCCCAGAGAAGCTGTGGATGCTCTTCCAAGCCAAACGATTCTGTAGTTCTGTGTTGAATTTGTGTCTGACGTGGCTTTGTGTCCTGTTTGTTGACCCCAAGGAGTGAGGGCTGGCCCTGGGGTGTCCATCTGTGGCTCCAGAAAAGGTAGAGCAACTCACAGGCCTTGGCCCTGGGAGGGAACCTTTGGTGTCGAGGGTGAGGGGGCACATGTGTGGGTTTCTGGGGGCAAATTGAGGCCAGGGCTCATTCCTAATCCCCCTGGGGGTGCTGAATGCCCGGAGCAGCTCAGGGACTCGCCTTGCCCTGCCTCTCCTTTGGCAGATCCCCCCAGTCTTCTAGCCTTGTCTGTCCCAGCTCTGAGCATACAACTAATGATGATTCCTTCTCCTCCTGCAGCTCCCCCATGCCCTGCAGGCAGCACCCAGCCCATCCCAGCCTTGGCACACACCGAAACCCTCCGCAGACCAACCCAGGACACTGAACACTGACGAACCCACATCACCCAGCTGCCCTCCCACGGCTCAGGGAGAGCCAGGCTCTGGCTTAAACACTGGTGCAGGAAGGAACTTTGCCTGTCTAAGGCTGAGCCCTGGGTTGGGTTGTGTCCAGCAGCCCCAGCCCTAGCACAGCCCACGGGCACGGGGTGATCGGGGGCCCTGCCCCGCAGCTTTCCCATCGCTATAAAAACATTAATAAAAGATCAGTTTGCAGACACAGCTTGCTGTAGATGACAGCATTAGAGGCGCATCTGTTTCTCCTAAGCACCAGTCTCATGCTGGGTTTATCTGGTCCATTTGTGGCAGGGAAAAGTTGCTTTCGGCGTTGGGAGATGTCTCGTGTCTGGGAGAAGTGGGGGGAGGGTGGGGGTGAGATATATTTTTGGCTCTATTTAGCCACAAAAATCTGGTATTAGAATAAAGAAAAATATTCCTGTTTTCTGTTTGCTGCCAAACTGAGGCAGAGGATTTCTTGTGCAAGCCTTCATTTGTTTCAGGACTCGGTGTCCTGTTGGAAAAATAAATGCTCTGATGGGAAAAGTCTATCTGATCAGTCATTGGGAATGGTGGGCTTGCAAACATCAGCTTCAACTAACTGCAAAAGCAGTTCCCGAAGCTTTTGCCAGTAGATATTAGACAGAAGGAGATAGGTCTTGTTTGTTTGTTTTTTTTTATGAGTGGAGTAGTTACAAACTGAATCCTTTCTGTGGGCACAATTGTGCCGGCCTCACCAGCAGGGCTGGCATGAATCTTCACTGGTAAATACACCCTGTTTGCACCCAAAACAGGCTGTTTGCTCCTTCTGAGAGCCAACCACTGCAGACAGCCACAGCAGGACACAGCACTGGAGGAAGGAGAGTGGCTGAGCAGTGATGGTGGGGAAGAAGCCTTGGATGCAGCTCCTCTCCAGGATGCTCCTGGCTGATGGCAGCACCCTCTCCCCATCCTGGGGCTGTAGGGTCACCTCCCTGCCATGGAGGTAAGGCCATAGATATCAACAAGAGCTCCCAGCAGCTTGATTCTCCACAGTGAGAATTTCACAAAAGTCTGTAGAGTTTTCCCTGTAGTTTTTTTCTCTGTTAAGTCTTTTAATTAAGCCTTTTAATTAAGCCTTTTCAACTTCAACTCACGTTAAATAATTTTTTTTCTTCTTTTTGGCAAAAGAAATATTACAATCGAGAAGAATAGAACTGCTTTTACCTGGAGCTGCCTTCATTTTATAGGAGATTAAAACCAAGATACAGAGTCAATAATGCCAGGGAGGGAGGTCAGGGGATGAATACAATACTGTGCTGAAGGCAGTGCAGAAGAGACTGGGAGCTGAAAAGACAAAAGCTTGCCAGGATTGAGCCTCAAAAGCAGAATCAGCTCTTCAGATGATACAAATCACCTGGATTCTCCTGACATGCTGGTTTTGCTGTAGCATGGCTTTTAGGTATTGATTTAAGGGAAAATAAAGGTCAAGGGCTTATCTGCAGAGGAGGCATCAGGGTGGAGGCTGTTCAGCTCTGGGTGGGCAGAGAGGAGCAACAAGGAGGATCTGCAAGGTCAGAAACAGGATGGAGAAGAGCCCCAAGAGATATGGGTGTGTGCTGGAGCTATGAGAGCCCCCAAGATTAGGAGCAGAGCCTCGCTGAGGGGAGGCCACTGGAGCCCTAATCCGCAGGGTTAGCCCTGGCACAGTCATCCCGGGTTTAGGGAAGTCCAGATTTTAGTCTGGACCTTCCATCAATAACTCTGACCTTTCCCCCCATTTGGACAAGCACACAAAAACTCCCAGAAAGTACAAGGGGGCCAGATGGAAACGGTGCCTGCAAATGTCACGGTGCTGCCGGGAACAGGGTCAGTGCACTGCAAACCTGGGTGTGCAAACATCGCTTGCTAAATCAACTGCAGCACGGGGCTGCTGTAGATCTGGGGGATAAAGGTTTCCTGAGCCATGGAAAGGCCAGCTCTCCGCCTGGGGACCTCCAGGAGGGTGGATTTCATGAGAAATGTTCTTTATTTACTCAGTCAGCCGCAGCCAGCAGCTGAGCTCAGAGCGGGCGAGCCTGCCTGTAGCCAGTGGCTGCGCAAGGCTTGCTGGCCATGACGAGGTGTTTGTGGTCTGCATGGAGATTTGGGATGGTCCCGGAAGGCCCCGGATGGGTGGGAGTGGGAATTTGCTTAACCTCGTTCGTTGTGTTCTCTCTGCCGGCCAAAACCACTCTCCATTTCACAAGAAACACAGAAGGGGTCGTGGCAGCCTCCACGGGGCAGGCAGGGTGTCACCAGCACTTCTCCGAAGGATGCTGAAGGTCTCCTGCAGGTCAGGAGGCTGATGGGCACGGTCACACCACTGTGGTCACATTGTTGTTATCCCACTGAGGAGATGCCGTTTGTTTGAGGAGGAAGGAAGGATTGTGACATCTCTGCTCTTCTTTCCATCTCTGCCCCCACTAAAATACAGCGTAGGAAAAACAAAAAGGGAAATGAAAGGCGAGTGGGCTACCCCCAGCTGGAGGGGTGGAGGTGGAGTGGGACCCACAGTCCCACACAGCCCTGGAGGAGGGGGCGAGGCTGGGGGGCTGGGCCCGGCTCCCCGGGGTTTATCTGACTGTCTGTTTTTGTCATTGAGAAGGGAAATGGATCACACAGCAGCAGAAAGTCCTGGAAATCTGCGAGGGAGACCGTTCCCAGCACCCTTCCCTCTGCCCTCGCCCCTGTATACAGTTGGCTGTGGAGGATGCATGGCTGTGTATTGCTCCAACTCAGTGAGATAATGCCTCGGAGTTCGATTCCTTCACAATTAAATTCCTAATCACAGCCAGCCAGTGCACTTTTCCAGCTCTGGCCCTCCTGTCTCAGTTGCACACGTGGCCTCTCTGACAGACCAAGTGGACCAGGGCTGGGGTCACCTCATCGTGACTGGCCTGGCTGCTCCATCCCCTTCACATCAGACCCTGCTGTCTCTCCTCTGCTCCCACTTCTGAGGCATCCTAAAAGCTGTGTGTGGCCTACAACTTTTCCTTTTCTCAAAGAAAGAAAAAAAAATCCACCAAAAAACTAGAGTAGAAGCAAGGAGAGGAAATTGCTTCAAGTTTCTTAACTATCTCATGGAACAAAAATGCTTCATAAGGCTGTTCAGGGAAAGAGAGGGTCAAATGTCCCTCATTAACACTGATTTACTGAGAAGGCTGGGAAGTAGAAGAGGGAGACAGTCCAGCTGCCTGTCTCAGTGCACAAGGAGCCTGGTCTGGAATCCAGGCTGGGAGGTGAGGGCTGGACCCCCAACAGGAGACCGGGGTGGTGGGTTTAGCAGCAGAAGGCACAGAGGGGTGCAGGCTGCTGTGCACCCGTGCTGGGCTGTCAGCATCCCCGAGCAGACCTGACCCTCACTAGCACGGCAGAGAGGCAGGGCAGAGCTCCCTCAGCTCGTGTAGCAGTTTGGAAATTTGGTGGCTTTCTGAAGAAAAAAGCAGAATTTGAGTCCATTCAACCCAATTAAAACTCCAGAAGAAGTGCAGAGAGGCAGGATGTAATTACCCATGCTGGAATCCTAGTTCGGAACAGGAGGCAGAGCTCTCCGGATCAAATTAATCCCTGGTGTAACTCTGCCGAAGTTACACCGGGGCTATAATTGGCCTGAAACATTTTAACTATCTCATTTAATGTTATTCATGCTCTGCTGGAGATGAGAATGTTTATCCTAAATGAGAGACTCTAATGCTCTGTAGCAATAATAGAGTGTGAGGCTTATGCGGCTTCTCATTTACAAGGATGCTGGGGAGGCCAGATTGTCACAGAAGATGCAGCAGATCTGGATTCCCCAAATCTTTAACCATTTCCATGGCTCCAGTGGTGGCTTGGCTGCTTGTCCCATTGTCCTTCCTCCAGTGTGCTCACCCTCCCCACGCCCAGGCTACTTTTCCATCTCTTGGAGATGATAGGAGCTTTTATTCCAGACCCAGCCAGAGGCAGGAGTAGGGGGAGATGTAAAGTGGTACAAGAGGGAATGGAAAGCACTGAGAGAGGCCCTCTACGATTAAAGCTTCTACAAATCAGCACAAATGAGATTTTCCAGCAACAGACTTGCCTCCCAGTGATGCTAAAAGACAGGATTTTCATCAATGAAGGCTGGCTCCCTGAGTAATTCCAGGGAAGCTGCCCCCAGGTTGCTGAGGAAGGAGCAGGGTCAGTGCTGCAGGTAGCTCAGCAAGCACAAGGAGCACCACAGTCCCTGCTGCCAGCTGGACACCCCACGGACAGTGTTTCCAGCTGCCAGCCCTGGGTTATCCACCAGGCTCAGAGGATGATCCCAGGATCATTTGAACTCCCACGCCAGAGGAGATCTGAGCACGTTCCCCACAGTGATGGGCAGCAAGGCACTGTCACCCTCCAGGAGGAACATCCCCCAGGAAGCAGGACCTGTCTTGTTCCCCTTCCCATGGCAGTGCCATTGGCCAGCCCAAGCACACATCCTGACACTTGGAAAGCAGAGCCTGCAGGTTACATTCCTCCCTGCCCCAGCTGTACTCTGGCTGGTGACACCCTGACAGGGATGGCATTGAGCCCCACACCTCCCCTGCACAGCCTGCATCCCCCCTGAGCCAGCCCTGGCAGGTACTGCTCGCTGTGGGCTCTGCATTGCCAGCACCAGGCGTTTGGAGGATTGTAGTTATCTGCCTCTAAATCACACTTCCAATCCCCAGGCTGTTTTTAAGCCAGACCCCTGGTCTTTCCCTCTGCTCTCCTGCCAGCAGAAACCGCAGGAATGGCAGATTTGTTTGTTCCAAAGCAATTTTTAATGCCCTGTAGCTTAGTAAAGGCTCAAGCATTACAATTCATTCCATCTCTCTCTGCTCCACAGAGGATATTAGATCCTTCTCTTGATACTTCCTCACTCTTTGTAGATGTTACCCTAGTTTTAATTTTCAGGGCTTCCAGACTGCTTTTAACAATGCTGAGCTTTCAAGTTGCTTCCTTCAAACTTTCTCCAGCCATGCTTTCCCAGAGCATAAATAGCTTTGATTATTCCCAGATGTTTCTGGTTTTTTAACCCCAGAACAGTGTTGTGTAATGGCTTGGAAAGAAGACTGGCAGCAGGCATCCTGGGTTCTCTTTCCTGGTTCACCAAATCACTTCCCGAGCAGAACATCTATGGGATTTAGCTTAAAAAGAGGAATACTATTAGCAGCAGGTTATTTTACTGTAGAGAACACGACTGGAGGTGGCTGAAATCCTCTTGCTGATAAAGATTACCCTCTGAAGGCATGGCTCATTTTCTTCACTCAGTTTCTCCTCATCCTCTGTGCTGAGACTTCCAAGCAGGATGACACATTGAGCAACAAACCCGCAGGGATGGCTTTGAGCAGGCACCCCTGAGGCTGCCAGGCAGCACTTGATGGAAAAGACATTGCTCACCTCCACGCCAAGCTAGACTCAAGCTGTGGCCATCCCTACCCACCAGCCACCCAGCCAACAGCAGTCCTGCTGGGGCCAAATTTTCCTTGGCCCAGGAGGATGTGTGCACATATCCTGACAGGCCAAAGTGTGGGGAGTGAGGAGTCTTACACAACTGCCTGACCTCCTAAAAAACCTCTACGGCCTTCCTGACTCCGGCAACCCTGCCACTCCCATATTTCAGCCATTGCATTGCTAAATACTCACAAAAAACATCCCCATTCCCACCAGAAGAGAGCCAGGGTGTATCCGATCTGGCAGGAGACCCGATTCTTTTCAACCATCCATAAATCTTCCCAGGATCACCCCAAACTCCCCATATTTCTTAGTGCCTCCACCCACCCTGCTGGATCCTTCCACTTCCCTTTCTCAGCCCAGTGCTCAGCTCTGCAGAGCCCAGGGTTACTGGGGCGGATGTGAATGCATCCCAGAGTGTCTGCCTCCCATGTGGGGAGGACCACACCTAGGCAGGGCAAGGAACAACAACGAAGGAGGAAAACAAGATGGGAAAAGAAATAAAGGCATCAAGAGAGAATAGTTTTTCAGCAGAGGCACATCCCCATGACAGTGGTGTGGCACCCAGCCTCGCCAGCTTGTACCAGCTGCAGCTGGGAAAGCAGGTGAGATAATCCAGCAGCATTCAGCCCTTGCACAGCCAAACTGAAGGAAGACCCTGTCCCAAGGAAAACATCCATGCCTCTGCATGGGACACAGGGGACACAGAGTGTCCCAAACACCCAGCTCCAGCACAGCTGGGCACAGTGTGGTGCTGAGCAGATGTGCCTTAGGCCAGCTCTGTGTGAGCTGGTTTGACCAGGGGTGCTCAGGAGAGCAGGGAGGAGGGAGGGGGAGGAGAATCAGCAAGACAAGCTGTGAGTGAAGAGTGTCAGTGCTTGGAAAGCGCAACCAATTTGCTTTTAGTACAGTTCATGCCTCTCCAACAGTGCCTAGAATAACAAATTCCTTCCACCCTCCAAGCCTGAATGCTGGAGGAAGCTGCTGAGAAACTTAATTGATTAGCTGGATGCGTGCACAGAAAAAAATTGCTCAGCATCAAGGAAATCACTGTCTTGACAGTTAATGCAGACACTGGTGGGAGATTAGATAGACCAGCTGCAGCTTTTTATCACACAGCCCCTTCTTTTAGTCTGGGAACAAGGCAAGGTCTGTTTTGATGGGGCGACCCATTTTGCAGCAGCATCCAGGGGCTGGAGCATTGGGGTTGTGCCCACTCTGTGCTCACCCAGGGCACACCCCACTGGGCAGGGATGGCCCCATCCTCAATCCTGGCACCTTCAGCCAGTGGAGGGCAAGGAGATAAGTTTTGGGTTCCTGCATGTCTCACCCCCACCCTCCAGCCCCAGAGGTTCCTATCAGCCCTGGCAGTCCCTGAGCAGGAGGAAGAGATGCCCTGAGAGCAACTTCAGCATCCAGGGTGCAGTGGACAGAGCTGAGCACATCGGAGATGAGTTTCCAGATGCTTCACAGCATCCTCCCAAAGAAAGCTGTGTCCAGCTTCCCTAGTCCCTGCAGAGCATCTCCCCCCCCTCCCAGCCCCTGCCTGGGCTTTCTACTTTGCTCTCAGCATCTCCAGCTCTGCCCTGCCTGCCACAAGGTCACCACCTGCGACTCTGTCACCGCGCAGGACTGTTTTCCCCGTTTGGCACAAGAAAACAGGAAGCCAAGGCCTGCAGGGGCTGTGAACCTGCCTGTCATGTTCTCTGACAGTATCAAAACCTTTTGCTGCTTGTGTTTTTCCCAAACTGTCACTGCTCGTCACACCCCTTGTTTAATCCTCTGATCCCGAAAGCTTTCCTGAGCCTTGTGCAAAACAAGCGGAAAGAGAGCGGTCTGTTCTCCAAAGGGATCAGACACCACCTCAAAAGCAACTAGACTGACAGTGTCAGAGCTCTCCAGAGCAGGCACAGGCAGAGCCAAGTGTGCATGTCTGTGCTCTGTGGCTGCCAGAGGTGGGAGGAAGCAGCCTGCCAACCCCCAGCTTCTGCCTCTCCCTCAAACTGCTCACCTCCTGCTTTTGGCTCAGGGAAGGATGAAAGGGAAATGAAAGGGCTCGGCCCTTCTGTTTGCTCTACGGATCAGAAGTGTTCTCCTGTCCCCCATTTCCCCTATTGCTGCAATTTGCTATTTGACCTGAGCAGCCCAGAGGAGTTTTAGTCAGAGTGCATTCCTAGCACAGCATCAGTTTCCTAGAGCAAAACGGAAACAGCTGCCAAAAAACAAATCTTCCCCTGATGCCTGGCACTTCTCATGGGTGGAACAAAACTTCTTGAAACCCCGGGGGGAAAACCACCAGAGCTCAGCTGCAGCAAACCCCATCCCACTCCAGCCTGTCCCCTCCAGGGATTTTGCAACATGAGAGGGCTCAGACAGAGACTAATGAACATCATGATTGCATCCATACGGCACTGCTTTGAGAGCTTTGAGTGAAAGAAGAGGTAAAGAGAGATCTGATCTTTAGCTGAAGGCAGTGCTGTGGGGAAGAGTGGACTCTGGCTGAACCCTCCAGCGTCCAAGTCCAGCTGTGCCCAGTGTCCTCCTACCTGCCCAGGCCTGTTGTGTAGATGGTGCTGGTACAGAACACATTAAGTTCACACATGGCTTGCTGTGAAAGAGCTTCTGAGGCTTGTCAGAGCTAAGTGAGGTTTGTTTCCAAGCACTGTGAGAAAGCCTGGTGCTATCAGAGTCAGGCTGGTGAGGAGATGTGTACACAGGGCTGAGCTGGCTCTCGGATTTCAGGTGGTGTGTGTGTCCATGGGATTGCTGCATGCTTGAATAGCAGAGCTGACAGATGTATGTAGCCCCTCTCCTCGTGAAGGTAAACATCTCCTCTGGGTATTAACCAAATGTGGGACTGAGCCTGCAATAGTCTCCCTGCCACGCTCATCAGCTTCTTCACAGATTGCTGTGGTTTGGTAGGGTTTGCATGGCAGGCTGCTCGGGAACAGGGAGATGCTCAGACAGCCAAAATGGAACTGGGAAAAGAGTTTCTGGAGGCTTGGGACTAGCTGAGACATGCAAACAGCATCAGAGCACATGGCTTCTTGGCCTCTCCTGCTGAAGGAGCAACACTTGCTCTGTATTCGCTCACGTCTTGAATGTGATAGATGGAATCAGGTCAGAAATATTGGTAACCCAGTTTCTTGGAGGGCTTATGCCAGCTGACACCTGGTTCTTGATGGTAACCAGATTCCACCCTCAGTCATGGTGCAGAAGGCAGCCTCCAGACAATATCAAGGCAATATGCTTTTTCTTGTTCACCCTGATTGAGATTGAGGTTTATCTTGAAAGCATCCACTGCAGTTCGTGCTCAGCAGTCTCAGTCTCACAGCAATGGGCCTGATGGAGGTTCAGCTTCACCTTCCCCATGATCACTTTAGCAGGATATGCAGGAACAGGCTCAGTCAGCAGCAGTACCAGCCATAACTCACACCATCTCAGTGGTTCACTCAAGTCAGGGCACTGTTCCTCCATCCGTGAGGGTTTTCAGGCATGAAGCATGTAGAGTTCACAGCTAGGACAGATGCAGCACCGATGTGCTAAAGCCTAAGGCAGTGACACCAGGTTAACCCCAGTTAAGATGCATTTAGGTTTTCTGTGAAGGTAACATGAAGTTCACATTGTGACACGCATCACCTCCTCGCTCACCGAGGTCCCGGGAGAGTGCCAGGAATGCTGCAGAGGGGCTGGAGCTACCGACTGCAGGCAAGTCATGACAGTGCTTTAGCTGGGAAGTTGGAGATGGCAGAAAAGCCTGATCCTTGAAAAAACAAGAGCTCCTTTGTGATGCAGCCTTTCAGGCCGGGTTTACACAGCAAGCCGGTCCCAGCAAGCCCAGCCTGCAGCTTCTCTTTCTGTTTTTCGGCCAGCCCAGGCCGTTCTGCTACAACCACACAAGCAAAGTCCATTGTCACAAACACCATCTGCTGAAGAGGAGGAAGGTTTCACACTGTGTCAGTCTCTTTTATCTCAGTGTAGGTTCTGCATAGGATCTGGCTGAAGTTAGAAAAGCAGAGGAGACCCCAGCAACAGCTTTTGCTGGTGCTGTCTGTGGGCAGTTATTGATTTGAGTAGAACAGGACTCCAGAGAGGCAGGACAGCACACAAGCAGCTGGTCCCTCACATCACTCTTCAGGCTTTGGTTGAAAATAGTATCAGAGTTTTCCCCCTCCCCTCCTCCAAACTACACAGATCCCCAGGCAACAGGAGCAGCCCTGCTCAAGAGCTAACCCTTCCCTGGTTGGGCAGGAGCAGAGCAGGCAGGACTGGGCAGAAATTAGCCCTGACTGGGAACTGGGGAACGGGTGAGACCCCTGGCAAGTTGGTGGGGAGTACAATCCTCTGGTCCCCAGGGACCTGGTTCTCATGTGTTCCTCGTGGATGATCCCTCATTTTCCCAGCCCAAAGTCTCCCTTATGCTGAGCAGGATGCCCCCCCTCACCCATGAGAGCCCAAACAATTGCTGGTTCTCCTCCAGGACTGATGCTCCAGGGTTTGGGATCTGGGACACGGAGCATCAGATCCGGACGGAGGCTGGAGAGCAGCCACTGGTCTCCAGCAGCCTGCAATGCCCAGGGCTTCAGATCAGTTCCCTCTCAGTCTGGAGCCAAACCAGGATACAGCTCCAGCTCTTCAACAGCAAAAAGCTGAATTAGTTGAAGTCATGCTGCCAGCTGTGTATTTGAACAGGAATTACATAGGGTTTCTGCTGTGGTAATGCAGCAGGTGCTGGCAGTTGTACTGAGACAGATGAGGAAGGAAAGGCAGCGAGCTGAGAACTGGGAGAGGTGCTCAGGGAAGAGAGGGGCTCCTGATTCCTGCCTTGCTCACATGTAGGAAAGGTACCCCAGCAGTCAGCCAGCCCACAGAATCTTCCTCCTTTGAGCTCCCTGGCTCCTGCTGAGCTTTGACCATCATGAGACTTAGGTCTGGGAAAGAAAAACATCATTGGGAGCGAGCACTCAGAGCCACTGACTCCTGGCATAGGTGCCCTGGCCATGAACTGGGATGCTACAGCACAGGGCACTGGCCAAACACAGACACCAAGGGTGGTGCCTGTGCCAAAGTGCAGCCTCTTGGAGGAAGATGTTTGGGAAGTGATTGTGAATCTGGAGCCTCCCAAAGCATGCTAGGAGCTAGATCCTCTGGATGAATAAAACCCTGCCAAAAAACAAGATCTGTTTCTGCAAAGCTGAAACAGCAAACTTGTTTGTCTTTCCTCCTTCCCCTCCCAACCACGTTGTTTTAAACATTTACAGAGACCTTTATACTGTTTAAATAATGATTGGGGAGGAGGGGGGTTTGCTTCCAGTTTTTTTGCCAGCTGCTCCAAGTCAGCAGCGCTTCACATGCAACTTCGTGGCAAACCAGGTGCTGTGGTTTGTTGCAGTACCACCCACGCTGTCCTGGTCCCCCCTGCCTCACCTTGCCTGCCCACTTCATCCTCAGTCGTGCCCCCTCCAGCTGCTGGGGGAGGGGGTTACCCTGAGACCTGCTGTCTCAGGGAGCAGTTCCCTCCCCTCTGCAGTGTGTGGGGCAAGTGGAACCCCTGGTTTGGTACATAAAGGGGTGCACGTCCAGCTCCCAGCACACAGCCCCCCAAGCCCCCAGCAGCACTCCCAGGTCGCAGAGCTCGCTCGCTGGTGCACACACGCGTGTGCCGGGCAGCCACGGCGGGGTTTTCTCCCCCTGGCACCGGGAGGGAGGGGAGCTGGAGGAGGATGCCGGAGCAGCTGAGTTCTCCCATCCCTGAGCACAAGCGCTACGGAGGATTAGCCATCTCCCGCGGTGCGTGTTCTCCCGCCCACCTCCCTCGGCAGCGAGGAGATGACAGCTGAGGGAAGAGAGGAGAGCACTCGAGACGTGCAGGGGGGAGATGGCTGGAGACAGACCGACCTTTCTGCAGCAGCAGCGCAGCAGGACGTGTGTTGGTAGTTCGATCAGAAGGGAAAGGCACGTGAGTCTTTCCCCTGCAGGCAGGTCTCCAGGAATCTGGGGGGTTTGCGCTGGGCTTGATTGAGTTTTATTTGCAACCTGTGGGGAAAAGGGAGTGAGGAAGGCTGTCAAGGAAAGCTGGAGGCTTTCTGCAGGATGTTTGGACTGAGGGAAAGGACAGAGAAGTGAGTACGAGCCATGCTGTGGAAGCAGGATGTGGGATAGAGAAAATGTTTATACAGTCAAGCACAGGGTAATCCATGGGAGGCTTTAGAGACCATAAAAGCCATCTGCAAGTGGATAGATCACATTCTAGAGGAAAACAGTGGTTTAAAACAACACTATGCTCACTCTTTGATCTGTTCTGAAGACATCACACCTGTGAGCCTGAAGAGAAGGGGAGGATAAGTAGAACCATAAGTTCTGCCTGCACAGTGAGAGAGTGGGGAGGAATTCTCCATTTATGGTCTCTTCCTGTACAAGAACTTGGGGCCACCAAGCAAAACAAGCAGGAGCCAGACACAGAACAAACGAAAGAAAGGAAGCTGGTCCCTCTCTTCTCCACAGGAGGGAATGGCTGTTACAGGTTCAAAAGGGGACTGGGCAAGTCCATGGAAAAGAAAGTTACTGAAATCTCCATTCCAGAGAAAACCCATTAGCAGAGTGAGTGAAATGACCTCTGGCTCTCAAGTGTCACACCCCTCAAATGGTTGGTGGCAGGGAAGTTTCTGGGAGATGTACCATATGTAATAATGCTGCTCCTTCATTCCCTAGGCATTCATTTTGGACATCTCTTGGAAAAATTACATTAGTCTTGGTGGTCCTTGGTCTGATGCCCTGCAGCAGGGCTCCTTCAAGCAGGTGTCACTGGGAGACTGTCCTCAACAAACCATTTTAGAGATAGCAGAAGGAATAACCACTGGCCTTTAACCAGCTGCCCTCTGTCACTTTGTGAGGCCTCAGTTTACCACTTCAGATTTGGTCAAATTAGGCACTTGGCCTGCTTTCCCTCCACAAGGGCAAGAAAAATGCCCTGAAAGGTCCTGAAATAACGTGACCTTCCATCATTTAAACATGTTCTTTCCCATTAAGCAACGAAAGCAGCAGAGATGCTGTTCTCAAAAGCACCTCGAAACAATTATCTCCTTCCTCTGGAATAAACGATGGGAAGCAAGGGGTGAGCCGGAGATATGGCATTTGCAATTCTCCATTTTCCATCTGCAGGAGGAGGAAATGTTGGTTTGCATTGTGCTCCCGACACAACTGCTTGACCTCAGTGCAGTTTATGCTAATTACTTGCAAGAATATGCTTGTTTGCTCCGTGCCTGCCCAGCATATTTCTTGTATCTGAGCCTGATAGATGAAATATTGCTTACAGGACAGTGCAGGCTGGGTTGGCTGAACCAAGTGCTGGGTGGCCGAGTAATCCAAGCAAACAGGAACACTGTTTGTGATAAAAGAGGACCTGAGAAGTTTTCTCATTAATATTGCCCAGATATTTTTATACCAGCTCACTCCCATTCTGCTTACCGTGCTGTAATCTCTCAGGCTGACACAGAAAATAGAGAGGATCCATCTCTTTGCCCAAAGCAAGGACAACTCTCCTTTCTGTGCTCATCTAACTTGGCCTAAAAGGAAATCTTTCTCCTGTCTCACTAGCTTTGCAGTGTTAAGGTTTTCCTTTTAGTTTTGAGGGCATTTTTGTAGCTGTACACACCTTCTATCTCCAGGTATGCTCTGAGGGTATATATTTTAGTTAAACATGCTTGTCCATGAAGAAAACTGGATTCCTGCTGCTACTATTGCACCAGTGCATCTGTCTGGCCCCAGGATTTATCTGTGCACTCCCTGCCACTGGAATATTTTGTGGTGGGCTCTCTGTTCCAATGGGCTCCTTCAAGGAATGGAGCTGGGAATGCATTCTGGCTCACTCACACAAAGATGGTCACTTTGCCCAGCTGGGACACAGACCTGAAGGTGTCAAGTCATTGATCAACTTGACTCCATTCCCAACATGGTCTCCTCAAGCTGCTTCCTGTGTTGCAGTTGAAGACAGTACCCTAGGACTGCTTTTTGTTGCACTGTACCCAAAATTCAGTTGAGAAAAAGGGGCAGAAGCAGGAGCAAGAAGCTGAAGCTGCCATTTCTTTTGCATTGTTGGGAGAAAGGACAATCTTTTCTGTTCTCTGCCTGCAGAATCCATGTCTTAGCCCTGCCTGTAGATCCTACCATGCTCCCAGAAAAGCCATCCCTTCGTTGCACAGATATTCTGTAAGGAAAAAGCTCTTTATTATTCAGTGCACAGGCTTTCAGATAGGCCCCAGTTACAGCAGAGCATTCCTGAGTCTGCTAAATTTCTACATAAGCATGCAAGACATGCTGAGGAGGAATGGGTTTAGGTTTAAACGTGTATTTAACATTAAATGAAGGCTTAAGAGCTTTGCTGCCGGGAGCAGGGAAGGATGTTTTGTTTGCAGTGTGCCTTGTCCTGTGTGGGAAGATGTTGCTTGTCTGCTGCTGAGGCTCCAAAGAGCCTGTCTGCCATTTCTTGGGACTGATTTGAAGCAGCAGACACCAGGATCTGAGACCTTGTGGCTGGCTTTTCTTAACAGTGCAGATCTTTTCTCTCAGAAGTCTGGTACCTGAAATACCAGCAAGGAATCTCCAGCCTTAGCCCAAGGGACTGTTCTTTGTGCACTGCTGTGCACCCACCATTTCTAACAGAGACAAACATCAGTGCAGCTACCCCCTGCACCAGCCAGATGGAGTTGGTAATGGGGGAACTGGCTTTGTAATGGGATCAAATACCCTGTCTGCTTCCCCCCAGCCATGTGTCAAAGATAACCACAGCAGGGCACCTCTGAAAGCACAGATGGGTGGGACCTGGACAGGCAGAGGGGGAGATCAAGAGGAAATCAAACTGGTGTCAGTAAGCATGAAGAGTTTCTAAACCCTTGAGGGATTTACAGGCAACTAAGAAGGGAAATGGGTGGAAAACTGAAAGAAGATCTTGTCCTTCAATTCGAGCATGGGATCAAAGCCCAGCTGAAGTTGGAGCAGTTCTGTCATTGATTTCCATTTTTCTTTCCATCCTTCCTTCCCCTATCATGTATTCTGCCCATTCTCCTATTATCTGCTCTAGGGGTAACCAAACACCTCAGAGCAAAGCCCAGACTTCTTCAGAGAGGGTAATGCTGTAGCTTTGAAGGACAGATACTGAAGCACCTTGAGAAATCAGAAAGATGGGGCTTAATGTCTCTCATGATTTGCTGGAGGAAGCAATGCCCCCCTCATCCTCTGTGGGGAAGTTGAGAGCAGCCCCCAAAAGCTCACATGTAGATCTCCATGCCCTTTTCACAGCTCTCCTTGCTTGCTCAACCTTTCAAAGACTGGAATAACGAAATCCCATAACTGATGGAGATTGGCCACAGGAAATCTATCTAAATTATGTCCAAATTGCCCTTGGGAGCAGCATTGCAGCTGCCTGAGGAAGGAGAATATGTTCAAACAGAACTGTCCAGACCAGACTAAACTTCCTTCACATCTCTAGGGAGGTTCACAGACCCTCAGAAGAACCACCATGGCCCACTGACCTCGGGGAGGCTCTGCCTTGTCCTGCAGCTCCCGCTGGTGAAGGTTCCATGCCGGAGATCTGTGGGACATGATCGCCCTCTAAAGGGAAAAGCTGAGAAAACGTGATTAATTCCCACACGGGCGAATCTGCAGAGAATTAGAAGAGCATTGGCATGGGCAAGGCAATGACGGTCTCTCTTCATCCAGAGTCTTTGTTCCGACTCCAACATATCCTTGGAAACATTATCCGTGCGCTACAGCCATGAATAATTGCAGCCAATCAACTCCTCACTTAGCTCATGCCGTTCTCCTGAGCTTTTAATTGTTGAGTCCATTAGTTACTTGGTACCTGGCAGAGCTTATCCATTTATAGGCACACACAGACTGTGGGCTGAGCAGCTTTCACCCGAAAATCAAGACGGTGGCAAATCCCTCAGCGCATCCAAGTCTACGTCTTCTCTCCCGGGATCTGAACTCTGCACAAGGGGGGATTTTAGTTGTTTTGTTTTTAAAAACTTACGTCCCTTGGGGACTGAAATGGCTAATTCTAGTTGTGATGGGTCATATTTGCTTATTTGGGAAGCTAAAAGCAGCCAGGCAGATTGCCAGCCCCGTCTTCACAGAGCAAAGGCCGCTGCAACAAGGGCTGTGTTAATTATTGCTGTTCTGTATCATCATCTGCCTTCCTACCAGGCCAAACACTCGTGCCACAGGCTCCTGTGGGGCAGGAAGGCACGGAATCTCTTTTGTCCTCAAGCCAGAGCATAGGACTCACCAAAAGCTGCTTCCCCCAGGTCCTGCCCATCCGACCAGGGCAGCCTGTGAGGCTTTCGGCAGCTATCAGAGGGCACAGAGGGCTGGGGAACACCTCACAGTCAGCTGCTTAATTTGGAAGCAGCTTATTTTTAGCACCGCCTTGGTATCTGTTTACAGCCTTCTTGGACCACTTAAAAAAAAAAGTTCCTTTTGCAGCCCGTTGACTTTTTAAGAGAGATTTAAGAAACAACATGGGCCATTCTGGAGAGTAAAGGACTTGTGAGCTGGGTTAAATCTGTGCTCTGGAATAAATTAAAAAAAAAAAATCAGGTTCTAAAATAGGAGCAAGGCCAGGAGGATCCAGGCACTAAAAATAAACTTGAAGTCACGCTGTCTTTTCCTGGGAACTCGTTTGCCTTGCCTGGAGAAGGGGCTCCCAGAGCAGGCAGCAGCATGGAACCATCTCTGTGAGGGTGGGGAGGTCCTGCCACAGGTTGTTCAGAGAAGCTGTGGCTGCCCCATTCCTGGAAGTGTCCAAGGCCACGTCAGATGGAGATTGGAGCAACTTAGGCTAGTGGAAGGTGTCCCTGCCCGTGGCAGGGGCGATGGATCTTTGAGGTCCCTTCTAACCCAAACCACTCTCTGATTCTGTGATCTCCCTGCTGTCAGAGGGGATCCAGGAGCAGAGAGACAACCCCTCAGCTCTCAGACATTTCAGAGGTGACTCTGGGCTTGTCACCTATACTCAGATTTTGCTGCTTTCAGACTCCAGTTTGACTGCTTTCCATTCCCAATCACTGGAGCTTTTCTCCACAAGGGTGGATGTACCTCTGTGGCAAGAAAGTGATATTGGCAGTTCTTATTTTTCCTCCCCTTGGTTCTGTTCACACTGTGTTATTGTTCATATATAATGTAAATAGGATCATATATAGTTTCATATGGAAGTTATAATTTCATTTATAGTTTCATATGTAAGCCAGACAGGATCCTGTGGATTTCATGACAGGTTTTCACAGAGAAGGACAATCACAGAACATCCTGGAAGCGTCGCTTATTCAAAGCACGACACATACATTTACTAACTAATCTCTGACTAATCCCCGATCTCTGGCTAATTAGCCCCTTCCTCCACGAGCTAATGCTTGTTCAGCCTTTTGAAGCATTTAGCGCGCTAAGCACAATCACGCACATCTCCTTAGCGTGCCGGGGACGTGAAGAATTAATAAATACTTAATAAATGCCGTTAAGGAGCGGGATGGGGGGAGTCAATGGATCCCAGGGGTGGGACTACATTTCCCATCAGCCCTCGCGCCCCGAGAGGGGGAGCTGGACTACACCTCCCATGAGCCCCCGCGCGCGGCCTCGCCCTCCCCGCGGCGCACGGGAACAGCATGGCGGCACAGCTGTGTGCGGTGACGGGACCGGCCGCATCCGGCGCCACCGCAGGCACGGCGCGCCCCGAAGGGCGCGGGGACGGCGGGGAGGGTGTGCGGGGGACTACCCGTGCACCGCCGGGACCGCTTTAGGGCTGCTGCGGAGGCCTTGATGGCTGCGGGGCGTGCGTTAAATGGTGCCCCCCACCCCGGGCGTGTGTGGATGGAGGGAGCAAGGCCGGGCGCGCTGCGGGATCCTCAGCTCGCGGGGTTTGGCTCCGCTTGTACCGGCTCTTCCCCACAGCGCCTGTGGGAGGGTATTTTATAGCCAGCGGGTGTAGCTCAGCCTGAGCGCTGCCGCCGGGGGTGTCCGAGCTCCCCGGAGCGGACTGGCGCTCAGGGCAGCCACGCGTGCCCGCGGGTGTCGGTGCTGCCCCGGCTGAGGAGCCACGAGGGCAAGAACAGGCCCGAGGTTTTGAGGCCCCGCGGTTTGTCTGTTCTGGGAGCTGAGCTAGTGATGATAAAGGTTATCCCTGTCTGAAACTGATCTTTTCCTCTGTGGAAGTATCACTCTGAGGCTCGGCGTTAAAGACGCAAAGGTAAAGGAATGGTTTGCTACATGAACTAACTCTGTGCTGTTCCTGCCTTTCAGAGCCTGGCACGATGTCAGGAAAGGATTAAAACACTCATCTGGCTGGGGACCTGATTTATCTACTGGACTGACAGCACAGCTGCACAATGGTGAGAAACATCAGCATTTCTCTTGCCATAGTCTTAATTTTCTACTCCTTTTGCGGGACTACGGAAATAAGACTCATTTTTCAGTGTCAGATGATATCCTTGTGTCTCTGGGGCTCCTGGGAGGGGATATCAAAGCCCAGTGGCTTGATTAATGTAATTAAGCCAGTCGAGGCTGTAGCTTTGTTGCAGCTGCCACTCGAGTGTGCTGCCCTTTGCTGCCATGGAGCATAAGCTGAAAGGCAGCACGGAATGAATGGGAATTTTACTGGTGTTGGTGCCCAGCAGAGCACCTGCTTGTCATCGTGATCAAAGATGAGCCAGAGCAGAAGGGATTAGAGATAGGAGGGATTGGATGTCAGCCCATTATGGAGACACTTGACACAGCTCATCTCATAACTGTGTCTGTCACAGAAATAGACAGCAGTGAAAGAATAATTGCTCTGTTTGCCTTCCTGGAGGTGCCCTGGGAGAGTTTCAGGCTTGCATCAGGTTGCTGGGGGTGGGGACGTGCCCCAAAGGGTCATCCTAGAAAGGACACAATCTGAAGAATCCTTCCCCTGAGGGGATGTGTCTGTCTTAGGTCTGGTGAATGCATTTCTCAGGGTAAACTCACAGACAGATTACATGCTGGATGGATGGATTATTCTTGTGTGCAAGGAGGGGGTTGGATTAAGATGTTTGTGGAGGAGGATGTCAGCTTGAAACAGCTTAAAAGGGTCCAAACTACCAATGTCCGAGAGCTGGTGGTTTTCTTTTCCTAAGCAGGGATTTAAATAACATCCACCTCCCAGACTTTCTTGTCTGCAAGTGAGACAGCCTACTGGCAATCATGCTCCTCTGTGTCTGAGGGACAGGATTCTGCTGTGCTGAGTTTGTGAGGCAAAAATTGCTGTCTCTGAGTGGAGAATTTCTGTCTCTAATTCTCGCTCAGTGACCCAGGGCTGGGTTTTTTTTCGGAAGGGGTGGAAAGGAAATGAGTGGAGGACAGACTTTATTTAAAGTACTTTTGTTGACAGTTCTCACTGTAACTTGTATTTAGGAGGAAATGGTCCTGCAGAGTCCTGGGGCTGCTGTTGCCCAAACACAGCTTTGGCAAGAGGGCAGCTGCTAAGCTAGACTTAAGCTGGTAAGAGAATTTTTCAGTATTGTGTGTTGCTTGTTTTAAATTCATTAATTATATGCCAGATGTGTAGGCAGCATGACTCATGTGCTGATCAGAGTACCTAATCTTTGGAGGCTTTACCAGGAGCAGTACCAGGAAGAGCACTGGCCATCAGCACGGTGGCACCTGGGTGTCTGTGCTGTGCGTGGCTCTGTGGGACTTGAGGGGGTCGTGTAGCCAAGGGCAAGGAGAGAAGCTGAGCCTGTGATGTGCTGTTATCCCTGTCTGACACTGCTGTGAGGAAAAAACTCCACTGAGGCTCATGTGCTTCTTCCCTTGGTGGGGTCTCCTTGCAAAGACTCCACGGACACGAGTGGCACTGGTGGGGCACTGTGCCCTGTCCTCCCACCCTGTGACAAGTGGCACCAGCACAAGTGCTGTCCCAGACCCAGCTCCCCACAGCCCAGGCATGGCTCTGGAGCTGAGCATGAGCTGCTGTTGTCATAGCACAGTTTAGAGCTGCAAAGAGCTTTTAAGTTCCTTTTAAGCAAACAGTGGCAGGTTGAAGGGCAAATAATAGATGCATTTTTTATCTTTGCTTGATGTACAGTCATTGAATACACAGGCTGTAACAGCACTTTGTCTCCAGGCAGCTGACAGCTGCATTCTGCTAAATGGTTTTACGCTTTATTTAACAGAATTCCTTTGCTGCAGAAGGTCAATAACAATTTCCGACGGGCTGAGCCGGCAAAGTTGATGACAGGGATTGTCTTAAAAAATCAAGGTTGATGTGTGAAAGGGGAGGGAAGGAATGGCCCCACAAACCACCAGTCACACTGGGTGCTCTGGCAATACAGCTGTGTTCCAAGCAGGATCAGCCACTGGGAAAAGCACATGGGGCTTTTGGTTTCCAAGGAGTAAGGGGGGAAAAGGTGAAGAGGCAGCTTGATGATAAATGGGAAAAGTAAAAGCTACTCAGTGCTTTGAGATTAGAGGGGCAGGAATTGTTTCAGAGCAGACTTCTTTAAGGAAACATTTACAGCCTTGCTCTGTGGTGTCTTCCAGCTCTAGAAGCAACAGAATAAAGATTGTTTTGGACTGAGTGTCACAGATGGCCACTGATAAGTGACTTGTGTAACCACAGGCTCCTCCTCGATGCTCAGGGGTTGCTGCAACCACACCATAGGTAAGTTACCACTAAAGCCAAAGAGGATTTGGGTGCTGGTGCCTTTGGCTTGGGTGGGAGCAAGTTGTTCTCTCCTGAGATGTGTACTCTAGATTAAATAGTGCAAATCAGGAACTTCACAGCTGATGGTTGCTTTGTTTTGACACTGTCTTTTTTTTCCTGCTAGGATCTGACCTACAGGTGGCTGGATGAAAAAGTGATTCCCTGGTTTCTTCTGTTCCAGAATAAAATAAATTTAAATTATGGGAAACCTTGTGAGTGGAAGTTGGTTTTTGTTTAGTTATTTTTGTAAAGGTTGGACCTAATGGTCTTAGAGGTCTTTTCCAACCTTAGCGATTCTATGATTCTACTTGGACAGAAATGGTTTGTGCAGGTAGAAAGGATTTTAGATTGAAACATTTCCTGAAATTCAAGCAGTTGTGAGCTTACCCTTCCTAGCAAACATGATACCCAAAGACTTCAGTGTGTGCACATGCTGAAAGTTGAAGAAAAGCAATTCCTGGGGACAAAACTACTTATGGCTAAGCCAGGTCTGGTGACAGAAACGGTTCTTGTGGTCTGCTTGGGAGCTCAGAGATAAGGGGGTGAGAGGCAGTAGTAGAATCATTAGGTTCATCTGATGGTAAGTCCTTAAAACTCCAGTGTTAGGCTCCACCCTGGGCTGGGAAACCTCCCTTTTTTGAGAAGGAAGATCCATGGTGTGGTTCTGATGTGCACAAACAGCTCTGCCCCTGAGCTGGATGATTCCAGGCAGGATGCTGCCCTGGGACAGCACTTCCCTCTAAACCCTGCTCTTCCTGCCCTGTGTCTCAAGGTGCTGCTGATGTCACCTGAGGTTTGGCCAGAGCTGGTTTGAGGAGGTTTTGGAGCGTCTTGGGCAGGTGAGGTGAGGATCAGGCTCATTCTTGTCATGAAAGAGGTTTTTGCTGAGTGGTTGGGAACACAAAACAGGCCTAACAGGCTGCCGTGGTACCAGTGTGAGGTGGCTCTGATGGGAACAAAGGTTAATTTGAGACGTGGGAACACAAGGTGGGCCCCAAGCTAGAGATTACATCTGAAGCAGGCTTGGAGCCTAACCTTCTGTAGCTGAACCAGCTGGAAACAGCCTGCGTGGGAGCTTGAGGGGGTTTGGAGGTTCCCTGGCTCATGGCCAGGGTATCTTTTGCCATCTCTGTACAGCAACCTCATACAGCAAATAGCATTCCAAGTGGAAAAGGGCCATGCTCTGAGCTACCAGGGCCTCCCTGCCAGCCCAGATCTTCATGATTAAACCTGCCCCCATCCCCATCAGCCTCTGGGACTGTTCTCCAGTCAAGGGTTCACTCTACTACCTCCTACTACTCTGCTGCAGGAGGGAGGGGGGGGGGGTCTCACCCCCACCCACTTCATCAAAACAACAGAAACAGGCATTAAAGAAAACAACCATTCAACATTTATGTAATTACACAGTGGGGAAGTGTCTTGGGTTACACTGCTCTGTATCCACCCTCCAGCTGGAGGAGTGTCCCCCGTGGGTCTCCCTGAGCAGAGCTGGTTCAGGACCTTCACCTCCCTGGGGCTTTAGGGAGGAAATTAAAGAGTGATGATCACTTTTGACTCACCTGGCATGGGACTGCCTCTCAAAGGGCACCACAGCCCTGGGTCCCTGTGCAAGAAAGGCCCAACAAACTCAGTGCCACACGTGTGGCTTCAGTCCAGTGTCACCTCCGGGCTGCTCAGGGGCCGGACACATTCCTGGTGTCCCAGCTGAGCTGAGCTGCTGTGACCCTACTCTTAGCTGATGGCTTTTAAAACCCTTCCTTGTCTGAAAACACCAGACCTAGAGAAGGGGTCAGTGACGGGGCACGCTGTGTGTCTGTCACAGGAGAGGGCAGCCACACCCCTGTCTGTGCCGCTGATCACGGAGACAAACAGATCCTTCTGGAAGGTAGCACACACCAACAGAGCTGGCTGCAGCTGGGGCTTTCTGCAGTCTAGGAGAGGTGCTCTCCAAACACACCACCACCTCATCAGCTGGACGATCTGGTCTCTAGTCCACAGATTCATCCTGCCCATTGTGCCACCACGGTGATGAGCACTTGAGCTGGAGCACGATGGCAAGGTGTTTTCCAGCAACTCCAGCATCCTCTTCCAGCACCATCCTGCCTCTCCTGGGCTCCACAGGGGCCACTGCTGCCCTGCAGCCATGTTCATGGGGCTGGCAGGTCACAGCCACGTGCTGTGGTGCTTCTTGATGCCCCAAAGGCCATGTTCAATCACACTGAGCCTTGAAACATTTCAGGAGATCCCAGAGGAAAGGCAACATTTCTCTACCAGCTTCAGCTTCCCCCTTACCCTCACACCACTGCCAGCTGCAGTGTGGCAGGTCTGCTCCACGGGCTGGCCAACCAGCTGGGGAGAGCCCTCGGGAGAGAGAAGGTGGCCCTCGGGAAAGAGAAGAGCCACAGGAGTCCTTGGACTTGCCCCTGTGGGCAACCTCCCGGCCTCACCGCTGGTAGAGGGTGATGATCCCGGCCCGGTGCAGGCTCCTCCACAGTGCTGCCTCCAGCATCATGTCATGGTTGGCATAAAACACCAGAGGTTTCTTCTCCACCTCGTAATAATGGTCTGAGAACTGCTCGTAGTTGGCAGTGATGAACCCGTAGGCACTGACCTGTGGGAAGGGACAGACAAAGTATGGGGTCAGGGCTCTACTTCAGGTGGTCCATTCACCACTGCCCCCCCCCCCCTTCCAGGGGGCATGTAGGACAGCCACCAGGACAGGCTGGTCCCCACCAGGAGCCCCACAGCAGCCAAAAGGGGGGGGAAATCCCCTTGTCTCCAGCAGGAAGGTGATCCCGTGGCCTCTTACCTGGTCGCAGGTGTGGAGCGCGGTGAGGAGCATGAGGGCACCTGTGCTGGGCATGTAGAGGGAGCTGTACTGGGTGTTCAGGATCTCTGATCGCAGGAACCTGGCAGTGGACATGGCAGGGGTGGGGGGTCACAGCTGGCATGGCACCACAGCCCCCAGACCTGCACCCATCCAGCCCCCACCACGCACTGGGTGATGCCAGGCCCTGGTAAGGCAGGAGCACCGAGTGAAACACAGGACTGGGGTGGATTCTCTGGTGACTGCTACTAAGGCTGAGCTCATTTGCTGCAGGTTGGTAAAAGGCACCTCTCTGCTGTTTGGAATCACCCCAACCCAGATGCCTGCTTTCGTGAGAGGCAGGAAAAAACACTCCTGTTGGACCCTACCTCTGCTCCTGTTAGACTGGGACAAAATGTAATTTATTTTGGGGAATGGGAGCCAGGTGAGCACAGAGAGGTGTAGGAGGGGATGTGAGCTGTGCTGCAGTGAGCAGGAGCGGCAGGGCAGAGGTGCCTCAGCCTTGTCTGCAAACAGCAGGGCAGAGGTGGCTCCATTGTCTGGGGAGGACTGGGAACACACTTTGATGCTGAGCAGCCACTGGTCCATACTGGACAGAGCTCTGCTCCAGCCTGGAGCAGAGCTGAACAGCAGCCACCATCCTCATCATCCTCACCTTGCTGTCAGGTACTGCAAGAAATCAGGATGCAGCAACTTGAACTTCTCTGCAGATGCCTCCGGTCCAAAATACTTCTGTGGCCTGCAGCAGGGCAAGGAGAAGGGCAAAACTGTGTCACAGGAGTCCTGGAGCTACTTGGGGTTTGTCCCAGCAGGGACAGATATTGGGGTGAGGGCAGGCAAGTCATGCCTGCATCATTGGAGGTGCTGGGGGGCCTTTTGGGGGGCTACTCACTCATCCCCCTTGTCCGAGCCCTCGGGCACTGGGCTGCCCTGGATGGCCGATCTCAGCATGACGTAGTCCCGCACATCCGAGGGGATGAAGATGTACTTCAGGTCCTGCAGTGGGGGCACAGATGTGGCACTTGGAGGGGCTTAACAGGGCAGTGCCCATGCAGGCTGGCAAGGGCTGAGGGCTCCCGAGACAGGGAGAAGGTTTGGCGGGCAAGCCCAGCCTCAAGGGACAATTCGGGACCACGTGCCCAGCAAGCCCTCAGGGTGTCACCTTGGCCTGGGGGATCCGGGTGAAGCCGTACTCCTCGTAGGCGATGAGGGAGTTCTTCATGGTGTTCACCGTGAAGCCGTAGAAGGAGACCTTGGTGCCCACGTCCTCCTCGAAGCCTTTGATGACGGCGCCGTTGATCCTGCGGGAAAAGCGCAGGACACGTGTCCAGGGCTGGACCCTCCCCAGCACCCACAGCCCCAACCCTGCCCGGGACCCGCGCGCACCTGAAGACCAGGTCGTGTGCGTCGATGGCCTGGCCCTGCCGCGAGCCGTTGAGGATTCCACCGTTTCCCACCACGGCACAGCGGACACAGCCCCCGGGGAGGGCGGCCCTGTCGAAGAGGTGCCTGTTGGCGGAGGCGTTGAGGAGCCGGAGGGTGCTGCCCACCACTGGAATGGAGCAGGACGGGAGCGGTCAGTGAGGAAAAGGTGTGTCAGCCCACGTGAGCACAGAGCACATGCAGGAGCAGCACACTAAACTCACACCATCCCTGTGCAGGAGAGGGGCCTAAAGGTGGGATATGGGGACCCCCGGGCTCTCCCAGGCTTTGTGTCACCCTCTCTCAGCTCCCCCCGCCATGGTTCTAACCCTGCTCCAAACAGCAGCACTCAAGGCCGTGCAAGGCACAGGGCCACATCCAGACATCTCCAGCCCCAGCCTTGCTGATGCTGCTGCCTGTGCTGGCCATATCCCCTCCTCACAATATCTCTTTGCAATGGCCACCAGTTCACTCCCCCCTGCTGTCCCCAGCACTTCCCAGCCCAGGGACTGAAGCCGGTGGCTGACAGGGAGAGCAGAGCGTGGGTTTGGGGTGGGAAGGGAAACAATCTCCATCCACAACAATGGAGTGGGTTGTCCAAGCCCCAGTTAATAATCATGCACACACTGGAGCTTTTATTCAGGGAAAATGTCACAAGATGCAGCAAGAGGCCTTTGCAAAGCCATGCCCTCCACCCCGTGCCCCAGGAGGTGGAGTGGGGAGAGATCAAGGTCCCTGGCTCCTTCTGCCTTCTCTGCCTGTCTCATGTCACCAGTCCCTTCTGCTGGGTCCCCAAGCCCCTTGAGCTGCCTCACATCCCCAAATCACCCCATCAGCTGTGGCCCCCATCCCAGCTGGGTCTGTACCTGCAAGGGACAAGCCTTGCCAGCCGTAGGGGACGTGTCGTGTCCTCAGCCTGTTCCAGGTCGCTGGGGTGAAGTGCTGGTCCCACATCAGCACAGGGGTGTCGAAGCGGAAGATCTCCCCAAACTTGGGGTCTGCCTTGGCTCTGGCCATCACTGAGTGCAGGCAGGTGCTGGGCTGGGAGAGAGGAGGACCCAGCTCAGCCTCCAGCCTGGGTCTGCCACCCCTCAGCAGGCACCAAGGAGAGGACAAACCCAGGGACAGAAACGCTCCTTGTCCATCACATGTTCTGCTGGGTCACCCAGGCAGGGCACTGCCCCGTGCCTTGGTTTGCTGCTGCAAAACACCCTGTGGCACCCAGCTCAGTGGGGCTGGGGGCAGCAGAGGTTACAGGGTCAGTTGAGGGTGTGAAAGATTCAGCACCTTCAGGTGTGGGTACCCCATGGAAGGGCTCTGCTGTATGAGAACAGTCCCAGCACCCAAGAATGGTCCCCCCAGAGCCTGGGTCCATCCTCATGAGTCTCCAGCCTGGTCTGGTGGACCGGGAGTCACAGGGTTGGAGGGAGTGGGTGATGCTAGCTCCAACTTTCACATTAGGGAATGGCAGTAGGGAGGCCTGGGGAGACCCATTTGTGTGGATGGAAAAGGTTGCTCTCCCCTGCAAACCCCTTCCAGAGGATGCTGCTCCTCCTTCAGCTTCCCCACACAGCCCTTCTACCAACAAAACCCAGCACAGAGGGGCACCACAGACATAACTGTGCAGTGCTAATGATTACCTGCTGCCTGCTGGGCTCGGGCTCCTCCAGCTCCGCAGAAGGCTTGAAGGAATTCCCACTGGAGTGGGGGAAATATATGGCAGAGTTAAAAATCCATCACTTGGGCACTGGGGCACCCCACAGTGGGCATGGGGCTCCCAGCTCACGCCAGGATTGCTGGACACCTTTCCCTCCTTACCTCTCCGAGCTGCCTCCAGGGGCCCATCTGCGGTGTGGGGTCCCCGACGGGGCCAGGACCAGCGGCTCTGGCTGCAGCAGGCTGGGACGAGACAGTGGGGGCTCAGCTGAGGAGGTGACACTGAGCACCCCAACACCCCCCCACCTGTGACAGCCATAGGGCAGGACCATGTCCCCTCCACTTGTCTCCCCTCCACCACTGCCTGTGCCCACCCGTCCCTGTCTGTGTGTCCCTCTGCAAGGGGAGAACCACGGACATGCAAAATACGGGGCTTTTGCAAAAAGCAGCTGCTGTCTCCTCGTGGGTCCCACCTCCAGGAGCCCCATATACCAAAAATCACACCCAGCCCAGCCTGCAGCCTTGGGGGAATCCTGCTGAGACCACCCTGTCTCTTCCCACCGTCTCACCATTCCTGAGTCCAAGGAAAGGCTGGGGAAAGCTGGACAGGCTAGCAGGACACTTTTAGTTGTTACACTTAGAGAAGCAATCAGCAGCCAGGGTCTGCAGGTTCTTGGGGTATATGGGACCTCATCTGCCATGGGGGCAGCTGGAGCACGCCCTCATCCTTCATTTAGCACTGGGAGACAAAGGCCAGGGCAGCCCACCCCGAGCAATCCGGGATACCCTGAGCCCCAAGGGGCCAGGAAGAGCTGACCCAGCCCCCCAGGGGGAACTGGGGCTGGGGGCAGCCTGGCAAGCAGGAGGTGGGAGCCCACCGGAGGGGAACAGGCTCCCATTCATCCCCGCACAGAAAGGCCCTTCAGAGCCCCCCGGCGCTGCCGCCAGCCCAGCCAGCAGGTGCTCAGCCCAGAAGGGAGGTATTGTGGAGGAGACAAGGGCCCCTTGTTATGGGATCTGTGCCTGGGAGCCTGGGGACAGGTAGAGGCAGGTGGGGAGCGGAGCTCTGCCTCCCCCCCGGCCCCCGCCGGCGCGACACTGCTGGGCAGGGCAGGCATTGGGTTTCTGTCCCTGCCATGGCCCCTGTCAACACCAACAGTGCCCACAAACCTGCCCAGGAGCGGATCCAGACCTGTTTGCCACCCAAACCCTGCTCTGAGCCACCCTGGGGGTACAGCATGACATGGGGGTCTGGCACTGGGGGCTGGAGC
This sequence comes from Manacus vitellinus, assembly GCF_001715985.3. NCBI lineage: Eukaryota > Metazoa > Chordata > Aves > Passeriformes > Pipridae > Manacus > Manacus vitellinus. Next base: position 5,151,463 of record NW_021939798.1, on the reverse strand, counting down.
GTCTCCCCAGGTGAGGATGGGGAGGCAGTGCCCAGCAGGGTTTAGTCCAAGCTCCTTCCTTGCACCATCCCAGCATGGCCAGCTCCAGGCAGGGGATGCTGACGGGGAAGGTGTCTCCCTGTGCAGGAGGCTGAGCCCTGCCAGCAGGGCAGGGCAGCTTTTTAGATCAAGCCAGGGCATCTTGCCTTGGTGTCCCATGGAAAAGCAGGTCCTCAGCAGGAGCAGAGCCCTGTAAAGCCCCCACCACTCCAAACACAATGCTACAGCCCAGGGGTCAGCAGAGTGTGACCCCCACCTCTCCTTGCAGACAACCAGCTCATTCCTGAGGCTCATCCTGGGATCACCTGAGCTGACAGAGAGGAGGGAAGGAAAATCCCCAAGAGGGGTCCATCAAGGTGAGACTGAGCCATCCCAGGGAGATGCTGGAGTTGCAGCTTTCTGCAGAGCCTTTCTGGGGTATCCCTGCAAGGATCCAACTAACCCCAGTCTGACCAACCTTGCCTGTTCCCTTGGCTTGCAAAGGGGAGCACAGGGTCTGTGCACAGGAAGGTCAAAAACTGTACCAGACCTGGTGGTTACACTGAAGGCTGCTCTTTCATTCCAGGTACCAACAGCACACCCATCACAGCAAAGCTCACCCACACAAGTGTCTCACAGGAGCTACCAGGAGATCCCTGGATGCCAAGTCAGCTCAGCCAGGGCAAAGTGCCCTGGGATCCAGGGAGCTCACCCCAGCCCTGCCTGCTGCCTCCATCTCATGATGCAGGCAATCCCCAGCCCAGGTGCCTCACCAGCTGGAGCTTATCAACACTACCACCACCCAACCAACAGACCAACAGAAACCTCTCTGCTCCAAACCCAGAACAGGTTTGCACTGAACTCCCTGCATGCAAAGCCCCTGGGTTGGCCACACACTTGTTTCCTGGCTGCAGAAGTGCAGCTCCCCAGCAAATCCCAAAGTTGTTACCCTCACTCACACATCCAGGCTTGAGCTGCAGCCAAACAGCCTCTCCCAACCCCACCACCTCCCTATCCCTTCCTATCATGCTCACGAGGCTCAGCTGCACATCTCTGCCCACCCAGACCCTCCCCAGCTCTCCAAGCTTTCCCACTCTTGTTTCTTGGTACAGACAGACCCCTCCGTGGCTCACCCCAGTGCCTGCAGGACAAGGCAAAGCCCCGGACACTGGCAGTGGGAGGGTGCTGTGCTACTTTCTGCGGTTCCAAGGATGCTGTGGGAGCTCTGAGGGGCTCAGTCCACATGTACCCAGGTGGGCACAGCCAGCCTGGCAGGTTGGCTCCTGATGATGTTCCATGGAAGCTGGGACCCACCTCCACTCATGGCCAGAAACAGTGGGTGGCACTTGCTCCTCATTTCTTGCAGGACTTGTGCTGAACTGATAAACCAGTGCCAGCACCTCCCTGCACTCACATCCTAGCTGTGGGTGCTGGAGCCAGCTTCCCAGGAAAGCCACTGCCCAAACCCTGCCAGGAAGGGCGTGGGGCAGCTGGTCCCCCACCAGAAAGCAGATCAGTGGCATGAAGGGGAGCCAAGCGCTTTGACGTCACCCGCCAGGATGTGGTGAAGCACCTCGTGATGCTTGGTTGACTCAGAAGATGACAACGCTCCCCAGGACCAACAGATGCACAATGGGGCTCTGGGAAGGAGTGGCTCTGGCTGCCCCAGCACTGGCAGTGGCAGCAGAGCCAGCCAGGCTGGGTGCACTCCCTCACCATCTGACTATTCACAAACGTGACATTTTTGGTCCAAGGCCATCCTTCAATTCCGGAAGATAACACTGTGTGCGAGTGTTGTGAGCACACACACTGGCCTTATCTTCAGAAAACACTCCCAGGGCCCCACGTTTGAGGGAGCCAAAGTAACGACAAGAACCTGCTCTTGGAGGCATTTGCTCCATCCTGCTGTGAAGGGCTGAGCTCCAGGAAGCATCTTTCCCTGGTGTAGAGCTGGAGAAGCACAGAAAGGCTGGGCAGAGCTCAGTGCTCTTCCTGTTAGCCCTAACAATAAAGCCACAGGCAGAGCTGGCAGCTCACCAGTGAGGTTTGGGAGAGATGGACAGGCAGGGATTGCGAGTGGGATAGGGCTGTGCCCAGCCAAATCCTGGAGGCTCCAGGGATTCAGCTCCCTTCATCCTTGTGTGGCTGGCTCTGGGGGGACGAGGGCATTTCACCCATCTCCATAGGACCTCAGAGCTGCCACCAGCTCTGGGCTGAGCTGGAAGGGGACTTGGCACTGCTGTGGGTATCTGGTCCTGGGGTGATCTGGTGCTGGCAGCAACCACCATCCATCAGGGGATCAGCTTCCCTCTACCCCTCTTTGTCCTGTCCATCTGCATAGGGGCACTGCTCACACAAACCTCCCCACAAAACGTGGTCACCTGCACCCACACATGAGCACCCTGACCCTCCCGTGCTGGCAGGCAGAGCGGGAGGTGAGTGCTCTGTGGTGGCACCTCAGCCTGTGGAACGCTGGCCATCCCGGTTCCACCTCCGGACTCGGCCCCACATCCGTTGGCAGAGCTGATTCCTCCAGTGCACAGTTCAGCCTGGACGAGCAGCAGTCATAGGGCATCATGTTTACAAACACAGGGAATCGGAGCCAACAGGACCCACTCATTTGGGTTTAGCTTTAGAGGTTGGATTGAAGCCAAGAGGAGAGTCCAGGAGAGATCTAGAGAGCAGGTCAGCTCTGTGTTACCTCATCCTGGGCTCCTCTCTGGGGCTGGATGAGCTGACCCTTGGTCCCATCAGTCATGGGGCTGGAGCCCAGGCTGGCTTTGCTGGGGAGGTGACCTGGAGCAGGTCCAGGCAGGGTTAGGAAGTGGCAGGCTGACATGTGGTGGGGAGAACCCACTCCTGTCTTCCATCTCATGGCTTTCCTCCACACCCTGGTTTGGGGTTGAGCCATGGTTCCTGTGCCAAGGCACAGCTTGGTTTCCATTCCTAGCTCCAGAGTGGTGTCTGGGCACGTTCTGCTGCCCTCATGGGCCTCAGTTTCCCCTCTCATGGACATCAAGCTCTTTGTGGGGAGCTGCCCTGCACCCCGGCTGTGACATGCCCCCAGCACTGTGTGGTTCCAGCTGACACTGCACAGCCAAGGGTGGACACAGCCAACCTCTGCCCAAACTGCTGGGGATACTCCTGCTCCACAAGCCCAGCAGGGGAGGGAATCTCTGCCTTGGGCAAGATGGGATCAGGCAAAGAGAGCCCCCAGCTACCAGCTGGGGAAGAGGCAGCATCTGGACCCCAGGGCAGCCCATCCAGCTCCATCCCCAGCAACTCCCAGAGCAAATCTGTCTGCCCTCAGCTCACCCTGTGCAGGACCAGCTCCAGTCCTCACAGCAACCCCCATTCCCGGGCAGCACCCGGGCAGCTGGGCTCTGTCACACCGAGGGCACCCAAGAGCACCCAGAAGGAGGTGAAGGACACCCACAGCGCTCTCCTGGCACATCACCCGGTGCTGCGGGGCAGAGGGCGGCTGGTCCCGCAGCCCAAGCGCTGTGCAGGCTCCCTCAGCCCCTGCCCACTCACCCACGCTCCCCGGGGCTCCCTGGGGAACCCCAGCACTCCATCCCTCGGCACCGCGGAGGCTCAGGAAGGGGCTCGGGGAGGTTGGAGGACGCAGGGAATGCAGACGAAGAGGGATTGCAAACTGCTGGAGTTTGGGAAACGCTGCAACCCTGAGAGTTTGCGAGCCGTGAGGCGCAGTCCGGGGATCCAGGGGGGCAGCCCGGGGGATCCGAAAGGGTTGGGGGGCAGCCGTGCCCTGCCCCTGCTATGGGGGGGGGTGTCAGTGCAGCTCCATGGGGGCCAAACCTCCCCCAGGACAATCAGCTCGGATCTTCCATGAGCCCAGCGGGGACACGCGGGGCTCGCAGCGGGTTTCACAGAATCACAGAACCACAGAATATGCTGAGTTGGGAGGGACCCACAGGGATCACCGGGTCCAGCTCCCAGCCCTGCACCTGGGTTTGGTGGGCAGCTGAAGGGGGTGTGATCCTGCCCGGGGTGCGCAGGACCCTCAGCCGCCCCTGGACCCAGCAATGGTTTCTTTGCACTGTGATGGGCTGCACCCACGTGGGGACCCCTGCAGACCCCCACGGCCCCGGGGTCCCCCTCTGGGCACCCCCTGGGCTCGGCTGGCGGCCGTGGGCAGGAGCCGGTGCTCGGGATTCCTCGGAGCGGGGCAGAGCCTGCCGCGAGCACATTTTCCAAAACACCCAACGACCGGGGGGCACAGCTGGAAGAACCCGCCCTAAGGGCTCACTCGGGCACCCCAATTCCCCATCCCAGAGCATGGCACCTCTTGCTGAATTTACACATCCCTGCCTCCCACCCCCCTCCCCATTCCCCGTCCCCCCGTACCTGGCTATGATCCTCTGGCTGGTGGGCGACTCCACCGTAGTGTAGTAGTGAGTGTAGAGGAGCAGAGAGGATGTTAAACCTGCCAGGAGCAAAAGGCAGAGCCTTTTCCAGTGTGGGGACCCCATCCCGAGCACTTCGACCGCTGGAGTCGCGCAGGCGAGCGGCAGCGTGGGAGCCGTCCCAGGCACAAAACTTCCCAGCCCCTCTCCTCTCCCCTCCCCTCCTCTCCTCTCCCAGCCCGGTGGGCGCGGACACCGCTGTGTCCTGGCTCCGTCCTGCCCTGGGTGCCCAGCTGCACCTCGGAGCAGGCTGGGATATTCCTCCGGAGCGGTGGGAGGAAGGGTGTGAGCCGGAGGGAGGAGGCACCAGGCTGACTGGTTCAGACTTGCTGAGCAAAAAAAGCACTTTTGAGCTGCTTTTTCTCCGCGCTGGGGGATTAAACATTCACCCAGACCAGCAGGGAAATGCGATTTTTTTTTTTTTGCCTCTTTTTCATGCCACCCACCCACAGCTCCCAAACACGGTTTTCCTTTCTGTAACTTTCCCGTGCGACTGAAAACACGTGCGTTCACCGCCGGCTGCTTCCCAAGCGGCAGCACCCACACCCCACGGTGCCACCCCCGAGCGAGTCCGCGGGTTATTTTATGCTTATCAGAAGCTCCAGGCTCTGAAGTCAAGCCGGGCTCCCACCCTGGGACGCACCCGCGCCCGGCCGCTCGCTGGTTAATCCGCCACGAGGGAGAAAATGTGGGGGGAAAGGGGAGAAGGGGGGACAGTTCTGGGGTGCTGCCCCCGGACCCGCTCGGGCTGAACGCATCGCTCACCCACACTGTGTGTTTGCAGCAAACAAAACCGTTCGGAGCTCTGTGGCAAGTTCGACAAAGAGTTTGGGCTGAGGGAAAGGCGAAACGTGTTTGGAGGGATTGGGAGGAAATTTGCATTAATTATTTTGGCGTTTACGGGAAGGACGTGCTTCAGTTTCTTTTTTGAAAGAATATTTCGATGGTTTTTATAGTTAAACTCTGAAAGAACCAGCCCTGAGAACTCAAGGATATGCATACCAAATGTTTGTTGCAGCGGGGGGAAGGGACTCAGCAGGAAAACAAGCGTTTTCCATTGAACTGTAGGGATTTGGGGGGGGGTTGGGTTTTTAGGAAGTAACCAGATTCGGGGAACAGCAGGATGGGGAGTCCCATTGTGTCCGCGGCTCCCTGAGCACCCACATGTTGCTCCAGGTCGTCACACACCTCCAGCCTCTCCACAAATACCTGTTTTCATTATTCAGCCCCAAAACCCAGGACTAACCCCGTCCCTGCTCCGAGTCCCACTGCACACCCCCAGGCTGGTGTACTTACGGCTGCATTTTCCCCAACACCCCTTTATCCCCACAGATCCAACCACCCCCCACTCCCATTCCTGCCTGCCCAGACACGTTTCCAATGATGCTGCTTGTTCAAAGGAAGAATAAACACAAGAATAATTTTAATAAGAGCTTGTTTCAGTCTCCACTTGCTTCCATTATTGCAGGTCTCCCCATTGCCAACCCTGGTCCTCTGGGAATTTTGGCTGTGGGGGAATGCACCGTGCTGACATCCATGAAGTGCCCAGCGTGCATCAATGGCAATGCAGGGAGCAGGTCTGTGCCCATGGCTGGCAGTGGTGGCACTGGGAGAGTGGGCACTGGACCTGGGACACCATGAGGGGATGGTGGCCAGGCTACTTTAAGGACAACTTGCAGGGATCCATCCCTGCTGTCATGCAGGGACCGGGAGAGCCGTGGCAGGAAAGTTGGCTGGGCACAGGGTGTCTTGGGGAAGGAGAGAGCAGGCAGGAAGCTGGAAGGACAGAACAGACCATCACCACTTGGACACACAGGGATGAAATCGAGCCTGAAGCTCAGCTGGAGCTAAAACTCCAAAAAGATGGGCGGGAAGAGGGGTTTACACGTGCCCTGGTAGCAAAGGGCAGCTCAGAGACATGGGGTGCACCAGTGGAAGGACTGGATGCGTTTTGCCTCTATCACTAAAGGTTGCTCCCAGCCCTCGGGAGTACTGGCATCATCTAGAGGACTCAGGCCAGCAGAGCGGGGTCAGGAGTCTGGGATCCTGCTCAGAGGTCGCCTCACCTGGAATCTGTCCTCACCTGGTGTGACTCAGGGTCTGCCTTGTTCACTCTCACCCGCTGGATTCGCTCCCTGCGAGCTGGAGCTGTGGCTCACGTGCTCTTGACTCTGGCCCTTCATTAACTCCAGCTAATTATTACCAACTGCTCTCATAAGTCACAGGGGACACAGCAATTCCTGGCTGGAGATGGATGACCAATGGCCCAGAGGAAGTGACCTGCGGAAAGTCAGGAATTTGCCGTTCGGAAACATTTATGGCCCATTCATGTAAAATGCTGGTGGAGTGGCAGCTTCAAGGGCTGCAGGAACTGGTTTCTTCACATCGCTCCCATCCCTCTGTTTCCATGATATATGGGTTTCTACTGTTGGTTTTATTTTCAGCGGGGTGAAAATGAGATGCACAGTTCTTCATCTGCTCTACTTGTTTTGTGCTACAATGCATTTTGGACTATGCCCCAAAATTAAGTGGTGCTTAATTTAGAAGTTAAATAAGTGTGAAAAAACCTTTTAGGATGATAGTTGCCAAATAAAGATTAGGAAAAGAACATAAAAGAAATCACAATGAAAACCAGCAAGTATCATTTTTAGCCTGGGTTTTTTATTCCAGTGATTACTTCTTGGAAACAGAACCCAATCCCTCCACATGGCTTGAGAGTGTGAGAGGAGAATAAACACATTTTGCACCAGCTGGCTGTCGGCCACAGCTTGGTGGAGAAAAGTCTTGTGGTCTTTGCCACGGCGAACTGTCCAGCTGGGAGAAAGAGATCTCCAAAAAATCTCCTGGAGGATTTGCATATCCAAATTTGCTCAGCGCGGGTCAGAGGTGCACTTAAGAAGGTGCCAAAAATCTGCTCATAAAACACGTCCCTGAAAATTCAAAGTCTGGACGCCGGGAGCAGGTTGCTGTGTCAGCCCTGCTGGAGAACGTGGGGCCATATGGCTGCCTGAGGAGGCACGGCCATCACATCATGAAAAATTCATCAGCAGATGTCCCGGGAGGCTGACGCAGGGGCCCCTTCCCGGCGGGGCGGGGAGGGCAGCGGGAGCACCTCGGCCAGATCTCCCCTCGCCAGGCTCCCTGCCTGGAGCACACAGGGTCACACACAGCACTGAGAACACACTGTGGATGCTCCCTGACACTCTCCCTGCTTGGATTCGTTGGTGCTACTGCAACCAAAGTCAGGAGGCGAGCGGGGAAGTGACCACAGGGAGGATGCCTGGATGTGGGGTTGAGGGCAGGGCGGTGGCAGTGCTGGGCTGTGGGACCAGAGATGCTCAGGGCTGTGCTCAGCATCACCCCACGGCACCTGCAGCTCCAAGCAACAGGCTCTGCCCTTCTGCCCTGTGCACAACCCCACGCTGTGGGTGGGGAAAGGGGCTGGGGGTGCAGCTGTGCAGCCGAACTGAGCTGGGGTGCCCTTGTTCAGAGAAGGGCAACAAAGCTGGAGAAGGGGCTGGAGCACAAGTCTTGTGAGGAGCAGCTGAGGGAGCCGGGGTTGTTTAGCCTGGAGAAGAGGAGGCTCAGGGGGGTCCTTATCACTCGCTACAACTCCCTGAAAAGAGGTTGTAGCCAGGTGGGGGTCGGGCTCTGCTCCCAGGCAACAAGCAACAGGATGAGAGGACATAACCTCAAGCTGTGCCAGGGGAGGTTTAGGTTGGACATGAGGAGGAATTTCTTCACATAAAGGCTGATTAGACATTGGAATGGGCTGCCCAGCGAGGTGGTGGAGGCACCGTCCCTGGAGGTGTTTTGGGAAAGACTAGTTGACATGGTATTGACGGGTCACAGGTTGAACTCAATGATCTCAGATGCTGATCTTTGTGTACCAGTGTGGCAGGATGTGGCCCATCAGGGAAACACAACCTTTAGTCCCCTCCTGCTCCTCCCCTTGTGGGGATGAGCCCTGGGCTGAGGTGCCAGGTCAGGACCTGGCGAGTGGTGGCAGGACTTGGCTTAGGTTGGCTCACGTTGGCTCCTCTTGGCGCTGCTGGGCCCAGCCCAGCTCTTATCACAGTGTCTGTGCATGGCAGAGCCCTTGGCCAGCCCTGGACCGCTGACTGGGGCCGAGATAAGCCAAACACACAGTTCAAAGGCCATCCCCTCTCTGCTGGCATGAGGCGACCTGTGAGGCTCTGGGCTATGCCCTGGAGGGGTGCAGAGCTGGAAAATTAGGGTGACAATGCAAACTGCTGCCTTCCCCCTTGCCAGCTCTGGACCAGGCAGAGCAGATGTGGTCTGATCCTGCCCTGTTCTTAGCAGGGCAATCAGTCCCTGAGGGCTTCCTAAAGCCATGTGGCCATGGGGACAGGCCAGGCTCCAACCCTAGAGCACACAGCTGGGGAGAGGGGACACCATATCTGAGTGTGGATGGGCACCAGCCCCTTATCCACCCACCTGTGTGGTCCCATCTGACACTAAATGGCTGCCATGGGAGGAATGGAGGGAGTGTTGGGATGTCCCCAGGAGTGTTTTTCCAGGATTTACCACCCCAAGGGCTGGGTCAGCCCAAGCTGGGAAAGCCCTGCAGCACCCAAGCTCAGTCTGGTAGAGGAGCCTGGACTACCACAGCCCCTTGGCATGGGAAGCAGGGGCTGTTGCACCCCCCGGAGCTGTTTACCTGCAGGGCCCTGCCCCAGCACCTGGAGGGCTGACTGGCAGGTCAGCTGGTGCTTTTTGCACAACAAAGCCATGGGCTGCTCCTTTATCTTGTTCTCCCTCCCCTATTATCAATAGTTTTTCTGGTCCAACTGGATTTACCTGCTACCACATCCCCAAGAAAGGGAGAAGGTCCACACAGCAGGAGGTGAGGAGGGTGAACCCCCCACCCCTGCACACCCAAGGCCTGCCCCAAACCTCTCTGCAGTTGGGGAACATAAATAGCATCTGATAAGACACCAGCACAAGGCCTTTTGTGCTGACCTGGAGCAGGCACATGCCTCTGCTACACTCCCACAGCATCCAATCAACCACAGCAGCTCCAGAGTAATGAATCTGGAGGGAGCATCTGCTCCATGCCAGGAAGCTCTGGGTGCTCTGTGCCTCAGTTGCTTGCCTGGGAAGAAGAGAGACAGGAGTGATAGTCTGGATCATGGCACAAGGTTGCCTTGGAGCTGTGTGTGGCACACACAGTGGCTCCCTCTAGCACTTGCTTGGGTTTAGTCTTGGCTGCCAGCACTGGCAGGTACCTCAAACCCCAAGGTTTGTGTCTGTGAACACGCAGCAGGACGTGGTGGTGCCTGCTCCTGCTAGACAGGGGAGCAGTCACACTGGAAGAAGGAAGAGGTGGAAAGGAAGCAAAAGATTCGAAGCCCTGCCAGGAAGGTGACAGTGTGAGAGCTCCTAGGTGACAAGTGGCTTTGGTTCCTGCAACCTGGCAGGGAATATTTAGAGGCTGTGAACTCCTGGGGAACGCCAGGAGGAGTCAGGCACGGCTCTAATAACAACTCACGGTACTCACCGACAGCTTCTGAAAAAAGCAGGGCTGACACAAGAGCAGCTTCTGGACATGCTGAGACACAGTTGTGTATTCATTACCCAAATCAAACGTCTCTGTTTAAATCCTGCAGCCCCCGGAGCTCCTGGCTGTCAGCGGGGAATCCCCTGCTGGTCGCTGGCACTGGGTGAGGAGTCGCTGTGTCTGAGCACCCGGGGGATGTCAGACCCAATCCCGCCGTCTGTCCCTCTGCCCCCGCTGCCTTCAGCTCCGTGTCGTGTTGCAGGAGCCGAGGCCACACCTTTACACACCTTGTGAGTGGCACTCACAGGTACCAAATCTCTGCTCCATGTCACCCTACATACCCCAGGGAGCCCCCGGGCCACAAATCCCGCGGGCAGGTGGGTGTTACAAAGCAGAGGACACTGGGGGACACTGGCGTGGTGCAGCGCGGGCAGCTGCAGGGCCGTGCATGGCACTGGGACACGGTGCCAGACCTGGATGTGCCAGCCTCGGCACCGTGCCGGCAGGTCCCTGAACAGCAGCTGCCACCTGGTGGCACAGGGACAATCCTGCTGCCCTGCCAGCCACAAGGGTGGGGACACTTGGGGTGGCCCTGCGCCCGGGCACTGGCTCCGTTGAGCTGCACTGAGCAGGCTGGGGCTACTCCGGCACAGTCCTGATTTTCCCCTGGGACACTCACCCAGCTGGGATCTCACCCAAGCCCCAGATCCTGGCTCTTGCCAAGGGTGCTCCAGCTGTATCTGCCCTGCACAGGTTTTGCTCCATTAGTTTGTGCCAGGACAGAAGCTGGCTGGGAAATGCCACCTCTGAGCCCCCTCAGCTTCCTGTGGCTGCTCTGGATCTGATGCCACAAGATCAAGTGGCTCTGGTGAGGCACAGCTGGACTTGTGCTGCAGGGCATGTGTCCTGGTGTGTGCCACACCTCAACCAGCCCACAGTGGGACAGGAGGTCTTGTTGCTAGGGGGGACAGGGGCAGAGCAAGGAGGTGAAGGGGACCACCAGGTCAGAGCAGCTTTCCTGGGATCAGAGATGATGTGACTTTGAGCTTGCTGGGAAACTCCAGAGCACAGCAAAGACCCTTCTCCAGCCAAAGTTATCCCTGATAACATCAAACTGTGATGACTGTGTTGAGAGGAAGGCCCGGAGGGAACAGATTCTGCTGGTGGGGAAAGCCTCCTGGGAAGTTTCCTTCCCTTGACTCTGGGAAGCCTCAGCAATGGGGAAAAGTGTGGGCTGGGGGCTGCCAGCCCATCCCCAAAGCCTCCTCACCCACGGGGGGATCCTTGTTCAGTGGGACTCAGCCCCATCCTGCTTCCCAGAGGAGAGGGAAACAAAAGAGGAGGAGGGGGAAGGGAAGGGTCTAAGAGAAACTTCTTCCAACTTGTTGGGAAGAGAAAAGCCCTATTCAGGCAGGAAGAATACCCGTGTGGAGCCGGTCACTAAGCAACCCGCAGCAATGTGGTAGGGCCTGAGGGACAGGCAAGGAACAAAAGTGTCTCACTGCCCACCCAGAGCCCCGGCAGGGAGAGCCTGCAGGGCCTGGGGACAGGGGACACGAGAGGTGCACAGCCTCCACGAGGGTCCAGAGCTCCTGGTGCAGGGGTTCCTCCTTGGTCAGCTCTGCAGGGTGACCAGCCTCCATCAGGCTTCCCCTTTGCTGCTCAGGAAGGATTTGAGGTCTGCTCCTGTGGCTCCCCATGGGCCTGGTGTTCACACAGGGCTACATCATTCCCAGCAGAGGCACAGTGCATTTTGGATAGCTCCCTGCTCCCACGGACACTGTGAGTGTTTGTGGGCAGAGCAGCTCAACGCAGGCTACACCCTCTCCCAGAGAAGCTGAATTCTGCATTTAGATTCAAAATGTGGGGGGCTGTCCTTTGCAAACAAGCTCAATGAGACATGATCAACTGCCTCTCGGCAGCACAAGGGAAAAGGGACAAAGGAAATCAAGCCTGACAAACCCTGCTGACAATCCCAGCTGAAATTCTTCCCTTGGGCTCCAGGGAGTCCCTGGAGATGCTGCTTCCCCATCTGAAATGCTGCAGAAATGGGAAAACACTCACAGACAGAGCAGGTCCAGAGACCAGCCAGTGTGCAGCTGGTTAACTCCAGGGAGATGCCCTGGACACTGGAAGTGGCTTTTTGTCTGCATAGTGTCACAGGGGGAACATCCAGCCCTTCACACATTTGCCTTGAGCATCTGATACACTTGGAGAGGACAAACCTTCCTCGGAGAGGTGTTTGGCCAGCGCTGATCCCTGTCCTGCGACAGCCAGATGAACAAGTGGGGGATGCTCAGGTGTGTCCACAAAAACTGCAGAGGTTCTAGAGATGGAGGTGATCTCAATAACCTTCAGCCCTGCCCTTCCCTGCCTTCGTTATCTGCTATGTCTCAGCCTTTAAAGCATCAGCTCTGGATGAACTAAATAACCACAACCCACAGGGCTACAGTGAGAGATCAGCTTGGCCAAAGTAGTGCCATTTATTTTATGTACAAAACCCCTTTGAGAAGGCCAACATGCTGCATGTGTCCTGCACACAGCACTGTGGGGGACAGGCACTCCAGCCAGCAGCAAGGAAGGGTAGCATCCATCCCTGGGCTTGGAGAGCTCCCACCTCCCCTGGCAGGAGGACAGACACAGTGCTCTGGGCACAGCTGGGAGCCAAGCATGACAAAGTCCAGCTAAGCAAGGACTTGGTACACCAGGACCATGCAAAAAAATTCACATTTTGTGCAGCCATGGGATCCCTGGAGCAAGAGGCACCAGGTACTGCATGTCTGCTGCACCATGGAGAGCAGTTACCTGCCCCTGAGCTGATGGCAGTGCTCCTTTGGAAGTGTCACAAGGCCACACTGGGAAGCAGAAGTGAGACTCATTCACTCTTGAGTTAGTCACCTGGAAGTGTCCAGTCCATCCTTTTTATCTGCAGGGAGCAGAGTGAGAGCAGCACCTCCAGAATTAAAGTCAACCTGAGACAGGGCCTGTGTGTGCATCTCCATCCACTGGCTCCTGAGGGAGCTTGTTTAGACAATACCCAACTCCACAGTGGGCATCACTAATGGAGAGGATCCACCAGAACAGAAGGAGCTCCAGCCTGAGGAACACCTCCTTGCAAAGAGAGAAAACTTGGATTAAATAAAGGACACATATGCTGTCCAGATCCATCCTGGATTCTGTTCACCCAATACCTGTGCCTACAAAAACCAGCAGGAGTCTTGCAGCACAACCACAAGGATTTTGTTGGCACTCTGCATTTTCTTGTTCTTCTCTGGGTCTGCAGCATTCACACATTTGTGCAAGCATTGTGAAAGAATAGAGGTGCTGAGGGAGGGAAATGTCTGTGGGGATGAAATGTGCCTGGCAGCCCAGAACTAACCTTGGCTCTGGTGCTCCTCTTCTGTTCACAGTGAGGTGCTGAGATTTCCCAAGCAATGGCCCTTGCCTCACAATCAGGATCTCTGGTAAAGCTTTATGATATTCTCATCGTGAAGCTTTTTCCACACCTCCTTCTCCAGTTTGAAGTCGTGGTTAGTGTAGAAAATCAGCCGCTTCCAGTCCTTGTCGTAGTAGTGATCCGAGTACTTCTCGTGCCCCTCTGTGATGTAGCCATAGGCACTCACCTGGGAAAGATGGAGAGCTCCCTGGGCAAGGGTACCAAGGGTGGAGGGAGCTAATTGAAACACAGGACACAGTTCCCAAACAGGGAAGGAGCACAGGACAGAGATGCCAGCTGGGGCTCCTCTGGTGACCCCGCATGGGGGCCCAGAAGGACCAGATTATGAGCACTGGCTCCTGCTGGCTCCTCTCACTGCCTCCCTGGGAGCTCACATGCTCTGGGTCACAGCAGGCCTCACAACCTCTATGTGAGCTATTTTAGGGCTGTTTCTCTTGTCTTCAATCTGCTCCTCCACAGCCCACATACTCTCAAGGCAGACAGTAGGCAGGGTTGTAGCCACCCCTGCTCTCCCCTGCCACACAGTGCTGGGTGCAAGAATCACAGGGCCCTTACCCGGTCACAGAGGTGGAGGGCAGTCAGCAGCAGGAAGGCCCCTGTTGTGGGTCTGTACAGCCTCCAGTAGGGCTTTTCCAGATTTTTAGATTTTAAAAACCTGCAGCAGGAGAAAAGCAAGCACAGAGTGGTTGCTGGGTGTGGTGGTTCAAGCGGGGCACACCTTTCCCTCTGTAGCCTCTGTCACATCTTCCTTCCTTGCAGCAGGCTGTGGCCATATGAGGCCTTTCAGAGAAGCCATGGGTATGCCCAGAACTCCATCATCTGCACTGCAACCTAAGCACAGCTCTGCCCCAGCTGTATGGAAGTGGTAGTGGGGATTGAGGCAGTGGGGATAAAGAGGGGATGGATTAAAGGATCTAGTAGGTTAAAGCCCACTACTCTTAGGTCTGTCCTTTGCCTTGCATTGCTGAAGTGTCTTTGAAGCTCTGTGCTATACCCTGCTCCCCATCCACATCTAAGAGTGAAACGAGACATAGGGAAGGTGCAGAGGAGGGTCACGAAACCTGCCAGGAGCTGCATAACCTGTGTTATGACAGGAGTTGTTCGGAAAGCAGGAGTCCACACCAGGAAAAAATAGCATCGAGTCCTCATGGCCTTGGAAAGGACCCAAGTCAGAGGGGAGACGTCAGAACGAGCAGGGAGTGCTGGCCATCTGGCTCTCAGGGAAGGCAGAATGCAGCTCTCAAGGAGACTGAAGGGTAAAGGCAGCCAAAGCAGGCACGACAGGAGCTCCTGTTCCTACATCTCAGTCACGTGTGGCCCACGATGGGCAGATCTCAGTGACAGCAGGCTTGTGGACAGGATTGGAGGCACAGAAGAGCAGCCAGACCAGGCAATTGGGGTTCTGAAGAAGGGCCTATTATGGTGTTTGAGGGAACAAACAACCTCAGGGGTCTAGAAGGAATCTCTGGAGAGAAGGTCTGTTACAGAGCCTTTCTCCAAGGTGCTTGGCAATGGGGAATATGAAAGGTTGGTCCTGAACTAGATCAACTATTTTGGCACTTCAACAACACTCTTCCCACATTTAAAGTTGCCATTTGCCCAGGATCTCTTTTGGCTGCAGAAAGCCAAACTGTCTCCAGCTCACAAATTCTGGATGACTACCCACCACTAACATCCCACTGCAGCACCACAGAGAATTTCAGCTGAGTGCACACTGCTGAAGTTTAACCCCAGGCTGCTGGTGTGGCTGAACTGCAGTTACAAGGGAGCAGAGAGCTGGGAGGAGAGCCCAGAGACAGACAGAGATGGTGCCAGCCAGAAAAAACAAGCCCATTAGAGCACATAACCCCCAGCTCACCTGTTTTTCATGTATCTGAGGAAATCAGGGTGAACCACCAGGTATCTGTCCATTGTGAAATCTTTGTCAAATTTCTGCCGGGGCTTCTCCCTAAAGACAGGAATGGGGAGACTCAGGATGAGATCCTACAAAGGATCAGCACTTGGTGGTAAGAGAAGAACCACAAGCATTGTGAAATTATTCTGCAACATTTCCCAGATTATGACAAAGCCTCCATAGCCTGTGTGCATTGCAGAGGAAGAGATCAGGGAGGAGAGGCAACAACAGGAGACAGGAATACCAAAAAGCACATGTTTGTATAGGCAAGAACTGGTGAAACCAGGCTTTCATCCATGAGCAGGACACCATGTACAAACACCAAACCAGACAGCAGCACGTGCTCATCCCAGAAGGCCACAAAACTTTCTCCAAGCTCTGGCCACACACCACTGAAATCAGCTACCTCTGGGAAGGAGGTGTATTGGATACAGCAGTGCTCAGAGCTGTGATGGAAATGAGATATTTCTCCAAACAGATATGCCAGGGGAGGGAGGCTTTAGCCTGGCTTTACCCTGGCCTGCCCCTCCTCAGGGCTGAGCACTGTGTAGAGGAAAAGGGCAAAACAGAGAGCTCCTCACTGCAGGCTGTAGAGGGGGCTAGTTTGTTTTACCCGCTGAGGTTCAAGAATCCTTTCCTGATGTTCTTGTTGAACAGAAGAGCCTCCAGCCACTCATAGTCTCTAGCACCCTCCAGGAAGTGAATGTATTTGACATGCTAAGAAAACAAATGAGCATTAATGAACAGCACTTTAAAACAACATTAAAGCAGACATATTCTTTAAAAACAAAATGCAAGCAGACATCTAGGCTCACTGAGTTTCTTGGGCACACATCTTCAGTCTGCAGCTTTCAACTAGCCCACAGAAGCAGAATGGAGATAACCTCTGATGTGCAACTACTTCTACATGCCAAAAGGCTGGGGTGGGACTGACACAGCTTGCCACTGTAAATACTCCCAGCCAAGGCAGTGCAGGTTCCCTCACTGAGGGAAATGCTGAAGTGCTGGCTCAGCCCCTTCACTCCTCACACATGGCAAGAACAGAACTGAAGGCCACAGACAAACAGCATCCCATCAAAGCTGTGCATTCATACAGCATGGACCTGACTTACTTTCTCCCGGGGGATGTTGCTGAACCCTCTGTGCCCCAAGATCTGAAGAGAGGAAACCAGGGAGTAGGCTGTGAATCCATAAAAGGAGGTTTTTGTTCCCACATCTTTTTCGTAACCTTTGATTACAGCCCCGCTCACCCTGAGCAAGGAAATGAAAGGAGCAGAGTTAGGTGACCGCTGCAAACCCTCACGTCCATGTTCCTAACAGGAAAAGGTACTGTTAGTCTGGAGGAAGGGAGGACTAGGCCTGTTCTGAGCGGCACCCTGATGGGCAGGAGAGCCCCTGCTCTGGAGATGGCTCTTTGTGGCCCAGTTGTGAACACAGGCTGTGGGTGTTCAGGAACTTCGCCATTACTTTTTGACTTTTTGTCTCCTCCCACCATGAGTCGTTTTGGCACTTGGGAATCAGTGCAAGAGTAGAAGAGGTGAAGTGATGCAGCCACAATTGCCTGCTAGCCCAGAAAGTAGCTGTTAGGTTAAGGTAGCTGTGCATCTTCTGAGGAGGAAGCCTGCCTTACCGGAAGACATAGTCATGGGAGTCAATCTCCTGGCCCATCCCAGAGTTATTCAGTATTCCTCCATTCCCCACGACAGCACAGCTGATGCATGTTGGAATGCTGCTGTTACGGTTGGCCAGGAGCAGCTGCTGGTGGGGATTCGGGGGCAGCAGGGACATGACCTCCTTCACCACTGTGAAGCAAACATGGTGGAGAGTTATCAAGAGCCTTTGGGATGGACACAGTGAAATCACCACAGTTTCCACCAGGAGGTCCACCTAGCCTTTGACAGGGGGATGCTGCAAAGCTCTGGCATCATGTTCCTGTTGGGAGTCTGATGGTCCCATCCTGACAAGCCCTGAGGGACTCACGTGAATAATTTAGGTCCATGAAGCCATATGGGGGTATAAAATGCTCCAGGCGGTTCCATTCACTGTCATTGAAGTGTCTCTTGTCTGTGAAGATCGTGATGTTGGGCAGGAAGAGATCCCGCAGCCAGTCAGACTTGGCAGCTCTGGCCCTCACTGATTCAGAGCAGGTCTTGAAAAACAAAAAGAAAACAATAAGGACTGATGAGCAGAGAGCTGATCAACCTGACTGAGTGCCAGTGCTTGTGTGCCTGTGTGTGACAGGGTCAGAGAGAAACACAGAAACTCCAGTGGTACATCAGTCATTCCACTCAGCATCCCCATCTCCGTGAACATGAAGCACAATTTCAGCACCACATCCATAACTACCTGGCAGGAAGTCACCTACCACAGAGCCAGAATGACTCCAAGTCTCCAAGACTTTCCTCTTCAGAATAAGAGGCCTGTGATGTTTAAATGTTTTACTGGCTTTGGGCCTCATTAACTGATGCAAATTAATATCTGTAATAGGTCTAACCTGAACTTAGCAAATAAGGCTATAAGCAGTAATAATATGCTATAATAAGCAGTGTCCATTGGCAACCCACCTCACAAGGTCCTCAGGAAGCACCTTGGAACATGGGGGATTAGATCACCATTACCACTCCCTTTAAAGGTACCAAAAAAGGTACAACTTGTTCAATGTCATGAATTAATCACTATGAAATGCACTGCTGGACAGGGAATCCAGTACAGGCTGACCTCCAAATGAACCTATGGAAACACATGAATTGCAGTAAGTTCCCATACTAAAGCACAACAGAGGACTGGCCAGGCTGAGTCATACAGGAGGTGTTCCTGTCTGGGTCCCACCAGCATCTGCAGTGAGCTGACCTACCAGCTCAAAAATCATCCTCAGCTGCAACGGGCACACATGCCCAGGGGACAGCAGACAAGGAGGTCAGTGGGGAGGCCTTCTTGGTGAACATACACACCATCACACCTACCGATGCTGGAGAGGAGTTATCCAGCAGGTACTTGTCCTCGAAATCCCAGTGTGGCTCAGATGTGTAGTTAGCAGCACTCAGTTTTGTCTTTTTTGTCACTGCAGCAGCCTGAGGAACAGGTCTTACAGTTTTCACTGATGCAGGAGGCTCTTTGGGTTTTGATTGGTCTTTGGATGTGTTGTTTTCACGAGCTCCCTTTACCCCAGAGGATGGTTTCACTGTTGCCTTCTCCTTGGCTTCCTGTGCCCTGGGAAGGGGTTTCACTGTCATCTTTTCCTTGGCTTCTTCCATCCCTGGAGCTGGTCTCACTGTTGTTTTCTCCTTGTTTCTCTGCACCACAGGGACTGTTTTCACTGTTGTCTTCTTGATTCCCTCCAACTGAGGTGGTTTCACAACCATGTTCTCCTTGGCTTCCTTAACCCCAGTAAGCGGTTCCATCATTTTCTTCTCCTCCTCCTTTCCTTTCCACCTTGGTGTCTTCTCCACCACATCTTTTTTGAGCTTTGTGATGTCTCTCCCCAAAGTCACCTCTAAAAACCTCCTGGAGTTCCCATTATCAGAACACTTTAAACCCCGTTGCTCTTGGTTGTCCACTTGTTGCGTGTCTGGGGCACGTTGAAAAATGTTCAATTTCCTGAATGCAATCAAGGAAAAAGCAGACACATCACACACACTTTCCACTTAACACCGAACACCCTCCAGCCCATTTTTAGTGCTCTTGACTCTGAGCCTCTCTCTGTGCTTTAGAGCAATTTCATTTTGATCTTTGCCAAAGTGTTATTCAACTTCCTACACCATTCTGGCCTGAATTCTGCTTATCTCCCCACTAAGCAAATCCCAGAGGTACACACTCCTCTTCTCAGCACTTGGCTCATGAAACATTCACACTGGCAGTCACTAGCAACCAGTACAGCACAGCTTTGCCCTGCACTGGGCAGGACCCCTGGCAAAGTCCCCAGAGCACTGTTGTTTTGGAGATCCTGAGCTCAGGACATGGCACACACCATGAAGGCAGCCATCTGGCTCTCTCCTCTGCCAGCAGAGCTCTGTGCTTCAGCAACAGAGCAGGAAGATCTTCCAGAATTCAGAAAGGGAAGTCTAAGAAGAAGTGAAACTCCCTCCTTTACCCTACATCATTTCTTGAGCATTTGGGCATTCTCTGCCACAAGGCACTTCTTCCTCTCCTCCTCCTCCTCCTCACTCAGCTAATGCAATGGCATCACACAGCACTCACCAGGTACACGTGTCTTAGGGCAGACACCCTGAACCATTAAAATGTAAAATCTCTACATTTTTAGCACTTGCCTCTAATATTGCAGCTGTCCTGTTGCCTGGTTCAGAGGCACAGGCAGGTACAAGGTTATCACAGGAGGACACATCTGCCAACAGCAGAAGAGCCACCTGCAACAAGACTGGGCTGAAACCCAGCAGAAAAACCAGGGCAGAAGTGGTGGGGTTTTGTCCCAAACATTCCTTCTTATCTGCACATGGCTGGAGGGTGGAACAGGAAAAAGGAAAGTGAAAAATTCCTGCAGCTGAGCTTTTATGTACAGCAAAGCTTTTTAGGATAAACCATCGTGGTTGTGGCAGTCTGATTTCACACTCATGTTCAGCCTTTGCTTCCAAGGTAATAAATGGGAAAAAAGCACTTCTTCAGATAACAGGCTGTAGATAACAGTTCAGTTGCTGCTGGAATTTGATGGATGCCACAACACTCTGATAGTGTTCAGGAAATTATTAGGTAAGGAGGCTTTTAACAGTTGTTTTGTATCAGATAAATACAGGAACCTTTGCAATGAGAAAAGAGAGAGTTTGTAAAACATGGCCTGTCAGCTCCACTTCTCTCATAATAATTAGCCAGTTATGATCAAGAGTGTAGAATGTGCTTTTGTAGTGGTTTGACCCTGGCTGGATGACAGGTACTCACTACAGCTGTTCTCTCACAGGTACTCACTACAGCTGTTCTCTCACTTCCCTCTGCAACTGGACAGAGGAGAGGAAAGAAAAGCAAAGGATTCATGAGTTAAGAGCTGGGAGAGGCACTTATCACTATCACGGGCAACACAGACTCAAAATGGGGATATTAATTGGATTTATTACTAACAGGGTTAGAGCAAGAGTGGGAAGTAAAATAATCTTAAAAACACCTTCTCCCCACCCCTCCTTCCTTCCATGTTCTCCCTCCTCCCCCCCAGAGGTGCAGAGGGACAGAAATGGGGCTCACGGTGAGTTGTTCCTGCCGCTGCTCAGGGAGAGGAGTTGGAGTCCTGCCCCTGCTCCTGTGGGGTCCCTCCCACGGGAGAACAGTCCCTGATGGACCTCCGGTGTGAGTCCATCCCTCAGTTCTTCCCAACCTGCTGTCCCGTGGGTCACTCCTCCATGGGGTGCAGTGCTTCATGAATGAGCTGTACCAACGTGGGTCCCCCACAGGGGCCACGAGTCCTACACAGGAAAAACCTGCTCCAGCGTGGGCTTCCCTTTCCATGGGCTGCAGGTCCCTGCCAGGACCCTGCTCCATCCTGGGCCTACCACGGGGTCACAGCCTCCTTCCTGCATCGACCTGCTCCAGCGTGGGCTCCTCCATGGGCTGCAGGGGGGTCTCTGCACCCCAATGGGCTGTAGGGGCACAGCTGCCCCACCATGGGCTGCACCACAGGCTGCAGGAGCTGCCTGGAGCACCTCCTGCCCCTCTTGCACTGACCTTGGTGTCTACATTGTTATTCACATGTTTTCACCCGGCTCTTCCCTGGCTGGAATTTTTTCTGTGCAGCAACCTTCTGTTCTTAAATAGGTTATCCCAGAGGCGTTACTATCATTCCTAATTGGCTTGGCCTTGCCCAGCGGCAGGAAACCCACCCTGGAGCCAGCTGGCATTGGCTCCACCAGACAGGGGAAGCTTCCAGCAGCTTCTAACAGAAGCCACCCCTGTAGCCCCACTGCTACTAAAACCCAGCCACAGAAACCCACTACAGCTTTCTATCCTCGCGCTTCACGTATAAACTTGCGCTGCTGTTCACTGCCCAGTAAGAGGAAAGATTTTATATGTACACTCTAAGTAAAGAGGTATTGGGTAAGGTAGCTCAGGCAGATCTTAAATCCCTTGATGAATGTCTGTTGTATTTTTAAGATGACGTTTAAAACTTTGAAATTAAAGGGCAGAAAACAAGTCAAACAGGGCGGTATGACAAATGAAACAGGGCAGTATGACAAACCATTCCCCACTCCATTTCTCCATGTGCTGTCTCACGAGGCCGATTCCACCCCAGCTCTATTACATTTGCCCACATGGCCAGACACTCGTGCCTACACAGGACCCTGCTCTCCTGCCCAGCATTTTAAATTCAGACAAATTGTCAAAGCAGTTCATCCAATTTCAGGCTCCAGAGTCCAGCTGGCAAACTACTGCAGAAGCTCAATGACACTTACTGTCATTTCCTCTCCTTTTACAAAGCCCAAGGACAAATAGAGGATAAAGCCACGAAAATGTTGCTTTGTGTATTTTATGTTACATATAAAGGTACAGAAATAGAACTGCCACACAGATAACCACAGGCAGCTCATACCTTGTTGTGTTTTATTTCAGTTGCAAAAATGGAGTAAATTCTTTTCAGGCATTTCCATTACCTGAAACTGTGGCAGAATTAAACAGCTTCAAGCAGCTGGGCATGGAGAGCCAGTTCTTGTCCCAGCTCTGCCACTGATGGGCTCTGGGATTGAGGACAACTCACTTCACTTCTCTACACCTCCTCCTTCTCTCCTTTTTCCCCCACTGCCTTCCTGGTGCAGATTCCAACCTCTACAAATTGATGGCTGCCCTCAAGGTGTGGTCTCAAGTTGCTAGAGCTGAGCTAAGCTCAAGTCACCTCCAGAAGAGATGCAGATGTTCCCAGCCTCACTCTTCCTGCCTGCCCCCACAGCATCAGCCCTGGGACATCCAGCTGAGAACAAACTCCATCAAGCTGAGCCAGATGAGCTCACTGGGAGAGCTAGGACCAGATGAGGGTGGTGGGGAGGCTGGGGAGTGGTGCTTCCTGTACACAGCACACTGCACCACAGAATCACAGAATCAACTAGATTGGAAAAGACCTCTGAGATCATCAAGTCCAACCTAAACCAACACATCCATGAGCCATGCTCCTTCTAGGAAAGGCTCAAGTGTCTGCAGGGCTAATCCAAGGAACAGTGCTTCCTGCCAATGATGCTGCAGACACTTCACTGCAGTCTACACTGCAATTCCCTCCACATCCCTTCTTGTAGGATTTACTTGACTATTTATTTAAAATATATATATATATATGGATCACGTCTGCATGACACTGGTCTCCCAGTACGCAGCATATTTGTGTTAGGAATCAGCTGCTGGACTCGCTAGAAATTGGAAGGCATCCAACCCAATTCCCTGTCCAGCAATACAATCTAGATTAGGGCTGAATAAAGTCATTCGGGGAGCCACTGCAAAAGCAAATACTGTGCAGTGCTAAAGTGTGAAAGCAGGTAGTATTAGTAAAGTAAAGGGTGCTTTAAACAGCTACACAAGCAAACCTGAGAAACTAGGGAGCCAGCAGAAGTACGTTTTTGATCTGTGGATCTTCCAACACTGTGCTCTGCCTGAATGTGGTCTGCTAAAGTAAAGTGTTCACCTAACTCAGATCAGCAGTGCAAGTTTTAGGGTGAAAAAGAGAGAGGCAGAGAAAGTAAGTGAGCACAAGTACTCTGCCCAGACAGTGCATATCAGGAGGAAGCAGGTCTCCTACCTGAAAATCCTTGTCTTCTCCAAGGAGCTGAAACTGGCAATGAACATGCAAAAGTATGTTACAACAATGAGGCAAATCACGGGTTTGGCAATTTTAAATATCCTTATCCTGGAAAACCGCATGGTGAGATGCCCGGGAGCGTCAGAGGCTCTGCTGCCACTGCCCAGAGGTGCTCACCAGGCACTGCTTTATCAAGGTGTGTTCAATGACTGGGCTGGTCTTCTCCCTGGATTTGCCTACAGGAGTGTGCACACCCTGTCTCACGAGATTCCCAGCCATGTTGCACATAGATTCAATTTCTCAGGCCAGATATCAGCTTTTTACTATTCCTGTGTATCACCATAAAACCATAAAAGGGTTTGGCGAAATAAACACTTGAAGAAAAGTACAAAGATCAGTGTTTACAGAGCCACTGTGCTGTCTGGTCTTTTATGTGGATCTGAATCATGGGTCATCTACCGTCATCCCCTGTGTCTCCTAGAACGTTTCCATCAACAATCCTAAACATCCACTGATCAGATTATGTGACTAATACATCTGTTCTAGAACAAGCAGCAATCACAGATATTGAGGCCATGTTGCTGAGAACACAGCTGTGATGGGCAGGGCACGTCTCCAGGATGAAGGACCAACCACCCCCTCCCTAAGATCCTGTTTTATGGTGAACTTGCCACCGGCTGCCTCGAGAGAGGAGCCCCAAAGAGAAGATACAAGGACTCCCTGAAACAACATCTCAGCCTTGGCCATATTGATCACCATAACTGGTCTACTCTGGCCTCCAACTGGGAGGTCTGCAGACACACCATCTATAACGCTGCTGATGCCTTTGAGAACGCAGCAGGATCACCCCTGAGGAGAAAAGACAACACAGAAAGAATCGTGTCTTGCAGAATTTACCACCTAAGGACTCTTTCTGCTGTGCTTTTTGCAACCAGACGTGTCTATCTCGTATTGGCCTTTTTAGCCACCAGCGTGCTTGTAACAAATGTGGGTAGAGCCCTTCCCAAATCTTTTAACAAATAGTGGGAAAAGACCTTTTACTGCAAACAGTGGAAGTTTCCTCTGTTTTCCTTAATGAGATTGGTCTGGTAAGAAGGAAACCCTTCATCTCTGATCTGGCAGAAGCACCACTGGGAACAAGTGTGAATTATGGAAGTAGCCATCGTTACAATCAAAGAAGCTTTCATACCACCACTTGCCCAAGATTTTAGATATAACCATGAACATATATTCTTCATGCAGTAATTGCTTGCAGCTCCAATCCAGAAGCCATCCCTGCCCCCCAAAAGCTGATGGATAGGTACCCATCCATTTTACCTTGTGATTGCTTTGAAATAAATCAGAGTAAGAGTCATTGCAAATCCAGAACAGAGAAGTTTGTGTTATGAAAATCCCTGGTCTGTGTGGAATCAATTTGGGCAATCCAGAGTACATCACCCCAGCAGCAGAGGGAAAGATCTACAGAGATGAACGCCACAGCCAGAAAAATGCTTATCTTTATCAGGTAGTTTTACAGCAAGGGGCTGTTTTTAATTTCTAAATTGTTAAATATTAGCCCTGACTGTTCACAGGGAGGTGGCCTTAGTGCTCCTTATGCATAGGCTGCTTTTGCACAGCTCTTATAAAAAAGTCAAGCTCGGATATAAAAAAAGCTTTTGTTGATGGTATCAACAAAATCTCAGAAGCATGATACTGAATACACAGAGAACAGAAGGTGCCTGTTTTATGTCACAGGAAAACCAGTCAACAGGTTTCACAGCTACCTTGTACCCCTCCACACAGCACAGCAAAGAGCTGCAAGGACTCCTGTACAAAGCTCAGCAGTAGCTGACTTCCTTTATTGTCCGTACTTGCTGACAAGTTACTCTCTTTGGATTTATGTGCAAAGGATTGGTTATCAGAGGGCCTAGGAGAGAAAAAATGAAACAATAACATTGCTTTGAAAAGCCTTTGAAGAAATACAAGGGAGGTTGTTAGCTCAAGGCACAGCCCTGGCTCCATCTACCACAAAGCATTTCACTGTTGCTCAAACTGAGCCCAGGATTGAAGGAGAGATGTGTTGAACAACTACAGGCACTGAGAAAGGGCTCAGCCAAGGTATTGCCATATTCCTGGGCACTGCTCATGAGCTCCAGGAACTTTCTACAGAGGTGGGCTGCAAGGTGCAGCAGGCAAGTAGCAATTCTGTACCCACAAAATCTCCAACAGGACATTCTTACAGGAATAAGTATCAGTCCTGCACTCATATGCAGCACAAACAGCACTGGCTTCATTTTAGCCTTCCTCTCTCAAGTCCTATGCACCTTCAGGTATTCAGCTTGGAAGAAGCTGCTTGTGTGCAGCTACAAAACTTTTTCTGTTAATAGGATCTCAAGGAGAAATTCTGGAGGCAGCAAACACTTCCCTTCAACCTTCTCCATGTACCATTACTGCAAAACCAAGAGCCACAAGGGAGAGCAAGACTCCTACAACCAGAAACAGATGGATTTCTTTGCTTTTAAGGAACTGCTCTGGTGATTGTGGAGAATATCCCTGTAGCACTCTGTGTTCAGGAAAGATTGTGATTGGGGGAATATCCAAATCTCTGGCAAGCACATTAGCCAAAAGCAGGCTTGCTATGCAAAACACACAGCTTTCCACCTTCTTGGTGTAAGAAAAGAAAACCTAAAAACCCCTCTCAGAGTACTGACTTCTACTTCCTTGGAGTATCATTTCATCATCCTCCACCTCCAGTGCTGAAATCTGTCACAAGTGAGGCAGCCAGGCTGGTTAGCTCAAACATGAGGTCAGATTGGGAAATGGGGTTATACTGGAACTCTCCAGGGTGACCTGGTGAAAAGTGAGGCCAAGAACAAAGCTGGTCCCTTATAAAGCTCCATAAGTAAGATGCTTGGGGTACACAGGGCTCCCAGCCCACAGACAGGAAGATAATAAGCAAAGACTGCCCCTAACACAGGGACTGGCCTCTCAAGGGCCACAGGCTATGCCAGCCTCCTTTTCCAAACACATTTCTCTGGCATTTCTACCTGCAATCCCAGGAGATGCTACTTCTCTCATGGTGTAGAGACTCCAAACCCAGCACTGCTGCTCCATGTTCAGTTGCCCAGTTACCAACATCAGTGAGCACAACAGAAGCTCTTCTATTCTTCAGTGCTGTAAAAACAAGATGACTTTGTTTTAAAGCAAACTGCACCTGGGATCAGCAAGTGAAGGTGGTTATCTGTCAGCCCTTTTTTATCTCCAACAGTCCATTTAATTGCACATCCACTTAAGTACATCCTTGTTACATCCTGGAAATATAAAAGGCAGATTTGCCTGGTTTGGATTTTTTTTTTTTTTGTTCATAAACAAACTTCATTGCTATTAGATCTTAAACTGTGTGTGTTGTGGGTGTCAGCTGCCATTTGAACTGTGCCATAAATTTATCTGTGGGCATGTTTTCCAGAGGGCTGTGTGGCAAATCTTGTTGACTTGCCTGTGCCCTGTGTGCTTTCCATTTTCCCATGTCTCTGGGTTATGGAACAGAACATCACGAGATGTATTTTAAGAACAGAGCTGTTCTACAAATTGATCCAGCCTTTGCTGCAGGGTAAACTTGTCTTTCAGTGATGGCTACACCATACCATAACCAGTACTTGACTGGAAGCCAGTGGAATAAAGAGCTGCTAAAGAAGCTTGGGGGTGTTTGGACCCGTTCACACTATTACTTGATAGAACTGAGTGAGTTGTAAGTGGGAGAGAAAAAGAATGACATTGCCTTCAGCATGTGACTGCTCAATGGTCATGCCTGTGGGCTAGCAAAGGCTTAGCTTGGCAAGCTTAGTTTCTTGTTCTCCTCTCCCTGTTCAGCAGTCATCTCCAGAAGCCAAAGCTTTCAGGCTGGGAATCTGGGGAGGAAGAAATTACAAGAGCAAACTCTGCACAACTATTTGTCTTGCTTTCACCAAATAAAACCCAAGCTTCCCATATTTCCACATTCACTTGTCGTTTTCCAGCTAGTCCTTTCCCTTCTGCACCAAACTTTCCCTCAAAAACACTGAACAGGCACCCGGAGACAACAGCATTTGTCGAGGCAAAGCCCCCATATCTTCCACTGTGGCACTTTCAAGAATACCCACAGTTTTGTCACAGAGCAAAGCCCCAGAAAACTGTGCCAGGAGCGGGGGAATGGCTTAGAGAGCCAACTTGCCTGTGTTCTCCAAGGGCTAAAATGCCCCAGGAGGGAAAGAGACAATGGATTTGATGGTGGAACACTTGAAAGCAGCTCCTCAGTGTCCACACAGCAAAGCAAAACTTGTTGGGTTTTCATTAGTGCTGATTTGTGGGCTTGGCATCCAGCCCCACCCAGTAATGCCCTCGTAAAAAACCTGCTTTGAATCTGTGTTGTGACAGCAGATGACATGGGTCCAACCTAGAATATTTCTCCCTCTCCCACACAGTAATGGGACCACAGGCAGGCTCCTCCAGCCAGCTCCTACACACCATGGAATGTCCTTGCCTGGAGCAATCACTGGGAGATGGAGTGTAAGTGCTCTTAATTTGACCATCTTACAGCCTCTGGTTGCTGGAACTTGTTTTAGTTCTTTCTGTAAACACAGTGAGGACTCAGCTTTTGAGCTGTTCCCCATGGCCACAGCTCTGGGTGATAATTAACCTCCCTGTACAGAGTGGAGCAGACCAACTCTGTCACCTCACAGCCTTTCTGCTTCTTGAGCTCTTCGTCATTCACCTCACCCTGCTTAAGCTGCAACCCTGAAATGCTCTGGTCTCAGCATTCCTTCCTCACACACACAACACTGAGAGGACTAATGAGCCACCTCGTTTGAGAGAATTTAAAAAGCCACAGAAAAATACGCTCCCAGCAACAATGGCTGGAAACGTCAGCTGGAGTTACACAGGCTGGAAAGAACCAGGGATCCTTTATCCAAATGCCTCCCTCAGCAGCCTTTTGTCTGTGCCATCCCAGCAGGAAGCTTAGCACAGCACCCCAGAGCTGACAGACAGACAGACAAACTGACACCACTTCAGGGCTGAGAAGGGTTGTGAAGTTTTTCCTCTCACCCCCTTTAAAATCTATTTGATGGAAAGGAAGAAAACATTCTGTTTCCTGACCAGGAATCTCTCAGACCTGGTCCCCCAAGGAGCAGGGCAGCACTGCAGATGGGTGAGGAGGTAATTTATTAGACTCATGGCTAGTTGCCCTCCCATCAGAAAAGCAGCCTCTACAGCTCCTCTCCCTGACAGCTGGCAGGAGTAGGAGCATTCCAGCACTCTCCTCTGCTGCAGAGAAAGAAACACAAGAATCACAGAGCCCACATTCCTCTCCGTACCCCCCGCAAAAAATGCAGGCATGTTATCTCAGCACGTCACATCTGGCAGCAAAATTCAGTCCTTGCACAGATATAAATTACATCTGTATGTGGGTCTACTACTTTTAGAGCCATAAGTGAAATATTTCTTGGTAAAGGTCTTTCCCATTTTCTTCGCACTGATTTAACAGCAGAAACCATCCCTCTTGGCATCTCTGGCAGGACAAATGTACCATTTGGCATCCTTTGGGGTGAAAAGTGCTACAAGGAATGCAAGATGTAAGCCTGCTTCTTGAGTGGTATAAATCATCCTGTCCCTGTCTTACACTTGGAAAACGTGGCCTCACAGTGCCTTTCTCTCTGTTCCTGACAGGAGCATCGGAGAAGCACAGTCACATTTTTAGCTGCAAGAGTAGGACAGTCACAGGGTTCTGTGAGGAGCAAGATGGATTTACTACTGGAAATCTGATGCTTCTCTTCCCTTCTCTCTCTTTTGTCTATTGTCTTCTATGTATCAGTTCTTCTGCTTTATTTAGACATATAGAGGGTGCTACTTATCTCCATCCTCCTCCCATTAACTTGACAGAGACGTTTGCCAGCCACAGAGAGAAGGTAATTCTTTGTCACATCAGCTCCACAACACCCATCAACCTCCTACAGGGAAATCCCCAGGCAAAGTAACTGCTGGGCAGGAGAGCAGCACTGTGCCTTTGCACTGGAAATAGAGATCCTTGTGCTCAGGAAGGGCGTTACATTCTCTCCTGATTCCCTGGAAACTGCTTGGCATCTCTTCAGTCTGGGTTTGTCTGACAGGCCTTGGATTTCCAGGATGCACAGTCTCAGCCAGAGCCAAGAGGATCAGCCAGCCTGTTCCTAATAGTTCTGCATGATGACACTCGTCATCTCCTCCCAGAGCTGCACTTCCTAAAGATGTGCCATGGAGAAGTCAGGCAGGACATACACCCAGCGTGTTTGTTGCTAACTCTGCAGCTTGTACCTCATGCTTTGTGTCCCCACCTTTAGTTATCAAATGACAGTGATCAGGCCTACAACAGAAACAGTCTAAGCTGTGCTGTTTACATACAATGTCAAATTCGAGGGGTGTCCAGCCCTTGTGTTAATCTCTGTTATTCTGCTATTGCAGCTCTCTCTGTAGTGGGCATTTGGCACTGAGACATTATCCGTTCATTTAGAATGAATTACACTGCAGGGCCACAGCAACAGAGGCTGGAAAAGTCACCCTGCAAGGTCACCTCGTGCAGTTCCAAGCTTCAGTGGTATCTGAACAAACCCTGTGACTGCAAGCAGGTGTTAGTTGGGTCCTGTCTACCTTTCAGTGCCTTTAATGTTTCCCTCCCTCTCTCTAAGCAATCTCCACCACTGCATCACAGTTCACTGACCCCCATTTGCTTCACTCCACCTTGCAGCTTGCTCAATGTCCAAATTCATATTTACCCCTTAATATTGTAACCATAAGTAAACACAAGCTCAGACAACTAAAATAACACATTAAATGCACAAAACAATCAAGAGCAAGAGGACACATTGCTCTTTATTAAAATAAGAACTGTGGAAAGTTATTCTTCTGATTGTTTAATATCAGAATAATGTGTGCTATTCTGTGAAACCATATGGTAAAGGGTTCTCAGAATCCAAGAGAAATAAGAAGCCCTTTTGTAATTTACCCTAAAGCACTTGCAAATTACCTTACTGTGGGTCCTTCAGGGGATGCTGACAGGCAGTCCTGGCTGACAGGAGTATGAGGAGCCCTGCTACAGCATTGCACACTTTTCCAGACAGAAGGCCTCTGAAATAAACAGAAAGGAGACAATGCAGCAAAAGGCAGTTAATCACATCAGAATTTAACCAGGATGGTGCCAGCAGTCCTGCTTTTGCCCAGAACTCCAAGGATATCTTTTTGCTTTCAGCTTTATCTCTCTTTGCTTTCAGCTTTATCTACACACTGGTGGCTCCACCACAACATCCTCAGAGCCCTGATGGCTGAAGCCACCACACTCCAGCAACTCACAAGTCAAAGGTGGGCTATTTGTTTTGCCACTGCCAAAGTACTTCACTGTTGGTCAGGAGGTAGATCAATTAAAACCATTTTGATATCTCAAGTACCCCACGAACACATTAAAATAACTACACTTTTTCATGGATGGAAGTTCATATGTTCCCTAAAATACAATTTGACTTGAGAATTAGCTTTTTCTCCTATCTACAAAATGTGCATTGTCTCAAGATAAATAGGTGGCATTTTATTTGTGTAATTTTATGTGGTTTGCTGTCTAATTCATCCAGGAAAAACATTTCCTGCCTTGTCACGTGGTTGATTAATCTTTAGGTTTTCTGTTATCCTGTAAAACATTTTATTGTCGAGGGATTGCAGCTAAATTGCAAGTCAGCTTCTCGAGGCCACTCCTTGAGGTGTAAAACACTGTATTCAGCCAGCCTCACGCTTCTCTTAATATCAGCATTTGACAAGGTCTGGCCTTAAAACTTCAAGTAAACCAGAGGCCTGCAATTCCATTTATGTGTAAATAATCAGTGCATGCTTCCCTAAAAAGGACTGGGTGGTCACCAACACTACCAGGGTTTTCCTGCAGGCCAAGCTGAGACGCACTCATGCCTGCAAGCACCAGTTTTATTAACCTGGTTTGACTCAAAGCAGAGTCCTGGCGATCGAATTTTGTTTCAACACTGCAACTGGCAAGTGGAATTCACGCGTGGAGAAGAGATGAGTAGAGCTGTCGAACGACAGACCACCCTTGCACCATCCCTTCCTCTGTGCACCTAAAGACAACTGTCAGCTAAGTGACCTGAGAAGCACCCAGCCAGCTCTTTCTCCAAAACTAGGTCCACATGGCTCTTTTTGTTGTAGTTTGTGCTCACAAAGAAGGGAAAAAAACCCTCCTGTCCTCTGGTAGATTTGTTTAGAGGAGGAAAGGTTTGTACAAGGGGGTCTTGGATAACACTACGTGTTGTTAACCCCTAGGTTGTCAGGACAGAACCCTGCCATTACCATCACAACATGCTCTCCCACCTTAGGACAACGTGGTGAATCAGTCCTGGGCTC
This sequence comes from Manacus vitellinus, assembly GCF_001715985.3. Classification (NCBI taxonomy): domain Eukaryota; kingdom Metazoa; phylum Chordata; class Aves; order Passeriformes; family Pipridae; genus Manacus; species Manacus vitellinus. The sequence continues at coordinate 5,120,041 of NW_021939798.1, read as the reverse complement.
CCAGATCCCACCCAACCCCAAGGGTCTGCACTCCTGTGCCCCCACAGACTGAGCCAGTCACTACAAGTGCAGAGGGCAGGATAAAACCCACCATATTTTCATACCATTAGCAGGAGAGCTTCTGCCTCATCTTTTGTTGCAGAAAGGTGAGCAGGGACATCAACCCCATCACCACAGGCTTGTCAGTATAAATACTACCAAACTGCCACACACAGTGCAGATCACTGATGGGTGCAGTATATCCATGTACAAACAAGGATAATCCACCCTTTAGTAAGAAACCATTTGCCACAAAAGGCCATAGGAGGAGCTGACTGTCTGGTAAAGACAGACCTTTGTTGTGAAGGAGCCTGGGAACGGATGAGTCAAGGCAGCACTTCTGCTGGACACCAGGATAAAGGTACTGGATGCAGGTCCATCATCTTCTCTGCCTGTGCACTCAAACATTTTAAGAACAGGCTGCTCCAGTGTGTGTCCCCTACAGGGTCGCAGATCCTACCAGGAAACCTGTTCCAGTGTGGGCTCCTCTCTCCACAGGTCTGCAGGTCCCTGCCAGGACCCTGCTCCAGCATGGGCTTCCCATGGATCACAGCCTCCTTCGGGCATCTGCCTGCTCCAGGGGGGATCTCCTCCACGGGCTGCAAGTGGATCTCTGCACTCCCACTGCCCTCCATGGGCTGCAGGGGCACAGCTGCCTCACCATGGTCTTCACCACAGGCTGCAAGGGAATTTCCACTCCAGTGCCTGGAGCACCTCTTCCCTTTCTACTCCACTCACCTTGGTATCTGCAGACCTGTTCCTCTCACACTGTCACTCCTCTCTTCTCTGCCTGCAATTACACCGGTGCAATAACTTTTTTCCTTCTTAAACATGTTATCCCAGAGTTGTCACTGCCATCACTGACTAGTTCAGCCGTGGCCAGTGGTGTGTCTGTCCTGGAGCTGGCTGGCCTTGGCTCTGCCAGACATAGGGGAAGCTTCCAGCATCTTCTCACAGAAGTTACCCCTGTAGACCCCCCCCCCACTACCAAAACCTGGCCACATAAACTCAATACAACCCATAAGGATCATCAAGTCCAACTCCTGGCCCTGCCCAGGAACTACTTCAAAAATCCCACCATGTGCCTGGAATCTTTGTCCAAATGCTGCTTGAACTCTGGCAGGGTTGGGGTCGTGACCACTTCCCCGAGGAGCCTGTTTCCCACCTCAGCTGTGCTGACAGCAGTTTCTAAAAAGCAAGGCAAAGGAGGTGTGTAGGACAGAGTGCAATTTCCTCAGGACATTTTAGGGAACCACCTCATCAACCCACTCACAGCACTGCCAATTTAACAGTGTGACTGTAGGGCTGTTGAATCTGTTGTGGTCTACACACAAAATGAGGCCCAATGCTCTTGGTTGTTCATGGGCAGCTTGAAAATAGCTGGAAGATAAACTTCCCCCCTAAAACCAAGTTTTCATTATGCCTCTGCTCCTGTCTCAAGGTCACTGGGTTCACACACAGTGGTACTCCCCTTCTTCACTAAGGTCATACAGCTCTATCCTGCCACAAGGACAGAGGATGAGACACAGGAATCCTTCACTGCAGGACAAAAACACAGCCCACAGAGGAGAAAGAACTGGCAAACCCAACCTAAAATTTTCGTGTGGTGCTGCCTGAAATAGAAGTCTTCTTGCTCATGCCAAAAGTCAAACTTCACCACTACAAAGTCGATTTAAGTGTGTGGGTGTGAAAACTTCAGCACAGTCTGAACAGAGAAAAGCTGAGGTTTCTATTTTCTCCATCTGGTTTCTGCTGGTCTTTCTACTGCTGCTGTGCAGGTAACACCCTGGGTAACTCATCCACCGGCTTCACAGCACGGTGGAAAAACAAACAGAACAAAGCGTGGAAGTGGAACAGACAATATCTATTCAGACCCATCAGAACTGAAGTGCATAAGCACATAGACAGATCTTTTAACAAAAAGCCAAAACAAACAGAAAGTTCAGAAATCAACAGGTGTGAGTCTCCCTCCCAGCCATTCTGACCATATCTTGGAAGTATCCAGAATCTATAACTCTTCCCTTTTGTAAAAGACATAGCTCTAACTTTTAGTAAAGTGCCAGATGCTGGGACAAGCCTAAGCAGTCATTCCAGCTCTTTGCAAATCTGTTTCCCCAGGCAGTCTGGTTTATCCACCCAGTCACTTCACAAAGTCCCTCTTCACTCCAAGGGTCACAGTCATCTCCTTTGCCTCCTGGGCTATACTGTTTCTCCTCCAAAGTTAAACAGCTGGGTTTTTCAATGGTCCTTGCTGACATGAAAGGACACATTCCACATAAACAGTGACAGCTAAAGGGAATTCAGGGTGACAGGAGGGATTAAAAAGATCCTGTGCCTCGACTGGGACCTGAGTCCAAACAGGTTACAATAAGATAAGAAATTAAGGCATGAATCTGATGCTGCTACTCACCTGAAGTCAGAACTTGCTTCACATATGAAGCACTGGCATCCTCAGAGAGGATATCTCACTATACAGTGCTCTGAGCTGAACCAGCAATGTCACACAGGGGGGTTCTACCTGTACCCCACACACTAGCAGTGCTTGTCAGAAGCAGCTACTGCAGCAGACTGCAGCTTTCTCCTCTGCTACCCGAATTTGGGGTATCTGGAAACGGAAAGAAGATGACACCAGTCCTCTGATGCTGGAAGGCACTACAGAGTCAAAGCGTCACCTTTCAGAAGAGTTACTGAACCAATAAGACCATCTTCACTTACTACAAACTAACCACTTCCAACACTCCTTTCCCACCCTCCCATTTCCTCAAAACCAGCATCCTGAGTTAATTTCTGCTTCCATCAATTATCAGTAGCAAAATTAGAACAAACTGAGTCATAGGCAGTGTTATAAACTGATTTCAGAATTTTACTTACAGCACGCAGGGCACTGGTTTCCTCCCTGATAAAAAGGCTATAACAGTGTTGACAATGAAAAAAAATGACAGAGGCAACGATCCAAGACATCATCTCCTTTGTAATGATTGCAGTTATATCTTTATGAGTTATAAAACAAGTCAATAAAATTCAAGACCATTAGAACAATGTCACACACATTACAGCAGGAAATACCTCCACCGAGCCAACAAATACTCATCCCACACCTGAAAAAGAGCTCAACTGTTGGGGGCTGGGGGATCAAGGGAAGTTTTAAGAAATGTTAAAAAAAAAGTCCTGGTCCTGATCAGGAGGATTTGCTCAGAAAAATCTGAGTCATTAGCTAAGTTTAGCCAGTCTCAGGAATGCTGGAGAACAGGTGGATCACAACATACAGGATTCGTGAGAGATTTGAGAAGGAGAAAAGGACAGCACATCCTTAATCCTCCCTAAAGCAAACAGCACCCGAAATGTTCCCTCGGAGGTTTGCGGGCCCTCTCTGCTGTTAGTACAAAACAACAGCACCCTCCAGAGGAAAAACAGTGCTCGCTCTGCCTCTCCCACACCTCACCTTTTACGAACATGCAGTGTATGAGCTTTTTTCCAGCTGTGAGCGCTGTAGGCCTGTGTTTAGGTTAGCTTTGGGTAAGAAAACACGAGCCATTTTAGAAGAGCAGTAACAAAGAGCTCCAAAAAGAACCCTGCTTTCTACTGGCAGGCAGCACTCTCTCTCTCCAGAGTGTCAGTGTTCCTTGCACCAGGGCTGCAATCTCTTTACAGTTACAGAGAAGGAAAAATCGACCCCACTGGAGGTGACTCATCACACCTCACCTTTTGGATTTTACCTCGGGGAACAACTGGTTGAACTCACTGGTGGGGCAATGAGTCCCACATGACCCACACAGAGGAGGCTCCCAGCCCCCCCTGCCACGCTTGGCCCAGTCACACTGCCAGTTTGAGACTGGCAACAAGTCTCAAACAAGTGTTTGAGACTGCTTGTGATTCCCCAGAACGAGATGTCAGTTGGCTCTTTCTTCTCTTTCTACAGCAGCACCCCCAACAACGTGGTTCAACACCTGAAAAATGTCTCAATCCCCACAAGAGGTTTGGCACCAGCCTCTGAGGGAAAACAGAATCAATTATCCGCTTTCTCTGAGACAAATTAACAGGAAACAAACTATGCAATATCTCATCTTAATTAGTGTGTTGTTCCCGGAGCAATTTAGCAGTTGACAAATGCAAACAGTACACACACCATTCCCAAAAGCTGAGCAGACCGTGACTCACTCGTTACAGCACAAACCTCAGTGACTGCATTCCAAACCTACTTTGGGAATTAAGAAAGTATTTCAGACAGGAGAATTTCCCCTTTAGGGAAAAAAAAAAAAAAGTATCTCTCACAGCTATTCCAGAGGTGCTGGCTGGGATCCAGTAACTGGATACATTTGAACAGTAGCTCTATTCAAAGTTTAAAAAAAACCCAAACAAAGCACAGGGACTTCCATGTTTTGCTCTGTTCCTGTCCCAGCACAAAGCCAGTTTCAAATCCACGGCACTGGTACTCCATCCCCATCTATCTTTAGGAATTCTTACCATCCAGTGCTCCTTCCATAACTCATAATCTGAGCTGCTTCACTTGACATTTAGAAAAGGCTCACAAGAAGGATGACATTCCTGAGCTTTAGTCACATTATGAAAAAAGAACATAAAAAAACCCCCAACTACCACTCAGTTGCCACAGCCAGAAGGTAGAAGACACCACTGTATATTTTCCAATACATCTGAGGTTATGTTGGTCAGAGAAATGCAAGTAGAAAAGGCTTCAGTAACAAGGGGTTTTTTTTTTATACAGTCCTTATGTTATATCAAAATGTGATTCACCAATAAAAATGGCAACAAAGGTGAAGCTGCTTTCTTAAAACAGGAGCTGCTTGTGCCCCTCACTCACTACCCAAATTCCCTATAGGTACCAGATACCACAAGTTTCAGAACTAGTTATTTCACCACCTAGAGAAAGTTATATTCTCTAAAATGGGTTGTTATCTATATGATTTTTAAACTTTGTTCCCACCATTCTTAGGGGAATAAATCCTGACTATTATAAATTAATTCCCTGCCTGGAAACAGTGACTAAGAGACATGAGGGACTGCAGAGCTGAGGCAGGAATGAGTGAGATGCTTTTCAGTGTTATAACTCCAAAGGTGATCTGGAAACTCCTGCTTGTTCTCCTCTCGAGGGTATTAAGTGAGGACTTTTGCCTTTGATTCATTTTGAGAAATACCCCTGAGGAATTTATTAAAAAATATTTGACATAGTTTGCAAAAAATCCCAGAACTCCCCTGCACAGCACAGGAGGCAACATAAGATGGAAAATAAACTTGTAGGTGCAAAAAGATTTAATAAAGAACAGTACATAGATTTAATAAAGAACTTAAACCATCAGTGCACAGGCAGGTGGAGGTGGATGTTTGTCTTCTTGTCAAATTGTCTGTCCCTGGGATGAGTTTTCCCACCTTTTGTAAACATAACTGATGTCGTCAGAACTTCTGATAACCTCCAGGACAGAGGATGCTGGATTGAAGGATTTACCTAAATAAAGGAAGATTATTATCACCCGAGTAAAACAAGCACTGGGCAAGATTACATCACCCAAATAAATATGCACTAGGTTGGTGGGGAATATATGTTAGATAGGTGGGGGTTTTTTATAAGGTGAATTTTACTGTATAAAAGAGGTAACTTTTTACCCTTTTTTGTGCTTCCTTCGTGGAAACCTCCACCTCGCACCTCGTGAAGAATAAACAGAATAAACAGTGTACCCTTCAAGTCGAATTATCAATCCCCAGACTGATTTTTTTTCACCTTTTGTAAACAAAACTGAAGTTGCCAGATAACTTTTGGTAACTTCTACAACAGAAGTTGCTGAATGAAGAAAAGAGCTTTGTGTTTCAGGCAAGATCACATCACCCAAGCAAATATGTATTAGGCGGGCGGGCTCGTGTGAACTTTACTGCATAAAAGAGGTGAGTTTTCACCCCTTGGGCTGCCTGATTTGTGGAGGCGCAATGAGCGGGATGAACAACGCGTCCTTTCCCAAACTAGGATGTGTGTCTGTGTTTAGCGAGCTCCTAAATTCGGGTGCCTCACAGAGCCCTCACAGAGCCC